>NC_045800.1:79623795-79923795 GCF_009873245.2 Balaenoptera musculus
AAGGAAAGTGAGCAGTTAAGAATCATTCACAACCAGGCAGTGATTTCAAGCGAGATTAAAAGTTCTCTAACTATCATTTTCTATTGGAGAATGGAGGAGCAAAGTCAAGAAAAGGGTTGAATCACCTTTCATTCTTCCATTTTCATCATTCATTTGATGGTTCTTGGCTTTGATACAGCAGAAATAAAAACAAAAAGGCTTCAAACCAACCTATCACCTGGGTCCAGGCTACTGCATGCAAAACTCTCCCAAGAACTGAGATAAAAGAACTTTTTCCCCCCAAGCCCTGAAGAAGTCCTGTTTTGATTAGGGAAATTTGTTGAAAGCTACAGCCAGCTGAGAAGCCATTGGCAACAGAGACAGAAAGCAGTGCACATATACTTACTTCATTGAATTGTAAACTGACAAGGTAAAGAGAATAAAAATCCTACTGTTTATGTAATAGAACCCTATTAAGTGGTTTTAGGAAGGGACTAGAACTTAGGTAGCAATCTACTTTCCGGAGATTCCTGGGCATTCGTCATTCGTGCATTCATTTCTGGCAGAGTCCAGTTGGACACAACCTTTCTCCCCATCCCACCCTAGACCCTTTGGAATTGACTGCATCAAACATTCTGTACTGCGAAGTCCCTTTAGAGTTTATATGAAAAGCCAAACCTAAGGAGAAAAGAATCCTTGCACCTTCTCTCCGCTCAAGCATCAGTGTGAAGAAAACTCAGCTTAGGATATACCGAATAACATAGCAAAGAAGGGAGTGTGACCCAGCAAACCAAGATGACCAGTCCCCTGCCCCCCTGCCACGGTGCACCCCATCACACCGTAGTTGTTTTCTTATCCTCGCTGGCTTGCTTGATGGCTGCCTATACATAGTCCTGTGTTTTTAATATGGAACACCTAGGTCAGAGCCAACTTTCACCCCTCTTACGTTGCAATCCTGGTTAGAGCTGAGGGTGTTACTTCTTGTTAAAATGTAAATACTTGTTTCTAGGAGGAGCAGAATTTTCTTTTTTTTCAGGTCACTTCTTGATGTAAATGAGAAATGGGGAAACATATGGAAAAGGATAACATGAACCTGTAGAAGACAAGGGTGGCAGGATATATTGCCTGGAGGACAGACAGACAGGCAGGGTTACTGCCTAATTACAGTTGCACTTAGTGCCAGACCTAATCACTAAAATGCTCTGACAGGTAGCATTCTAAAAGACATAGTTGGGCTGTGAGAAGTCTCTCAAAAATTTCATGCAGTATTAGGAAGAACAGTGGACAGGATCTGAAGACCCAGGTGTGAAGCCCTATGACTTTTAGGGAATCTCTTAACCTCCATCTGCCTTAGGGTTCTTATCTATAAAATTCTGAGGAGGTACTAAGATCATTTAACTCTCTGTGTGTTGATTCTCTAATAGATTTTCATTCTCAAATAATTCATAAAATGTAAACTCCATGGCAGTTTTCCTTTACTGGCAGTCAACTTGTTACTTACTTCAGTGTTAGTTGAAAAAACTTTAAGGACGGCAGTTACTTCTTATAAATGGTTGTGTTCCAAAGGTTCATGTCTAAGATAGTTATTCAGACTGTAAACGATTTGCCCTTATAGACAACGTTATATGATGTATTTATATCCATAAGGCTGTTTAATCTACAGTATACCTGAGAGTGGCGTTGGGAAGAAGGTTTGGGGAGGTGCTGCGATTACCTCATCAAGCTTAGCTGGCCTACTGTTTGCCTCACGTGCTGCTACCCTACTTTCGGAGCCCTTTCCCCAGACCATCAGAGGCACCTCAGATGGCTTGGCGGTGCGGGCACACCTTCTCCCCTTGCCTGACAGGGTACTGGGGGGGGATGCGGTGCGGCCAGCTGTGTTGTTAGCAGTCCAAATTGGAACTGTCAGTTCAGTTCCCCAGGGGGTCTGGGGGAGTTACTCAGACTCTCTAGGGGCTGGCGGAGTTCAATGCCTTAATGACATTTTTTTCATGAGACCACATTAGTATCTAAGGAGCTGGAGGCCACAGTCCAAACTTCATAAGGATGTGTGTGTGACATCCTGACTTCCAATCAGATACTCTTTAAAGCAGAATTCAGAAAGTCAAGTTCAGTATTTGTCAAGAAGGGCCTGAGCTCAAACAACCGCTCTAGTCTAAAACAACTGTTCTAATTCCTGTTGAAGTTATTGATTAGATGGAAGTTGAGCATCCTCCTCAAGTGTGGTGACTTATCAGTAATTACGGGATTGTGCGCCAAAGATTTATCTTATTGCTAAAGTGGTTTTTAACGGATCTCTGATTCAGCTGTTTAATTTAGAGCTTTGTTAAAGTGTCACAACCTTTCCTAACTCTCATTTTATTTTATTTATTTTTTTGATGTGGACCATTTTTAAAGTCTTTATTGAATTGGTTACAGTATTGCTTCTGTTTTCTGTTTTGTTTTGTTTTTTTCGGCCCCGAGGCATGTGGGATCTTAGCTCCCCAACCAGGGATCGAACCCGCACCCCCTGCATTGGAAGGTGAAGTCTTAACCACTGGACCGCCAGGGAAGTCCCCCCTAACTCTCATTTTAAATTCCAAGAATTTTATAAAAATAAGCCCACAAAATATATTTTAATTTTTCATATTCAGTGACTATCAAATTTTACTTCAATTTTCTCAAGAGAATATTTATTATCTACTATAACATAGGTTGTAAAGATGCTTACATTAATAAAAATATACATAGTAAAATGGATAAGCAACAAGGATATATTGTACAGCACAGGAAAATATAGCCATTATTTTATAATAACTTTAAATGGAGAATAATCTATAAAAATATTAAATCACTATGCTGTACACCTGAAACTAATATAATGTTGTAAATCAACTATACTTCAATTAAAAAAAAAGAAAACAAACTACTTGCAAGAAGAAAAAAATTTTGGTATGTAAATAGTATCCTAATAAACTTTCTGTCTTAAGTCTGTAGTTGGGAATCATTCTGATGGTTATTAATTAACATATGTAGTATGACCAAAAATTTACAGGGTAAAACCTAGATTAACAGACATGTGCTTGCTTAAATGTTGTATAATTTAATGCAACCGATATGCCTTAACTAGCTCATTCCTTAAAGAGAATTCTGTTGATCTGAACAAGCTCAGTTCATAGTATCTTCTCCCCTCTCCCACACAAGTTTCCTGTATTTCAAACATATGGCTCTGTGTTGTGGTTACAAAAGTGTGTAGAGAGAGATTTTTAAATCTTGTTTCCTGGTGTACAGATTGCAAACTAGTGGACTTGAGTAAAGGTTCTGGGTAACATTTAGAGATAGCATTTGGTGTTAAGGAAACTTCTTTGCCCACTGTCTAATTTTTAATTGACCTGACAGAAGAAAGGCTGTGTCTTCTAAACTTGGGTTATTTTAGTTCTAGTTAATTAGCTCCAAAAATATCGTATCACTCCCAAGACAACTGTCATGGGATCTTGAACCTGTTGGCTTCAGTTTTTGTCACCTATAGAATGTGGGGTTGGAGAATATGATGTCTAAAGTTTCTGCCATTGTGCAAATGTACGCTTCTAACTTATTCATGTTTATTCCTTTATTCGTGTCATTTACGAAATTGTATAAATAGCGTTATCATTTTTCTCCTCCTAAGTTTTTTTGATTTTTACTAATGTATTGCAAAGAATGTGTGAGATCTTTGGGAAAGTCATTAATTAGTCTCTAATCAATATATATTGAACTCTGGACAGATGGGATTTAGCATAGTTAAGAGTCCATATGAACCAACCCTTATTTTCATGAAGGCTGCTTCAAATTGTAACAGATTCTGATTCAACAGAATTCATTGAGTACTAATTATTCTGTGCATTATTTTGTTTAAGCCTCACAATAGTCCTGTGATTTGTAGTACTCTCCTCCTTTTTGGTATATAGTACATTTCTGAAAAATATTCTTTCTAATGGCAATTTCTCTAATACTGTTGTAATTAACAGATTTAGGCAAGTACATAGTATTATTTTAAAAGACAATTTACCAGGATTTTTGGCATTTGATGAAAGATTAGGAATTGAGTCCTTCAGGTGGCACTGTTTGATGAGAAAAAAATATGCTTTTTAATCAGGCTATAAGAATAAACTTCATTGTTATAATCTTTTTTTCTTGTCTTTTTCCTTTTACTTCTTGTTTCCTGTAGAAGTCACAAGGTAGGGAAAAGATAAAAAATGCAGGTACCCTCTGCTTTTATTTTCAGTGTTTCCTTGGAAACTACGTCATCATAAAGCAGAACATTAACATTTCCATGCTAACTGGTCTGTGAGGAAAGGTTGTAGTGATCTTTTCTTCCTCCAGATGGCACTCTCTGTTGGAACATGTTCAGCTAGTGCCAAGCATTTAAAATAGAACTACATACAACATATTCCAAGAATGTTTACTGATATTATATAATCTCCGAAGATCCCCATAACAACTCTATGGGATAGACATTTTATGGAAAAGGAAGCCAAACTTCACACACCTCTGTGTGACGGACTAGTAATTGCTTGGTTCCAAATCTGCCGCCTTTGTTTTCACCACTGTCACAGTGCTGACAATCTGACTATTCAAGAACAGATTCAGAAACTAACAAAAATAGAATGAGTAATCAGACTCGTAAATATTTATTGAATAAGTAATAAATATTGATTGAATGAATGAATGAATGAATGAATTAGTGAAAAAGTGAACTGTAGCACAATGGACTCCACCCTTCTTATCACCATGGCCACTTGTTATGTGACAGTTCTTGAGAAGGAAACTTGGTGACCTTTAGAATACTTCTTGCCATATTGTTGAGCTTGAGATTTTTTTTTTTTTAATTTATTTATTTACGGCTTTGTTGGGTCTTCGTTGCACGTGGGCTTTTCTCTAGTTGCGGCGAGCGGGGGCTACTCTTCGTCGTGGTGCTCGGGCTTCTCATTGCAGTGGCTTCTCTTGTTGAGGAGCACTGGCTCTACGCGTGCAGGCTTCAGTAGTTGTGGCTCGTGGGCTCAGTAGTTGTGGCTCGCGGGCTCAGTAGTTGTGGCTTGCGGGCTCTAGAGCGCAGGCTCAGTAGTTGTGGCACAGGGGCTTAGTTGCTCTGCAGCATGTGGGATCTTCCCAGACCAGGGATTGAACCCGTGTCCCCTGCACTGGCCGGCGGATTCTTAACCACTGCGCCACCAGGGAAGTCCTGTTGAGCTTGAGATTTTAATCTTCAATGGTAAATGTAATATCATTGGTTGCACTGATTAAAACACAGAAGTGACAAGGTCTTTTCAAATGCCGAAAAGTGAAGAATGTATGTAGTAATGGTTTGGTGTAGGGGCAGGTGTAGTTGTTCTATATGTCAAGAAAATAAATGTTTGAAAATCCACAAGACTGAGGGTGAAAGCTTAATTTTGTGATCTTTTGCATAATAGGTTGTGGAAATTAATCACAGAAGCAGATCAGAGCTAAAATATCAAAGTCAGCTATCCAAATGTCGTGGGAAGTCTCACTCAGTAAAGCAAAACTTATGTTGTTGACCATTTCATTTCCAGAAGGTAAAGGAAATAATCGGGGAGCTGATACTCTGAGCCTAATTTTGACCCACTGTGAGGGCTTAGTTAGACAGTGAACATAATGGGAATCCTGAGAGAAAAGTCATGTCATTCATTCAACAAATTCCACAAATGATTGCCTTCTCTGTGCCACGTACTATTTTAGATGCTGTAGATTTAGCAGTAAATGCAACAGAAAAATTCCCTGTCATCAAGGAGCTTTCAAGAGCTTACAGTGACCTGTTGTCCAAAAAACTAGCTTCATGGTTATTTAGCTACAGTGACCTTTCACTTCACCTCAGACACTGACTTGCAGGGTCACACGCTGGATGTTGTCATCATCTGGAACTGCTTGCTTCAAAAATCTGCGAATTCCAGTGTCTTCCGTAGCACATTCTCTGTTCTTCTCTCTCATAGGGATTGATTACCTGTGTGTCTACATTTGCCTGGCGTCTTTCTCTTCCCTACCCAGCCTGTACACATTTTGACCATGTGGATTGTTCTTTCACCTGTACCCCTGATTCCCTTCCACTTACGCTTCTGCTGCCTCCACCCACCAAAACCCTCATCAAGATCAGTGATACAATCTGTATTCTCTCCTGTTAGATCCAAGCAGCTGAATGCTGCTGGAGAATCTCAAATAGCTGAAGAAATTGACACCATCAGAAATTCACGTTTTCAGCTCATCAATAAATCCTTTTATTTATCCTTGGTCACTATTCTCTCCATCCTTGTTTTCCTGCTTCTCATTTTGCTTTTTGATACCAAACTTATTGTAATTCTTCCAAGGACTTGACTTGAGCCTCTCTTCCTGTCTGTAATGCCTTTCTTCTCTCCTTTTCTCCCTTTACCTGTTCTACTTTTTCTTGAAGATTATCTCCTTTATGAAGCTTCCCCGACTCCTCAAATTGGGTTCAGTGCTCCTTATCAGTATGCAGTACCCTGTGTGTTGGTTTGCCTTTGCCACCATAACGTGATCTTCCTGAGGGGCAGAGACTGGGACTGCTTTCAAAGGGAGTGTTTAGTAAATGATAGCTAAATGAATAAATAATAAACAGGAAGAAGAATATGAAGCAAAGCTGGAATATAGAGAATTGGAAATACAGAGTTCCTAAATTTCAAAGAAAAGATAGGTAAGGTGCCATGGATATGGTTTCTAGAAGGGAAAGTGGTTGTAAGATGACCATGGACTGGTCTTTATGGAACAATCGGAAATAATATGTGAAGAAAGGTAGAGGTAAAGTGGCCAAATGAACTCAGATTTTAAAATAACATGTGCAGAAGAAGGAAAGAAGGATATGAAACAAATAACAGAAACAAAATTATTTATATATAAAAGAGGAACACAAACCTCTGAAAATAATGAGCTGAGGTTTTGAAAAAGGTTAAGGCTGACCTTTTTACATTTTATATATAGAAGATGAAAACAACAGGCCAATAATAGATTCTTCTTTGAAACAAACTGACCCTATAATCAGATACAGAGAGTAAGTGAAACTTCTCAACTTCTGTTTTCTTTCTGTCTTCTCTGACACGAAGAACAATCTACACACAGACTAATAGGGGTAGAAGTAAGAAGAATAATAGAAAATTTAAGCCCAAGAGTGAGGAGGAGATTGTATCAGAATCTCTGGTTGCTCTAAATGAATTCACATCTCAGGTTCAGGTTCTGAGAAAATTTGTTAATGTCATTGCTGAACTGGTAATCTTTGAGTTATTATGGTAAATTTGAAAAATTTCAGAAGACTGTGGAGGAATAAAGTTCCAAAATTATAAAAAAGAATGTAGATTCCATAGATTTTAGTGAGTTTGAAGTTACCTTCACAAAAGAGTCTAGCGATCATTTTAAAAGATTTGCAGACGTTTACAGAAGGACCAGATGGGCAGTAAAGGTTAAGGGGTTCTCTAAAACGAATTCATGCCGATCACCCAGTTTCTACTTTTGATGGGGATGTACAGATACACATCAGGAGAACGCTGCAGCTGTAACATACGTAGATTTCCACGAGGTGTTTGACATCATCTGTTCTATCATTCTGTTCTTGGGGACACACTGGAGAGTGGAACTGTAGTATGGGTACAGTTACTAAACTGCGGAACTTGATCTTAGTTACTAACTGGCAGCCGTGTGGGAAATCTCTTAGGGGCTGCAGTTTTGACCCTGTTCCACTCATCAGCTTAAAACACCTCCCACTTCTGACTCTCAGCTGGTAAACTTGTGGTTTATTTCACCGAGAAGATAGAAGCCTCCAAATCTTGGTCCTCCCACTGCCAGATACACGAGTCTTCCTGCATCTGTACTCATGAGCTCTGTCGTGCTTCTTACTCCACCAGATGAACTGTCACCGTCCCGTCCACTTGCACTTGGATCCTCTTCATTTTGCCTCCTCACTGTCCCTGATACTATCTCCTCTCATTCTAGTTTTTCATCTGTTTTCCTTTCTCTGTTGGAGAAACATGCTGTACAAACATGCTGTGATACCTCAGCTTACAAACATGCTGTTACATCTTTTTTTCTTAAAAAAAAAAAAGAAAAAGCCAACAACAACTCCCCTATCCAATGTATTTTCAAGCTACCACCCATTTCCTTGCTACCCTTTTGGGCAGAGCTTCTCTAAGGAGTTTTCTAAACCCCTTGCCTCCATTTCTTCACCACTCTTTGCGACTCCACTGAGGCCACTCTCTGACACGGCTGTCTGTAACTTCAGTGTTGCTAAATCCAGCGGTCAGTTCCCAGTTTCCATCTTACTCAACCTCTCAGCGGTATTTGACACAGTTGATCAGTCTCTCCTGTTTCAAGTTTTCCTCCCCTGGTTTCTGGGAAGGACCACTCTCCTGATTTTTTTTTTTTCCCGCTTCACACGTTATTTCTTCCTGGTCTCCTGTGCTGGAACCTCCCTGAGTCAGTGGTGTTAACCCCAGAGCTAGAACCTCTTCTCTGCCCCACTTACACTCATTCTCTGGGTCCCCGCTGTTCAATACTGTAGCCACTAGGCACAGCCCCCATCATTGCAGGACGTTCTGCCAGACAACACTGCTCTGGGTTGTTTCGTCCATCTGGTCTCATTAAACTCCATCTATATGCTGATAACTCCCAAACTGACGCACCAGTCCCAGCCTCCCACCTGAACTCCAGTTGGGTATATCCAGCTGCCTGCTTGATATCCTTTACTTGCTTCCTGAGAGACCTGTCAAACTTGACATAGCTAAAGGCGAACTTTATTTTCCCTCCCAACTAGTCTTACCTATCCGTGAACGGCGCTATTCTGTCTCTTTTTTTTGGGGGGGTGGGTGGGCAAGGAAAGGAGGGCGGGCAGCAAGGAGGCTTCCATTCCTCGCGAGAGACAGTTCCAGAGGAACACTCCTGTTTCTTCTTTCTACATCTTACTTCAGTCCCTGAGAAGTAGGAGCGAGAGATTTTCTCACTCTTGTGGTAATGTTTAACTTCTCTCTTTCTTCTCGTGACTCAGTATCCAGTGCATCAAACATACACTAATCTCAGAGCCCTGGAATGCTCTTTCCCCGGATACTCACGTGGGCTGTTTGCTTATGTCATTCAGGGTTTTGCTCGGATGTCACGTCTTCAGACATTCCTCGCCAGCCCTATCTGAAGACGCATTCCTGTCACTCTGTACCCTTATTCTGTTTTACTTTGTTTCGTAGCGCTTAGTACTACTACCTGACATTACAACAGGTTTATTTTTTCTGTCTCTACCCCACTAGAATCCATGAGGGTAGGGATTTTACTTTTGCTCTATACTCAGTGTCAAAAGCAGTAGCTGGCGTATAATGAATGCTCAATAAACATTTGTTTAATTAAATGGCATATTGATGAAATTTCTGATGACATAAAACTAGGGGGTATAGCTAATACATTGTCAGGTTTTGTTTTGTTTTGGGCATTTATATTTTACACTGTACCAGTCACTGAATTAGAGAAAGTGAAACCTACTATTTTTCTGGGAAGGTCATTTATATGATTAGAGGCATTTTGTTATTATGCTTTTCATTTATGGTAAATTTTAAGAATATAAAAATTCTAGTAATATTGTTGGGAGCAAGTCTTATTTATTATGTCACTATAACAATAGTTGTATTAGAAGGTGAAAATTGTAATGATGATGAATTTAAAATTTGGCATGATAGCTATAAAGTGCAAAGAGTAATAAGACAGGGTTCCTGGCCTTAAGGAACTCATGACCTAGGAGGTAAGACAGTCATATAGATAAGTAGCTACAGGGTGTCCATGTAGTTTGGAAACAGGGGCAAAAATATATATTGTCCTAAGCACATCTTCAATTTATTTTTTTTTAAAACCTGTATTTTCAGACTTTATGGACACCCAGCATAATATAGGGTGATAAAAGTTAGAATACA
Source organism: Balaenoptera musculus (assembly GCF_009873245.2). Taxonomy (NCBI): domain Eukaryota; kingdom Metazoa; phylum Chordata; class Mammalia; order Artiodactyla; family Balaenopteridae; genus Balaenoptera; species Balaenoptera musculus. The sequence goes on from NC_045800.1 coordinate 79,633,701, forward strand.
GCTGTGAATAAAGCGTCATGGCAGAGTGAAGGAGGGCACAGCTGATGGTGCTGGCAGATAGGATTATGATCTTGGATGGAGTGAGACTCCATGGATAGCCAAGCTGGGCTGTGTAAAATATGGAGATAAAGAAGCCATGTCAGTTTAAGAGCATTAGAAAAATCCCTCAGCTTGGCCTAGAAATGTCCCTCGGTAAGAGAGAGAAACATATGGATCCAGTTGTCTGTCAGCTTTCACTTCTAATGGCCAGGCTGAGTGAGCTGGAATCGTTTCAGTGTTGTGAGTTGAATGGCTCCACCTTGTAGCAGTCCAAGCCAGAGGGCGCCAGTAGTCAGCTCAATTCGTACAAGCCCTCCTCATGCTCATGATTTGATTGATAATTTCCCCGCCCAAATTTTAGAGTTAAAACTGCAGGGATGATGCAGTAGGAGCAGGTCTGGAAGGTGTTTTGAGACTCCATTCCAGGGCTCTTTCGTTTGGTTGAGCAGTTGATGCACTGGTGCTTGGCCAGTGGAGCGGCGAGTAGGACTGAAGTCTAGCCTGTGCTTTGATAGCTGTGTGCCATGGGCTGCCTCAGCCTAGGAGGAAGTGTTTTTTCCCTAATTCACACGAAGTCCTATGTAGTCTAACAGCAGCTCTGTCCTATTTCCTGCCTACTTTATTCTCAAGGGCCTAGAATAGTGTGGTACAAGAACTGTTTGTCAAGCTGAAAGGAATTCAAGACAGTTCTCTAGATTTGAGCATTTTAAAGCAATTAAAGGTGTTTTGATTTTATAAACTTGTGGTTCAAAATAAACCTTTATGTTTGCCTTATAACTGTAATAAGGAAATTTTTTCTCATGCCTCTGCCTGGTAAAAACTATAGAGAAGGAGAAAACTACAGAGAAGCACCTTCTTGCTACCCCAGAAGTAGGAATTTATCCTTTGGTATCCTAGAAATAGCCTTCACTGTGTTATACACAAAAGTTAATTCATTTTTAAAAATTCAACAAGGATAGGAAATTTGGTGGTGGTTTATTCATTGTTTGGCTGTAGTATTTTCTGAATTCTCATATATCCTCAACCTAGATTTCATTGTTAAGAAGACTGATGTTGCCTGATTCTCCTTCCTTTGTAGTGATTTACCTGGAGGTTATAAGTTGGGGGTTGGGAGAAGAGCCGTGGGGAGCTACAGTCAGGTTGCCTTTTTCAGATCAAATATGTTCCAAGACTCCATCTCTCAAGACACCATTCTTGAAGCTACAGGCATTTTTTAGTGTGTTCTTGAGATTCAAAAAAATCGTTGTCTGTTTCATACATCAGATATGAAGACTAGCCTCTTGTTTTTATGTCAGAACTTCAGTTGTTAAAAATATTTGTTTTACTATTGCTGTTAATATCTTTCTCCTTTTTTTTTTTTTTTTTTGTCAAGCTTTGTTCTAAGATTATTTGTTTCGTCTAGTTCATGAGCTCAAATCATAAAGACCCTAAATGTTACAGAAGTGTTGAAAGATTGGTAAGTATTTAATGTAACATATATTAGCAGTCAAAATCCTTGGTTCAGTCCAAGACTTTGAAACTATATAGTTATGTGACATTAAATTTTTAAACCCCAAAGTGAAAACAGCTAAACTTTCTAGATATGTAAACTGTGGTTTATTCATACCATGGCATATTGCACGATGGTTTAAAGGAATGAACTTAATGTCGAAAGGGAAAAGCAAAGTTATGAAATGATGCATATATTATACTATTTATTATTAATTTTTATTGGAGTATAGTTGCTTCACAACGTTGTGTTAGTTTCTGCTGTACAGCAAAGTAATCAGTTATACATACACATATATCCATTCTTTTTGAGATTCCCTTCCCATCTAGGTCACCACAGAGCACTGAGTAGGGTTCCCTGTGCTTTACAGTAGGTTCTCCTTAGTTATCTATTTTATATATAGTAGAGTATATGTATCAATCTCAATCTCCCAATTCATCCCACCCCCCTATAATATACTGTTTATATAAAGTGTTAAAAATAACTAAAACAATACTGAATATTTTATGGCTATAACATATCAAAATTATAAAAATATGTATGGAAAAGGTGTGGGTGGAGTGTGGCTTTCCTGTACTATAAGTTTTGATTTCTTTACACGCATACACACACACACAGACACACCCACACATGGGAACTGAATGGAACATAGCATAATGTTAATACTTGCTAGATCTGAGGTCTGAGCATTGGCTATAACCTCATGTTATATGTTCTTTGCACTTTTCTGGGTATTTGAAATATTCCAAAAAAATCTTTAAAAATTACCATGCAGTCATCTTTTCAGTTGACATTCAGAATGGCTGAAAGGCAATAGGTAAATTCAGCATTCCTATTAGATGCATAGGAAGAAATAAGTATTTCTTAATGTGCAAAGCAAAAGTGTCCCCATCACCCCTACCAGTGTTGTTCTGCTAGTACTAATGCAGTTGAAAGGGTGGAAAGTGTGTGAATATTGGATAGAAAAATTCAGAATTTTTGTTATTTGTAGATGATAGGGTTTTATATCTGGAAATTCTGAGAAAATCAATAAGAGAGTTCAGTAAGAAGTTTGGACATATGAGTAAAGTTTGGATATCTCAGAATAAATCTACTTCCTATAGGCCTCCTATATACCAGTTTTCTATCCGAGTAAGAATGTATCAATATAATGGAAAATAAAATCCCATTCAGAATAATGGCAAAAACTATAAAACACCTTGGAATAAACCTAACAGAAATGTGTGAAGCCTATTATATGAAGTAACAGCAATTTCTACTTCAAGGAAATAATAGGATAAATGTGCAAATATTGTAAGGATGTTTATTGCAGCTTTGTTTATGATAATAAGAAACTAGAAATAACCTAAATGTTCAACAGTGACAGATTGGCTACGTAGTGATAGTACATCTAATAATGAAATATATGAACTATATGTAATATATACATGCAGTGGAATATATTAAAAAGAGTAAGCATGCAGCTATTAAACAGAGTAAAAGAGAGCTCATGGGAAAAGATTTCCGAAATATCTAAATGAAACAAGCAGGTAATAGATCATCTATATGTAATACCCGATATATGTAACTGTGTACATATTTTATACACGTTTTTAAATCAGGAAAAATGTTTCTGCATATATTATAATACTTTTTACTGACATGGCATCTTGTGCTTTTGGGAAGTGGGATTGAAATTATTTCCTCATTAATTGTCTAAAAATTCACGTTAATTTTCATTATCTTAATTTCTTGAAGATAGGCCCTAATTATTGCCACAGTTTTTCAGTTTTTCACATTTTTATTGTTCCTAAAGTTGCAGTGTGCCTTGCAAATGATGGTGTCTTAGAAACACTGTCAGAGGGCTGCACTTGTGGAAGAGTTGTTCTTGCGTGCCCATTAGGTGACCTTGGTCATAGCTGTTCACATTGTCAGCGCTTCAGTTGAGTAACATGAATTGTTGTACTATATCTGATGAGTTTTCAATGTTTCCTGGTTATTTTCTGAAATTTTCTACCGTCCTCATCTGGTAAGGTTTAGAAAGCCACCAGCATCAAAACTTACAGAATGATGTCAGCCTCTTCGGAAGAAAATCCCCGGAACAATAGGGTAGCACTCTTAAGAAATGTTGCATGGTGGATGGTCCTGATGGTCTAGAAGGTGATATTGTATGGAAAATTCTAAGTGATAAGAAAGCATTGTATTATAGTTTAATTGGCAGTGTTTTTTCTTTTGTAGTGGTACACTAAATAATTATGTATCTTAAAATCAATGACAGATTAAGTGAAATAAATTAATAAAATTGGATGAATATGGACTGAATATAAATCAGGTTATTTGATTTATTGAACAATTTTACTTTACAAAAGCTTATAAAGAAGTAATATTATAAATAATAGCGGCTATTGCTGCATTTTGGGATAATGAGCGATGTACCTTTTTTTATACTTTTCTTTTCCTAATGTTCAATATTTAAAATAATGATACTTGTTATATTATAGAGGGGATTGTTATTGTAACAATACCTAGAATTCTGATGGGAATCCAGGAATTAAACCATCAGACTCTTGAATGAATAGGAACCAAAGTAGTATTAGGAATTTCTTCGGTCTCTCCCTTTCATGTTTATCTGTTTCTCTCTGCATCCTCTTGGTTAATTTTCACTCAGTTAGCCTCAGCTACCTCATAGTGACCACCACAAGGTCATCTCTCTGTGACTTTCCAGCACAGCTATGCTCCTAATCCAAATTCCTATGAGAGAGAAAGAAAACTTGATTGGCCAAGGCCTCTTTGCAGGCTGCACCATATGAGTCACATCTTGCAGCCATCGTATTTGTTGGCTGATCCTGAATCAGGTGTTTGTCAGCTGATTCGGGCCCAGAGACTGGCAGTGCCTCTTGGCAGTAGACGTAGTCACATGGCCCACTGCCTTCTCAGCAGGGACGATGGAAGGTCTTCCCCCAAAGGGTGAAGGAAGACTGCAAAACACATTTCATTTAATTTAAGCTGTCAGGTTACAAGGGTCTCAGGGTAACTGGATGTCTCAAAATTACTTTTAATCCTAAGATTAAACTATTTTGAAATTCTTTGGGGATTTTGTTCTTCATGCTTTTTCCTTTTCTGAAGATTTATACATGTTTTTCTTTACATTTGTGTTTTGCGTCTCTTTTGTCTGTTTTACTATACTGTTTTCCTTAATCCTAAAATGTCACACTGCCCTTTATTTGATTCAGATGTGTAGCAAGAAATGAAGTGCCATAACTTCAGCTGCTAGAATTCTTGTATTTTTATTCACCTGGTGGTAAATCTTTTCCCCACCCACCCCTCATGTGTTTGAGGACGTGGGTCAGTGATTGTGGCTTCTATCAAGTGAAAAACAGTTTATATTTTTAAAAGATCCATTTATCTTTCAAAACATGTACAGCAAGAATATTTTATAAGTTATGTGTTTATTTTTATTCTACAGTGAGACATTTAAGAGAGGAAGTCAGCATCTACCTTAACTGCCACCACTCCCTAGTGTCTTCTCTCCCGGCGCTTTCACGTACCCGTGCGTGGTTCCACCCAGCCATTTTACACCCAGGACTAATTTCTGCCATGTAGGAATATTTAAGGAGCCCCTGACTAGGTCGGAACTATGTCTGAAAAGATTATAAGGTTAGATACCAATGCCCAGTAATTTAAAGTCAGTCTTCAGTTAAAAACAAACAGCAACAAAAACACATAGTTTTAAACATAATTTTTAGTTTTTCTAATCTCTTTTGTATTACTTATTTTATAGCTCGGTCATGAGCACTGACAGTAACTCATTGGCACGTGAATTTCTGACCGATGTCAACCGGCTTTGCAATGCGGTGGTCCAGAGAGTGGGGGCCAGGGAGGAAGAAGAGGAGGAGACACACATGGCAACCCTTGGACAATACCTCGTCCACGGCCGAGGATTTCTGTTACTTACCAAGCTAAATTCTATTATTGATCAGGTAACATTTTCATATCAAATCATTTTTTTCATCAGTAAATTTTAGTTAATTATAGATATGTAATTTCTGGGTTACATAATTTCTTAGAGTCTCTTTGAGATAAAGTTCTATCTCACATCACTCAGACAAGGAAAAGTAGCCCCGTTTGTGAACATATTATTTATTTGGATACTTTTCAAAATGTCTAAAATACCTTCCAGTTATATATAGCCTTTCTTCTAAAATGGTTTCATATATACTATGCTTTTTATCCTAATTCCAGTGTGAGATAACTATGATTATTAGTAGAGATAAGATCATGATTCAGAAACATCATGCATTTGCACTTTCAGTAAGTATCAGGTATGTTTTTGAAAAGTTTAGTGTAAATGATATTTAGGGAACTTGCCAATTCTGGGGTAAAAAAAGTAGAGAATCCTTTGTGTAAACTAATAATTACTAAGTCTTTCATTTTGTACACATCTAGTTTTTCATACACTACTGTGTTTGCTTAAACTATGGTAAGACCATATGGTATTTTGCTGTTTCCTTATTATAGAATTAACAGAATTTTAAAGCTAGTTGGGACTATGGAGATGTTTTCATCTAACCTCCTTTGGTAGGTGAAAGACTGAGATCTGGAAACATTAAGTAGCTCAAACAAGGTTAACTTGAAGCCCAGATGTGATTTATATCCATTTCATTTTAGTAGAAAACAAATACTTACTTTATGAAAGAAAAGTCCACCATCTGCTTTCACCATCTACTAATTAATGCAGTTAGATAATAATATTTCAGTTAACTTGAATTTAAAGGATAATAAGGGCTCTGTAGCACCAACATGATGGACAGCTTTAAACACTTTAAATGTTACTGGCTTTAGATGTAAACTTAACCGTTGTAAAATAAAATTTCTTTGCCATGAAAGCATTTTGCTAATAAATACATATATTGGGTAAATATAGGTACTAAAATTAAACAGTATGTGTTTTCACTGTAAGCTAAGGAACCTAACAAATATAAACCAGGATGTATTTGTTCACTGTGGTGTCTACCTGTCATGGATTTTTCCAGAATATTTGCAGGTTTATGTATTTTTAAATTTTATTTATTTTTATTGAGGTAGCATTGATTTATAACATTATATAGGTTTATATAATTTTATTCTTTTTTCTGAATGTGGTTTATCAAATGTGACTAAATGTAATTTAATTTTTATATATTTGTATGACTTTTCCATAAATAAATTTTAAAATCAGAAAAAATTATTTGTTAGACCATGTGTAGTGATTTTTTATTTCAAAATTTTTATGACTTAGTATGCATATCATGCTCTATTCATCTTCTTACCCCACATTAGGACAATTCAGTGCTTTCTCTCTTTTTTTTTTTAAGATACTATGTAAGTAGCATCAGAAATATCAGTTACCCAGGAATAAATCTGATAAATTATGTACAAATTTCTCTATAAAATTCTATAAAACATTGTTGAGAGAAACTAAAGAAGACCCAAATAAGGGCAGAACTACATAATTTTCATGTATTGGGAAAAATTAATATTGTAAATATATCTGTTTTCTCCAAATTGATCTATAGATGCCAGTGCAATCCCAATCAGAATCTCAATGGCTTTTTTTAAATGACAGCTTTTTTGAGATATAGTTCCACATATCATAGAATTCACCTATTTCATATGTACAATTTGGTGGTTTTTAATGTAGTCACACATATGTGCAACTGTCACCACAGTCAATTTTAGGACATTTTCATCCTCTCAAATAGAAACTGGTGCCTTTTAGCCATCACTCCCCTATCCCTCCCATCCCCCTTGGCCCTAAGCAAACATTAATCTACTTTCTGTCTTTCTCTTTTAAGTTGTGAAATATCTTTTAATGTACTATTAAATGATTGAACGCATTCAAGTCATAATTGCAACAACATTTTTTCCTATGGTAATATTTTTTAATGCCCTCTTTCCCCCAGTCACTCACTTTTTGGAATATCTGTAGCAATGGTAGTAGGGACAGTAGAAGTAGAAGTGAGTGAAAATAAACAGCCATTTTAAAAATGAGACTTCTGAAGATTTAATTGTTTAAACCAGAAAATGGAGAATGATCTTTTGGCTCTTTAAGGGGAATTTAATTGCATAAGATTTAATCATTTAAAATGGAATCAAAACACTAGATGCTGTACAGGAGGAACTTTAGCTTTTTTTTTTTTAAATTGGGGTGTAGTTGTTTTACAAAGTTGTGTTAGTTTCTACTGTACAGCAAAGTGAAGTAGAGTTCCCTGTGCTATAGAGCAGGTTCTCATTAGTTATCTGTTTTATACATATTAGTGTATATATGTCAATCCCAATCTCCCAGTTCATTCCACCCCCACTTCCCCCCCTTGGTGTCCATACGTTTGTTCTCTTACGTCTGTGTCTCTATTTCTGCCTTGCAAACTGGTTCACCTGTACCATTTTTCTAGATTCCACATGGAACTTTAACTTTTGTATCTATGCTTCTCATGAGTTGGAACACTTCTTGGATACTCTAGAGAAGAGGCAATTTAAGCCCTTGTCCTTCTATGCAATACTTTTGCTTTATTAACAGATATTTAATATACAGAATTAAGCAGACTTTTTATTGATATGTAATTTACATATAGTAAATGCACAGATGTTCAGTGTATTGTTGGATAGGTTTTGACAAATATATACACCTCTGTAACCACTACCCAGATCGGTGGTTAGAACATTTCCACCACCCTAGAAAGTTTTGTCATACTCCTTTTCAGTCAGCCACTCTCCTTCCCCCACTGCAAGATAACCACTCTTCTGGCTTTTAACATCTAAGTGTAGCGTTGCTTGTTCTAGTACTTCACGTAAATGTAATCATGCAGTATGTACTCTTGTATCTCGGAGATTCATCCATGTTGCTTGAATCAGTAGTTCACTATTTTTTGTTTCTGGTTAGTATTTTGTTGTATGGATATACCATAATTTCTTTAACTATTCACCTGTTGTTTAACCTTTTGGGTTGTTTACCCTTTTGGGTTGTTTACATTTGGCTATTTTGAATAAAACTGCTGTGAATATTCTTATAGATGTCTTTGTGTGCATATATTTTCATCTCCTGGGTAAATATCTAGGCATATGATTTCTGGGCCAAACAGTAGGTATTTAACTTTATAAGAAATTGCCAAACTGTTTTTCCAAGTGGTTGTACCACTTTTCATTCTCACCAGCAGTGTATGAGAATTCCAGTTGTTTTACATCCTCTCTAATATTTGACACTGCCAGTCTTTTTAGTATTAGCCATTCTAAGTGAATATGAAGTAGTATCTCACTGCAGTTTTAATTCGAATTTCTCTGACAACTAATGATGTTGAGCATTTTTTATGTGCTTATTGGCCATCTGTGTATCTTCTTTTGTGAATGTCTGTTCAAGTTTTGTGCCCATTTTTAAAGTCAGGTTATTCGTTTATTATCCAGTTGCTGTAATTATTTTGTATTCTGGATAAAAATCTTTGTTAAATTGCAAATACTTTCTTTGTGGCTTGCCTTTTCATTTCTTTCTGCATGCAGGATCTTAGTTCCCTGACTAGGAATGGAACCCATGCCCCCTGCAGTGGAAGCTCGGTCTTAACCACTGGACCGCCAGGGAAGTCCCACCTTTTCATTTCTTAACAATGTCTTTCGAAAAGCAAAATTTTTTTCCTGTGTGAATAGTGCTTTTTGTATCTTGTCTAAGAAATCTTGGTCTTGCAAGTCCAAAGCTGCAAAGATATTCTCTGATGTTTTTTCCCCCTAGGGGCTTTTTTGTTATTATTTTTACTTTTAGGTCTGTGATCCATTTTGAATTAATATTTGCGTATGGTGTGAGGTAGGAGTTACGGTTCATTTCTTCCCCTCTCTCCTGTATAGTTACCCAGTTGTTCCAGCAACATTTCTTCTTAAAAGTCTGTTCTTTCCCCCACTGAAAAACTTTGCCACCTTGGTTAAAAATCCGTTGACCAAATATTTATGGTTTATTTCTAGACTCTCTATTCTACTCCTTACCTGTCATCTGTTCTTTCACTAATACCATACTGTCTTGATTACTATAGCTTTTATAGTAAGTCTAGAAATTACATGGTGTAAGTTCTCCAATTTGTACTTCTTTTTCAAGAATGTTTGAAGAACGTTCTAGATCCTTTGCATTTCCATATACATTTTAGAATCAACATTATTTCTACAGAGTGCCTGCTATGATTTCACTTGTGATGTCATTGAATCCAGAAATCAATTTGGAGAGAGTTGACATCTTACATCTTAACAATCCTGCGTTTCTCAATCCATGAGCATGGTATAAATCTCTGTTTGAGTCTTCTCAAATTTCTCCGCAGTATTTTGCAGTTTTTAGTGTAGCGGTCTTATATTTTGGGGGGTACATTTATTCTAAATAGTTTATTCTTTTTTATGACATTATAAATGGCATCTAAAATTTTTATTTTTCTGTATACTGCTCATAGAAATACAGTTGATTTTTGTACGTTGACCTTGTGTCCTATGCTTTTGCTAAATTTATTTATCCATCTTAAAGTTTTTCTGTGTTTTCCTTAGGATTTTCTGTGTAAACAATCACGTCATCTGTAAGTAATGATAGTTTCACTTCTTTTCAAATTTTTATGCCTTTTATTTCATTTTCTTGCCTTTTGCACTGGCTTCTAGTACAAAGGTGGATGGAAGTGATGATAGTGGACATCCTGCCTTGTGTTGACCTTAGGGAAAAACGTTCAGTATCTCACCATTAAATCTGATGTCAGCTCTAGATTTTTCCTAGATGCCTTTTATCACAATGAGGAAGTTCTCTTTTATTTCCAGTTTGTTGAGAGTTTCTATCCTGAATGGATGTTGGATTTTGTCAAATGCCTTTTCTGTTGTCTATTCAGACTATCATATTATCTTCCTATTAATGTAGGTGAATTACATTAATGGTTTCTAAATGTTGAAGCAACTTTGCCTTCCTGGGATAAACCCCATTTGGTCATAATTTATTATATACAGACATGTTACTCTACTTATTCTTAGGGAAAAAATGCTCTGCTTAAATAGAAAAAACGTAACCTTTTTAATGGTTAAAGATAGAGTGGACCTATACTGAGACCTTTACAAGTTTTTTTAAAACTTGTAAACTTGAAAACCGCCCAGCCTAAAAAGTAACAATTATCCTTGATTTTTTAATCTTGGTACCAATATCAACCAGATGGGTGGCTTTAGTGACTTAATTGCTCCAGATCTCAGTATCCTCATCAGTAACATAAATACATCTAGTTGGATGACTTAAAAGATCTCTTCCAACATAAAAATGATTTGTTTCCATGTAATATTTGATAATAATGGTTTCTAATTTCTTCTGTACCCTAATTATGAATGTATATATAGCTCAATTCTAATGTAATCGGTAGAAAATTACATGATTTATTACCAATACAATATACCAAAAAAGAGCTAATATACACAACCATGTGTTATAAATATACTTTAAAAATTTCCAGTATGTATAATTTCCATACCTATTCACATTCTATGTATGTTCTATAAAGTTGTTACTTATTTTGCTGAGTAAAATATGAAGTTTTACTGAAAGAGGCTGTACATTTATGGACAAAATGTAATTTAAAAAATAGCTATTTTATGTGTAAGAGAGTACTTTATTCTTCTTACATTTCTGTAGCATTGTCACTTTAATATATAGTACTATATAAATGGCCTGTCATAATAATACCTAAAATAAGTATAATTGGAAAATATCAGACTTTGAAAACTGTGGCTACACAGTTCATTCACTGGTTTATTCAGCAGACCATTAAGTACCTGCTATGTGCTAGCACCTCTGCTAGATGCAGAAATACAAGAGCAGAGACTGTCTTTACCGGGAGCTTATAGCTTTTGAAGGGATGGACAGATACATATTTTTTTAATGGTGACAAAACAGTGTGAAAGTATTTGGGGAGTGTAAAGGAGAGAGTCCTCAGGAAATGCTTCTTAGAGAAATTGACATGTCTAAATAGGGATTGGCAGTGTAAAGGGGGAGGTGGCATTAGACCAAGGGAACTGCAAATGCAAACACACTGAGGGTTGGAGAAAGATCAGCTAGTAGGGTAAGAGCAAAGGCTGCATGTGGGGGGTTGGCTAGTTGGGAGACTGGAGGACATAGACCATGTGATGGCAAGCCTTGTCTACCGTAGTAAGGAGTCTTAACTTTATTCTCACAATATTGGGGAGGCTTTTAAGTAAGAGAATAGGCAATGAAAAGTATTCTTCAGATTGGACGAGTCAGTCATTGATAATATTATCAGCAAGAATTGCTTCTCTTGGAGAATAATGCAAACTTTTAAATTTAGTAAAGGTAATAATAATAAAATAAACTTTAAGTTACTACATCTAGTTCTACAGATTCTGTTCACACACATGCCAGGATTTATCTATGTATGGTTGGTCTGGCAGGGATGAGGGGGAGCGTAGGGGATGCTGGCGTTCCTACTTATTGGAGGAGTGGGAGTATGAGTGCAGTGGAAGTGTTAGCCACTGGACAGCAGTAGGTAATCCACTGCATTATCTCCCTTTGCACCCAGGCTACTAGATAGGAGCAATGGGTACATCAGTTGATTGCTGTGTAGCAAACCACATTCCAAAAACTTAGTGGCATAAAACAATGACTTATTTGCTCATGATTCTGGAGCAGTTCAGACAGGCTCAGCTGGGATCACAGGCTCTGCTCCTGTGGTGTCGGCGGGGCTTACATCCGAATGTGCAGTTGGTTGGCAGAAGACTGAGGGCTGTCGGATGGGGCCGTTGGCCAGGCTGCCTCAGTTCTCACCCACGCAGCCTCTCATCTTTCAGGAGGCTAGTCTGAGCTTCTTTCCATGGGTGGAAGCATTCTAAGAGATTGAGGGGGAAGCTGCAGGAAGTACATAATCTCACTTCTGCCGCATTCTGTTGGTCAAAGCAAGTCACAAGGCCGGCACAGGTTTAAGAGATGGGAACATAGAGTCCAGCACTTGATGGGAGGAAATGACTTGTGGCCACGTTTTATCTACCATAGTCTCCCCTCCGGCCACGATTATTAGCGTCCCTCCCACACCCCCTCCCTACCAGAACTCTCAAAGTAATGCTCCACAGTGGCATCAGGCCCGAAGTCCATGAGCTCACGATGTGCGTCACTTCCGGATGCACTCGGGGCTTCCAGGTGCAGTACTTTGGTTGCAGCTCTTCTTGATTGAGAGGCTTGTGAATAAAAAGACAAGTTATCTGCCCCCCGCACACCCTGCACACAATGATGAGATAGGAACAAGTTAACCACGCTACATACTTGTATTCAACAAGCAGGTGACAGGAGGCACATAGCAGCCATTAATCCACTGAAATGCAGCCAGGCGTGCGTTATCACACACCTTGCTCTGGAAGCAGGAAATATGTTTCTATTCCTTAGGAGTGGTTCCCTAGTCTCTGGTTCTCCAGGACTCTTGGCTCCACCCTCTGAGATGTCCTCTCTTTTCCAGAATAGATAGCCCATAATTTCAGCTTTCTCATTCTGCCTCCTGCCTGTAAAAAAGTGGGCACCCAGAAGTCTCATCATTTTAATCTGTCTCTGCCCCTTTTAGTCCAAGCTGTTAGTATTTTTTAGTAATACAACTTCTTTAAAAATATTGTGAGTTTCTTCTGAACCTTGGTGGAGTTCACTCCATGCCCCCAAAGCCACATCTATAATTGTTTTTGATACAGACCTCTCTCTACCTTGGGCATGTAAGGCTTGTGTGGAACAACGCCTTCAGGATTCTTAGTAGTACTTTTGTCTAGCTAACAGGGTCTACTAGGTACCACCTTAAGTCTTCCTGGAGTCTTAACTAAGAGTATTGCAGCCATTTAATAACCATTTTTGATGGGAGAGGAGGAGGAGAGGGAACGGGGGCTGGTTGGGTGAGCTATGGCCTACAGGCCAAATCCTGCTGTCAGTGATCTGTTTGTGAGCAGCACACAAGCTAAGAAGAGTTTTGGCGTTTTTAAAGCATTGTTAAAAGAAACAAGAATATGCAACACAGACCATATATGACTCACAAAGCCTAAAATATTTACATTCTGGCCCTTTACAAAGTGAGTTTGCAACTCCTGGTCTAATGCAAGAAAAACTATTAGCATGATGTTTGACATCATTAGGAGAAACAGTACATACAATTAACCTGAGACATCAGAATAACATTTGACAGAATTCATCTATTCTTGACATAAACTCTAAAAATAAATTCATAGAGGGTTTCATATATAAAGAGTAGAAAAACCAAAAAAAATTTAAAAATTTATTTTATTGAAGTATAGTTGATTTACAATGTTGTGTTAACTTCTGCTGTACAGCAAAGTGATTCAGTTACACATATATACATTCCTTTTCATATTCTTTTCCATTATGATTTATCATATGATATTGAATATAGTTCCCTGGGCTATACAGTAGGACCTTGTTGTTCATCCATTCTATGTATAATCGTTTGCATCTGCTAACCCCGAACTCCCAATCTATCCCTTCCCCACCCCCTCTCCCCCTTGGCAACCACAAGTCTGTTCTCTATGTCTGTGACTCTGTTTCTGTTTCATAGATAAGTTCATTTATGTCCTATTTTAGATTCCACATATAAGTGATATCCTGTGGTATTTGTCTTTCCCTTTCTGACTTCACTTAGTATGATCATCTCTAGGTCCATCCATCTTGCTGCAAATGACATTATTTCATTCTTTTTGGCTGAGTAGTATTCCGTTGTATGTATATGTACAACATCTTCTTTATCAATTCATCTGTCCATAGGCATTTAGGTTGTTTCCATGTCTTGGCTATTGTGAATAGTGCTGCTATGAACATAGGGGTGCATGTATCTTTTTGAATTATAGTTTTATCTGGATATATGCCCAGGAATAGGATTGCTGGATTACATGGCACATCTATTTTTAGTTTCTTGACGAACCTCCATACTGTTTTCCATAGTGGCTGCACCAATTTACATTCCCACCAACAGTGCAGGAGGGTTCCCTTTTCTCCACACCTTCTCCAGCATTTGTTATTTGTGGATTTTCTGATGATGGCCATTCTGACTGGTGTGAGGTGGTACCTCATTGTAGTTTTGATTTGCATTTCTCTAATAATTACTGATGATGAGCATCTTTCATATGCCTGTGGGCCATCTGTATGTCTTCTTTGGAGAAATGTCTGTTTAGGTCTTCTGCCCATTTTTCGATTGGGTTGTTTTTTTGTTGTTGAGTTGTATGAGCTGTTTGTATAGAAAAACCAAAATTATTTTTAATAAGAAGCTTTGTAATAGAACCAATATAAGAATAACTTTTTATTACTATTCTGTTTGACATCATGTTTTAAAAACATTTGATAGTAAAGTGGAGTATGAAAGTAATGACAGCTAAATGTGAGAAAGATGGAGAAATAAAAATTTTTTAAGTGATGTGTACAGAAAAATCCGAAAGATCATCCTGAAAACTGTTCAGCAAAGTTATGGAATATAAGTCAAATATATTGTTTCCTTTAGCTAAAGCTATATAGCTAGGAAATTTAAAAAGATTCTGTTTACAGTACTATTGAAGAAATGTTCACATATGTATGTATAGATACACATATTTTAGAAATAATTATAAAATTCTGATAGAAGAAATAAAGGACTTAAATAAATAGCACTTGGGACTTCCCTGGTGGTCCAGTGGTTAAGACTCTGTGCTTCCTCTGCAGGGGGTGCAGGTTCAATTCCTGGTTGGGGAACTAAGATCCTGCATGCTGTGCAGCACGGCCAAAATGAATGAATGAATGAATGAATGAATAAATAAATAACATATTTCTGCTATGTCAGGAACATTAAATTTAATTACCATGTCAAAATTAAAAGTAATACCATTAATACCAATTAAAATAACTTCATTCCATGTTCCTTAGCATGTCATCCTGAGATCCTTGATCTGGTGCCCACCTGCCTTTGTAGCTTCCTAAACATCACCTCTGGTTTGGGATCTCAACCTTTCCCCCCAATAACCTTTCCCCCCACCTGCCCTTTCTCTCCCATCCTGCCACCACTACTTCTGGATGGTTAGGATACGTAGTTAATATAAAATCCAGTCAAAACAACAGAATTGTGAAAGGGATGGTGCCTGGCACCTGGTAGGTACTTACAATATGCTTCTTACTACCTGGATGAGAGTGATTTCACTGTTTATTATTGGTACGGGGAATTTAAAAATGTATGACACAGTCATTTTCCCTGCACAGGGGGAAACATAAAAGTGTAAGTATTAAATGAGGAGTAGTATGATTTCTGTAGATTGGACAGTCTAGGAATAGCCAAGGAATGGATCTGTTTGTGTCATGTATTGCCTAATTTGGCATATTGAGCCCTGAGCTAAGTGGGAAGGAGCAAGAGAAGTTCCAGGCCACGTGTTGCAGAGGCCAGGGGCAGGAATGCCAGCTCACACAGCAGTGGTGATTTGCCAGTGTACTGTGGGGGAAACGAGGGCTGAATTATAAGGACAGTGTGTCTATAGCACTTCTTCACACACCCTTGAGGTTTCACCAAGCTCTGTTAGAAAGTTATTAGTTCATCTGCTAAAGATAAAGACTCAGCTTAGGAGGACTCTGCAGGAATGACCTGCCCAAAATTGGTTTACATTTTTTTTTAAAGACTATGTATCTTTTGCTGGCATCTTAAAAAATGTTGAGATACATACAGAGTACAAGCTATACGTGTGAATGTTATATAGACATCTTTAGTCTTATTAATTCTGAAGTAAAGCACATAAAAATGGGGCCCTTTGATATAATTTTTACTTCACATCCAGAATTCAAAGTCATTCATGCAGGTAATGTTTATGGATATCTGACTACGTACTAGGCATTGAGTGGCAGAAAAGGGAGGTGATTGCTAAGGACTAGAGCCTGAGCCCTGGAGTTCATGCTCTGAGAGAGGCCTGGGAAGTATGTTTGGAAAAGTTTCCCATCGTATTTAGAGATAAATCCAAACTCCTTCACATGATGCCCAAGGCCACATTGGATCTGGCACTGTCCACCTCGCTGACCTTCCAGGCTTATCTCTTAGCGCCCTCCCCCATGCTATGCTTCAGCCACACTGGACTGCCTGCTCTTCTATGAAAAAGTCAAATCCATTCCCAGCCCTTTATATACTTCCTATGAGCCCTTTGCTTCCCTGTCTTTGCATGGATTCTTCCTTCTCATCAGTTAAGTAGCTGCTCAAGTGGCCCATCCTGACCAGCCAGTTTAAATGTTCCCCTTTCCATCACTCTGTCATCCCTCTCCTGTTTAATTTTCTCCATCGCACAGCATTCTGTCTGAAATTCTCTTATCTGTGCCCATTATTTTCTGTCTCCCCTGCTAGAGCGTCAGCTTTGTAAGGATGTGAGTATCGTCTTCCTTGTTCACCACTACATCCAAAGCGTCTGGCACATAGTAGGGGCTCAATAAGTATTTGTTGAATGAATGAAAGAGGAAAACGGGCATTCAGACATTAACCGTTCAGCAAGTTGGTTGCTGTACTAAATTAGAGGCGTGAAACCCAACTTGACTTAGGGGGGATTAGGAAGTCTCCCCACAGAGGAATTAAGACCTGAGGAATGAGTTGGCATTTGGCAGACGGGAGGATGGTGAGAGAATTGCAAGAGCAGTGTATGTGAGGAAGACGTTTGCAAAGACCAGTGGTGTTCAGGAAACCCTTAATAGCTGGACATGTGGGGAGGGGTCAGATGTGGTGATGGGAGCTACAACTGGACAAGTCAGTAGGAATCGTGTCATGAAAGGTCTTCCAAGCCTGAGAAGGAGTTTAAATTTTACTTTTGCAGAATTTTGAGGCTTTTCATAACCAGGACACTAGAAAGTGATAGTCTGAATCTATGTCTCTGCTTTCTCATTCCCTTCGACTCTTCAGCCTATTGTAATCTGACCTGCACCCTCATCACTCCATTAAAACTGTGTTTGTTAAGGTCACCAGTGACCCTGTACTTGCTAAATACTTTCCTGCCATCATCTTACACAATTAAAGAACAACAACTCTTGACCTGGTTGACCTTTCTTCCCTGAACTGCTCTCTTCCCTTGATGTTTCTTGTTCTGCTTCTCTTTGGGGGAAGCTACTTCTCAGTCTCCTTTGTAGGCTGCTCTTCAGGTCCACCATCCACAGTTCTTTCAATGTTGTTCTCCAGAGCTCCATTCTGGGTAGAATTCTCTTGTCCTCCTGCATACTCTCCCTAGGAAATCTCACCCACGTCCTTAACCTCTGCCCTGATGACTCCCCAGTCTTTTTATTTACTTCACATCTTTTTCTTAAGCTCCAAATCTGTATATCCAGCTGTTTACTAAAAAGCTCTCTCCGTTTGGATATCTTACAGACATCTCAAACTCAGTATGTCTAAAAAGTGAATCCATTATCTTTACCCCAACCTGACACCACTGCTAAATTTCCTGCCTTGGTGACTATTATCAGTTGCCTAGTGGCCTAAACCAGAAACCTTCAAGTTCTTTTTGATCTTTTTTTTTTTTTTTCTCCCAGTATTATACCCGACAGGTAGTCAACTGCAAGTCATTTCAGTTCTCCCTTACAGTTTCTCAAATATGTCTCCTCCTCTTCAATTTTACTATCCGAGGCTTCAGATCATTATTATCTCTCATCTGTATTGTTTCCCTGCCTCTGACACTGATCAATCCCTTCCCCTCCCTGCCAATTCCATCCTCTATATAGTGGCAAATCTGATTGTATCACCCTGACCCCCTCCCCACTGATTGATGTGAGGAATTTAAACTTGATTTGTCATTAATTCCTTGACCACCCATGTCCCAACGTTTCCAGGTCTAGCACTTCCACACCTCTAACTGATAATGATTGCTCCTTTTTCTTAACTCCTAAACTGAATGCCTGTACCACACCTGGGTATGTACACATACTACATGCCTTCTGTTCTTTAACTGTTTTGTGTATATGTATTCTATGGACCAAATGAGGGGACCTTCTGCAGGGCTTGGACCATATCCTCCAGAAAGGGTAAGACATTAAATGCTGTGGACCTAGTGTGCAGTCTATAAATATTTATTGGATGACCTTCACTAATACGTCTTTCTCTCTTTAGGTATATTATTTTATTAATAATGTCAGTTTCTCTTTTTAAAATTGTGTTCTCTGAGTTTTAAACTTAACTGCATGAAGACTTTGTTTTCTAGTAACTTATGTTATTGGTTTGCTAATTAATAGGGTTTAACTTTTCATTTGCACCTAGCAAATTTTTTTTTTTGTAGGTAAGGAATTCTTACAATGTGCATGGTGGTAATAACAGCTATTTTTGGAAAAATCAGCAAGAATGTGCTAAATACCGTCAAATACTCTTACATTCTTCTGTCATTGGCAGGGTTTATAAGTTGCAAAGTATCGCAGCTTTAATTGGATTTAAAATAGGTTAACTTGATTCTTCCTTCTCAAGAAAAAGGATTTTTTGGTTCAATTTAAGACAGAATATTAGGAATTAATGTGTTTCATGACCTTGGAACATGAAGGATTCTTTTATTTCTAATACAGGCATTGACATGTAGAGAAGAACTCCTTACCCTTCTTCTGTCACTCCTTCCACTGGTATGGAAGATACCTGTTCAACTAGAAAAGGCAACAGGTATGTTTCTTTTCTTTATCATATCACCTGTGTTACCACAATTCCACTGGGGAAAAAAGTTCCATTGAAAAGTTACTTCTGCTGTAACGGTTGATACGGCTCAAAATCAGAATGGTATATATTAGTATGATACTTAATATGAAAAATTCTTTAGGCAAATACATTTTTATTTCTTCTAATAATACAGAAACCATGGTCCTTCTTAGGGGATTCCTTGAATGTAATGATGATTAGAAAATAGATGAAGAAGCAGAACACTTAGCAAACGGAGTAAATCTGGATATGTAGCCTAACATTTGAGAAATGGAGAGGGAAAAGTTTGAAGAAAGAAATTAAAGATTCTTTGCTTATTTTAAAGGCTGCTTTCCATTACCAGTACTCTGTCAATGACTTTTGTAGTTTAGTTTTTCTACTGTTGCTTTTAAAGGATAAATTTGAAGTAATATTTTGTTTCAGGACTTGGTAGAATTATTACACTTAAGGTCACTACATACTTTTAATTTCTGATTCAGAAAAAATAAAAATATGTGTATACATATCATATTAAGTATATGAAACTTAGTTTAAATGTTTCAGTGGAGGGATTAACAGTTTTCCCCCTTGACCACTTCTGGAATATGCGAATTGTGAGATGCTTAAGGATATCTCAGGTTGAAAAAAAAAAAGAAAAATCTCCTGAATTGTATTTTAATGCCATATATGCATTTTTAATGTGTTTCTGATATGGGGCTCTCTTTTAGGGAGTTACCTAAGTTCTTGTAATATTGTTATCCTACTTATTTGTTGATTCACTGATTCTGCTCTTGTTTTCTTCTTAATTTATAGAATTCACAAATTGTTAATCACTTAAGAAATCTAATTTGTGTCCTTTTGGGGAAGTTGTCTTCATTGCCTGCATCTTTTGCATACATGGAATTTGTCAGACTCCTTTTAATCTCCCTTAATTAAAGCACAAGTCTTTTATTTACAGAGTTTTAAATTTATTCATTCTGAATTATAACTATATCTTTCGTATAGATCTTATTACGTGTTATTGCAAAGGGAAAGACCAATTTCATTATCTTTTTAATTAGTATGGAAAATTTATTCATTTCCCTAAGAGATAGGTATTGAGTGGTGACCACACGGCAGCCCTAGGTTCTAGGCACTGAGGATGAAACAGGAATGAATGCCTGTACCTGTGCCTAGTTCAGTGCGTAGCACATGCCGTAGATATTGTGAATGAATAACTCTTTTAACCTCAGTCTTGGAGAACATTTGGTATCTACTGTATGATTTAAAAATAATTTTAGAAAATCTTAAAGTTTCTAAGTTATATCAGGGCTATAAACTAAATACTGTTTTGAGAATATAATATACCCGTGTCTTAATTAATGGCATTATCGGAGGAGATTTGTAAAGTGGTAGGAATAGTAGCACTAAATACCAGCACTACTTTCCTAACACTGTTCTCCATGTTGTTTTCAGAATCAATTTGTATCCTTTGAACCAGTGCCACCTGGTACTTAACATGAGCGGGATAAGGAAGTGAAGTGATAAGGGGAGGAAGGGGAGTAGAGACATAACAAAAGGCTAAAGGAAATCAGCCCCATAATAAAAATATACTGAGGATAAACTCCTAAAGTGAATGATAAGTAAGAGGGTAATCACCTATGCAAACTGAGTTTTAAAACATATTAAGGTATTCTAAATTTTCTTTCTTCATATTGTTAGATTTTAATCTACCGTTCTCAGCTGATATAATCCTGACCAAAGAAAAGAACTCAAGTTCTCAAAGATCTACTCAGGAAAAATTATATTTAGAAGGAAGCGCCCCAGCCGGTCAGGTTTCTGCAGAAGTAAATGTTTTTCGACAAAGCAGACGGCAGCGTAAAACTACCCATCGCTATTCTGTAAGAGATGCAAGAAAGACACAGCTCTCCACCTCAGATTCAGAAGTCAATTCAGATGACAAAAGTATAGTAATGACTAAGCATAGAAGGTCCCATCTGCTGAAGCATTTTGTAACACAGTCTCCTAAAGAAGACCACCTTACAGCTAAGCTTGACCACTTATCAACCAAAGAACAGACCCTTCCTGATACCATGGCTTTGGAAAATTCCAGAGAGAAGATTCCAAGACAGGAGTCAAACACTGCCATTTTAAGTGAGCCAGCGGCCTTGTCTATCATCAGTCACATGCACAATTCTCCATTTGACTTATGTCACGTTTTGTTATCTTTATTAGAGAAAGTTTGTAAGTTTGACATTACCTTGAATCATAATTCTGCTCTAGCCGCCAGTGTAGTGCCCACGCTGACTGAGTTCCTAGTGGGTTTTGGGGACTGCTGTAATCTCAGCGACAATTCGGAGAGTCGGATGGTTTCTGCAGGTTGGACTGAAGAACCGGTGGCTTTGATTCAACGGATGCTTTTTCGAACAGTGTTGCATCTTATGTCAGTAGATATTAGTATGGCAGAGATGATGCCAGAAAGTCTTAGAAAAAATTTAACGGAATTGCTTAGAGCAGCTTTAAAACTTAGAACTTGCCTAGAAAAGCAGCCCGACCCTTTTGCACCAAGACAAAAGAAAACACTACAAGAGGTTCAGGAAGATTTTGTGTTTTCCAAGTATCGCCATAGAGCTCTTCTTTTACCTGAGCTCCTAGAGGGAGTTTTACAGATCCTGATCTGTTGTCTTCAAAGTGCAGCTTCAAATCCTTTCTTCTTCAGTCAAGCCATGGATCTGGTTCAAGAATTCATTCAGCATCATGGATTTCATTTACTTGAAACAGCAGTTCTTCAAATGGAGTGGCTGGTTGTAAGAGATGGGGTTCCTCCTGAGGCCTCAGAACATTTGAAAGCCCTCATCAATAGTGTGATGAAAATAATGAGCACTGTCAAAAAAGTGAAATCAGAGCAACTGCATCATTCAATGTGTACAAGAAAAAGGCACAGACGGTGTGAATATTCCCACCTCATGCATCACCACAGAGATCTCTCAGGTCTGCTGGTTTCGGCTTTTAAAAACCAAGTTTCCAAAAGCCCGTTTGAAGAGACGGCAGATGGAGACGTGTATTACCCGGAGCGGTGCTGTTGCATTGCAGTGTGTGCTCACCAGTGTTTACGCTTACTGCAGCAGGCTTCCCTGAGCAGCACGTGCGTCCAGATTCTCTCGGGTGTTCAGAACATCGGCATATGCTGTTGTATGGATCCCAAATCTGTGATCATTCCTTTGCTCTATGCTTTTAAATCGCCAGCACTGAAAAACTGTCGGCAGCATATATTAAATATTCTTAACAAACTTATTTTGGATCAGTTAGGAGGAGCCGAGATACCACAAAAAACTAAGAAAGCAGCTTGCAATATTTGTACCGTTGACTCAGATCAACTAGCCAAATTAGAAGAGACCCTGCAGGGAAACGCATGCGATGCTGAACCTTCCTCAGGTTTATCCAGTCCTTCTTACAGATTTCAAGGGATCCTGCCCAGCAGTGGATCTGAAGACTTGTTGTGGAAATGGGATGCCTTAGAGGCTTATCAGAATTTTGTTTTTGAAGAAGACAGATTATGTAGTGTGCAGATTGCAAGTCACATTTCCAGTTTAATGCAGAAAGGCAATATAGTTGTTCAGTGGAAATTGTATAACTACATATTTAATCCTGTGCTCCAAAGAGGAGTTGAATTAGCACATCATTGTCAACAGCTCGGCATTACTTCAGCTCAGACTCATGTATGTAGCCATCAGAACCAGTGTTTGCCCCAGGAAGTGGTTCAGATTTATTTAAAAACTCTGCCTACCCTGCTTAAATCAAGGTTCGTGTGTGTGTGTGTGTGTGTGTGTGTGTGTGTGTGTGTGTATGTGTGTGTGTGTGTGTGTGTGTGTGTGTAGATATTTTTTTCTCATTGTACGCTTTTGAATATCTTTATTATTTATTTTTTCCTAGGATTTAATTTTTAGTTTAACAACTACCAAAAAATTCCCATCCCATGTCAGATTTTTTTTTAAACATTTATGTATTTGTTCATTTGTTTGTTTTTACTGGGGTGGTCATAGAGAAGAGGATAGAGCCATTGATTTTAATTTCTCTGAAACAAAGTAAAGTTTTAAATGTATTTCTGAGAAAAAAATGTACACAACACAAATATCCAACAGCAGGGGCAAGGTTAAATTAATTATTTTATATTTTCTTGATGTAATATTATTAGCCATTAAAAAATAATGTTTAAAAGGATCATGTTGGGACATGAAAAAATGCTTATAATATTTTATCAATAAAATAAAAAAATAAAAATATCATCCGCTTATTTACAACTAGGTAAAATATGCATATACATAAAATGATAATTATTTATGGAGGTAGTGAAATTAAGGGAATTATTATTTTTTAAATACCATATCTACATTTATTGCCTAAGCAATATATGTGGAAAATACAGATAAGCAAAATGAAGAAAATTAAAATTACTTAGAATCCCATCAATGAGTTTTGCAGATTTTTTTTTTAATTAATTAATTAATTTTTTTTTTTTTTTGGCTGTGTTGGGTCTTCGTTTCTGTGCGAGGGCTTTCTGTAGTTGCGGCAAGCGGGGGCCACTCTTCATCGCGGTGCGCGGGCCTCTCACTGTCGCGCCCTTTCTTGTTGCGGAGCACAGGCTCCAGATGCGCAGGCTCAGTAATTGTGGCTCACGGGCCTAGTCGCTCCACGGCATGTGGGATCCTCCCAGACCAGGGCTTGAACCCGTGTCCCCTGCATTAGCAGGCAGATTCTCAACCACTGCCGCCACCAGGGAAGCCCAGTTTTGCAGATTTTGTGATTTTCAACTCTGATACTTAAAAAATAGTTTTATAAATAAAGCTTGCTTCTGATGGGTAGTTTGGCCTTTCAAATTAATGCATGTACCATTTAAAAAAACGTAATAAAATACAACTCATCTGTGATCATTATCTTTACAATCTCTTTTTTAAAAATTCCTGACATTCTGACATTGTTTAAATAGAACTGACTTTGCTTTGAAAGCTTGTAACTCCTTAGCCTATTTCTGGACAGGGATCCAGATCTGTGAGTCTTACCTGAGACAGAGCTGAAAAACTTCACATCTGCAGTTTGGTTCTTTCCCTGTGTGACATACAGATTTAAAACCAACAGAAGTCCTGGGTGAACCATCAGGCAGACAAACAAATGGACACACAAATGCCTCCGGGCTTCCGGAGTGTCCATCTCAAATGTGATGGTGGCTGTGGCACTGAGAATTTATAGAGAAATTTGCCATTTGGAGAAAAATGCACTTCGTTTAACTTAACTTGAGATGCGTTGCTTCGTTTAACTTGAGATGCGTTGCTTCCTTTAACTTGAGATACGTTGTAATCTGTTCTTTTCAAATGCTGCTGGAGTGTTTGAAGAAGGATGTAAAAGTAACTAGAAAGCCACTTGAGATCCTAGTCATATCTGAGGACTTCAGCCAGATAATTGATGAGTTGAAATAGGTAGTGTTTAGTATTTGCAGCAATGACATATTTAAATAGTATATGTACCTACTTATAAATGATGTTGCTATATGTAAAAGCTCTTGTATTTTTTTTTTCTCTCACAGGGTAATAAGAGATTTGTTTTTAAGTTGTAATGGAGTGAACCAAATAATTGAATTAAATTACTTAGATGGTATTCGAAATCACTCGCTAAAAGCATTTGAAACTCTGATAATCAGCCTAGGGCAACAACAGAAAGATTCTTCAATTCCAGGTATTGATGGGACAGACCTTGAACAGAAGGAGCTGTCATCTTTAAATGTCAGTACTTTGTACAACCAGCAAGCTTATTCAGATTCTCAGAGTCTTAGCAAATTTTATGCCCGCCTCAAAGATGCTTATCCAAAGAAACGGAAGTCTGTCACCCAGGATGTTCATATCAACACGATAAACCTCTTCCTCTGTGTGGCGTTCTTGTGCGTCAGTAAAGAAGCAGAATCTGATAGAGAGTCAGCCAATGATTCAGAAGATACGTCTGGATACGACAGTACAGCGAGCGAGCCTTTGCAACACATGCTGCCATGTTTCTGTCTCGAGAGCCTCGTCCTGCCCTCTCCCAAACACATGCACCAAGCAGCAGACATTTGGTCAATGTGTCATTGGATCTACATGTTGAGTCCAGTTTTCCAGAAACAGTTTTATAGGCTTGGCGGTTTCCGAGTATGCCATAAATTAATATTTATGATAATACAGGAACTATTCAGAAGTCCTGAAGAGGAGCAAGGGAAAAAGGAGGGAGATATAAATGTAGATGAAAACCAAGATTTACACAGACCTTCTCAATCTGAGATCACTGTGAAGGAAGATTTATTGTCTTTGACTGTGAAAAGTGACCCCACACCATCAGAACTGGGTAGTCTGAAAAAGAGTGCTGACAGTTTAGGTAAATTGGAGTCACAGCCTATTTCTTCCATGAACGTGGAACAAATTCCAGCCACGGAAGCTGCTCCTGAGGAAGCAAAAGTATTTACGAATCGAGAAAGCGAGACCTCACTTCAGGGCATACGACTTTTGGAAGCCCTTTTGGCTATTTGTCTTCATGGCACCAGAGCTAGTCAGCAAAAGATGGAATTGGAGTTACCTAATCAGGTAGTAACTTGTCCTTCATCTAGCTATTGTGTTTTACATATACATATATACATATATATACATATATATATATATATATATACATACATATATATACATATATATATATAAAAGTTCTAATGTAATACTATTGTCATTTTGTTTTTCCAAAGATTCTAAGTTTTGAGATGCTCCTGCATGCTTAGCACAGTACCAGGTACCGTGGCGGGCACAGAGGAGTACATGACCCTGTTCTTGCCCTCAAGAAGCTTATGTTTTAGTTTGGAATTCAGAACCCACATGTGACAAATGTACCAACTCTGAAAGGCATTAGTTACTCACTGAATGTCAGATGAGTAATAATGAGTATTGTATTTCAAAGTTCAGACTCTTCGGTCTTGGTGTGATTCTGTTTGGCGCCCTGCCCAGATCCCCTACCAAGCTGACCCCCGTCCACCGTCTGCTGCAGACGCTGGCTGCTGAGGACTCGCATCTGCACCCGTCTCCCAAGGAGTGCCCTTGGCCGACGGGGAAGCGTACTCAGAGCCCGTGGTTGACGGCAGTGGCTCTGTTGGAGGGGGGCAGTTTCTGCGGTGCAGCTCGGGCCACAGAGCTTCCCATGGAATTAGGCTGGGGCTACACATTTATTCTGGAACCACACCTTTGCCTGGCTTCTTCCCCCGACATATTCTGCCTCCCTCACACCTTTACGAATTTCTCCTGAGAGCATGTCTCAGAGAAAAAGGAGTCCTCAGTTTCGGACCTTGCTTCTAAGGACACTTCGAATATGGCAGATCCCTTCTTTCCTTACTGACTCACCCCTCACCGTTCTGTCAGCCAGCAGGCTCTCCCGACTGCAGTCCCAGGCTCCATAATGCCTCCTGTCTAAAACATCTTGATGCCTCCACGTTGCTCACAATTAAAATAGACACTCCTTAGTATAGCACGCAGAGCCCATCACAGTCTTGCTTTCACTTCCTTCTTTAGCCTAATTTCCTGCCATCCTTCACCATGCTGCAATCAGCCATACTGAGCTGACGGCTTCTCGAGATGCCATTCTTTGTCGTCACTTCTGTACCTTTGTACCTGTTCTTCTGCCTGGCGTATTCTCTCTCTCTGCTTCTATGCCTGCTGTCTCCAACTTGTTCTTCATTGTTCATCTCATACAGTCCTTCCTCTGGACACTTTGACAGGTCTCTCAGGCACATCCTCTCTTTCCTGTACTCAGAGAACTTTATTTATAGCTCTCGTATGGTCACCATCATATCTTGTTTGTATGTATCTGTGTCTCACATTGGACGGAGATAATTCCTTAGGGAAGAAGTCAGTTTCCTATCCATCCTTATGGCCTCATCCCCTAGTAGAAGAACGTAGGCAAGCAGTGAGAGTTCCCCTCAAGCACAGATGGGAAGGAGTAAAGAAGGGAGGAAGAGAAAAGGATGAGAACATAAGTGCTTCTTAGAGTCTTAAGGAATCTCCAAGAAGAAGGAATTTGTAAAATCTAGAGATGGTTAATCAAACCCCTGAAGTTTTAACTAAACATTTTTTGCATGATACAATTAATTCATGGTACATTGAAATTCAAAACCAAATAAGATGAGTAAAGCATTTGATAAATTAAAATGTTGTTATTAATTGTAACAGTAGGATGTTTGTATAAGTGCTAGGTATTTATAGTCATTTTAATTTCATATCAACTGCAAATAAATGGACTAGCGTTTGCTTAAGTAACTATTAACTTATCATTTGTTTTGTCACTTTTATTTTTTCTTAAAGCATGTTAATATTCTCAGTCTCTTTTTTTTTTTTTTTTTTTTTTTAACCTTAGAACTTGTCTGTGGAAAATATACTGCTTGAAATGAGGAGCCATCTTTCCAAGTCAAAGGTGATTGAAACAGAATTAGCAAAACCTTTATTTGATGCCCTGCTTCGAGTTGCACTGGGGAATCATTCAGCAGATTTTGAACACGATGATGCTGTGACTGAGAAGGTATGAAAAACTGACCGTTGTGTTGTTTGGGTGTGACTGGCAGAGGCAGAAGCCTCTGTGTGGGATGGGAGTAAGACACCAATGAATGTGGTTAGGACATGTGGGCCAGGATTTGGTCATGTGAGTTCGATGGGCCGTGTCGCCGTCACGTGGGGTGGATTGTATTTAGTCAGTGCCGTATCTCGTAAAAAACGGGAGAGCAGGGTGACATGCTTCTCTTCATCTAATCTGGAGATTTTCTGAGAATTACTTCTAGTTAGGTGGAAAGGTATTATTTGGTAAGTCTTACATATAAACTGATAGTTTATTAAATAACAATTCAGGGATGGGTCTTATTTGATCCTATATTGGTGCAGCTAATATTTCCAGAACTCTCTTCTCACTTTAATTTTAAATCACTCAGCATGAAAAATGACTAGTACTTGCATAGAAAATAGCAGTCATAGTTTTTTAGTTGTTCTGTTAACATTGTTTTCTAAAAGAACTATTTTAATTTCTTTTCCTGAAACTCGGATACATATTTAGTTAATTTCCCTCTCCTTTCATGTTTCTTTACCGTTAGTTAATTGTCACCGCTCCTTTATCCGTATGTAACTTCTTTTTAAATTTCTTGGTCTGGACATACATTGGCATTTTATAATCTTCTGCCATAATATTTTATGTTACTGTTTGTCATAACTTAAAAACTTACTGAAATAACTACTAATGCCTTCATCATATTACTGAATCAGTTGGTTAACTGGAAAATGTTAAAATACCTACCTAAAATGTCAAAATACCTAGGTAGGTTAAAATACCTACCTACTTATTAAAAAAAAAGTTTACTCTACCTTTTATTACTGTTGCAGTGATAAAATACTCTGAGCTTCTTCAAGTGTGTTTTCTAAAATGAAGGTATTAGTAACATTTTTATAAGAGAAGGAAAATTTCATGCCACAAGATATTGCACAGGGAGTCAATGCTGGAACTCTTGATTTCTGAGATGCTTGTATATAGACAACTGCATTCTGAAATCTTAAAATTAATTTCCTTGAAAATTTTTCATCTCTTCTCTGGGTATCTAATTTATGAAACACTTTATTTATAAAAATCCTATGAAAAAATCTTTTCCATGAACAAATATGTAAAACTAATACATATTTATTCACATGAAGTTGTAGGAAGTACAACTTAATTCTACCTCATTGTGGTTTTTAGTCATTTCTTATCATATAACTAGAATGAAATTTCTGAGACTTATTTTTCAGTAAAACTGAAATGACCTATAGCTTAATCTTTTAGGACAGCTATTTTTTGAGGTGTTAATCAAGAATATTATTCTGCGTGAATTTCATAATGTGTAATGGTTAATATCGATGCCTAAGATTTTTTTTCTTAAAATACTGAAGCTGTCCTTAAAATGACTTTTGAGTAGTAAATACCTTATTTATAAAAAAGGAACAAACATTACAGCTTTTACCTTTTAATTACACTGATCTTGTAGAGTCATCAGTCTGAAGAAGAATTGTCATCCCAACCTAGTGATTTTTCAGAAGAAGCTGAGGATCCTCAGTGTTGCAGTATTAAACTTTTGGTTGAAGAAGAAGGTTATGAAGCAGATACTGAAAGCAATCCTGAGGACAGTGAAACCTGGGATGATGGTAAAATATCACTGAAGTACTTGTGATTGGATTTGAAGTCAGATTATTAATTAGCAAATGGTTCATAATAATATCACTTTAGAATTTTGTATTGCCTTACATTTAAAAAGTGCATTGCATCATCATTTCATTTGATCTTGACAACGAATTCTGGCATTCTTGTAAGCAGTTTAAAACAATGAGATATATTTTGTTATCACAAGCATTGATCGAGTGCCTAAGAATACAGGGTAGAGGAAGTCCCTGCTTTCATATATATTCTAGTGGAAAAGACAAACAATAAGTATCAGAAATAAGCAGTATGAAGAAATAAAACAGGGTGAGGTGATAGTGATTGGGTGGTCGGAGAAGGCCTCTCTGAAGATATGTTTACGTTGAGGCCTAAATACAAAAGATCTATCCAGCGAACATTGACAGGAAGAGCATTGCAGGCAGTTTGTTATAAAGAGTAAATAATATAAGGAATGCAGACATCTCTTTGTGGCCTCCAAGGATGCTGCAGCATAGATTTCTTCTTAGTTCACCACAGCCCAACTTGTTTAGGATGGAACGACATTGCATATGATCCTTTGTTTCCAGGCCTAAAACTTGGGTAAAGTGGAAAATATGGATTGGCCAGAGCCAAGAGATTTCTGGGAAGGCTCCATCTTTTAATCTGCTGATCTTGTGACTGTGCCAGTACTGTTAGTCTTCACTAAGTTTGCAGTAGTTTATCTTCCTCAAAGTCTATTTTCTCTTTCCCACTGAGTGAATGGGAATAATCACTGATGTCCTACTGAAAGGGCTTGATGGGCCCATAGCAGGTATTTTTTGTTTCTTTGTTTTTTGTTTTTTTACCATAAAGAGAGTGAAAAGAACAGAGGAACAGCCACGAATTGAAAGCCACACACATATATGTTCATGTAGCTTACTTGATTCATTAAACAAACTACTTTAATATGTTTTTTCCAGTTTTATTGAGAAATAATTGACATACATCACTGTATAAGTTTAAGGTGGTTGGATTGACATATACTGTGAAATGATGACCACAATAGGTTTAGTTAGCATTCATCATCTCATATAGATACAATAAAAAGAAAAGAAATAAACATTTCTCCTTGTGATGAGGACTCTTAGAATCTACTCTCTTAACTTTCCTGTGTATCATACAGCAATGGTGACTATAGTCATCATGTTGTACATTATATCCCTAGTACTTATTTATCTTATAACTGGAAGTTTGTACCTTTTAACCACCTTCTTCCACTTCTCCCTCCCCCCCACCTCCTGAGCAGGTGCTTTGGAAAAAATATTGGTTTAATAGTGTTAGTTCTTTTTGTTTGTTTGTTTTTTTGGCCGCACTGTGCGGCATGCGTGATCTTAGTTCCCTGACCAGGGATCTAACCTGTGCTCCATGCAGTGGAAGCACAAAGTCTTAACCGCTGGACTGCCAGGGAAGTCCCAACAGTGTTAGTTTTATCAGAGTACAGACATGATTTTATAATGATAGATTTCCTCCTTTTTGTAAGTTTGCTAAATAGATCTTAATTTAAAGAATTTTGGTCTAGGTAGAAATTTATACATTTCTTACCTATATGAACTTTTTAAAAGAGTACAGCAGTTTCTTTAAAGAGCATAACAGTTAAAATTTCCAAAATGTAATATTCATTGAAATTACTTGAAATTGAAATTCATTGAAAGTCTTGTCTGTTTCTCACTTATGAAGAAGACAAAGTATAAAATTCATCCAACCAATAGCCAGACCTACTGTTTTCACAGAGATATGGGCAAACAAATGAACTACCCTGTGATTTAGGTATTTTGGCGTCAGAAAGTTTGGGATAGTATTTTTTTCCAGTTGTGTCAAAGGAGTGTGTTAAATCTGTGTCACAGGTCTGTAAAAATTACAGTTGATAATATTCGTCGTTCTAGTGAAGATCAAAATTACTCTTAAGGCTACTCATTTATCTTCAAAATATCCATATGACTTGATTTTTCAGGATACGTATTGTAATCAAAAGTCAAGCAGTAGGAAAAGGTTTTGTGAGCATCTTATAAATAGCACTTTTGTCACTAGATCTCCTAGATGATGAACAAGATTTGAAATATTTTTTCAATGTTTAGGGAATAAAAATAATCTTTTCTTTTCCCCCTTTTAGGGGTAGACTTAAAGCCTGAAGTAGAAAGTTTCAGTGCATCAAGCAGTCCAAATGACTTACTTGAAAACCTCACTCAAGGGGAAATAATTTATCCTGAGATTTGTATGCTGGAATTAAATTTGCTTTCTACTGGTAAAGCCAAACTTGATGTGCTTGCCCATGTATTTGAGAGTTTTTTGAAAATCATCAGACAGAAAGAAAAGAATATTTTTCTACTCATGCAACAGGTAAAAGATGTATTTAGTTAAATGTGATCAATATTTACCACACGCATGCCCCAATTACTCACCTCTTTGTTTATATATAACCCAACTTGTCTGAAAATTGAGATGATTACTTACCTGTTATAATACCTTAATGTATGTTTTTAGTACAAGTGATATTCTAAAAATCTTCTATTTCCATAGTTCTCCAAAGTAGCATAAAAATTAATGTTGTCATTGGCTAACTAATAAGAATCCTAGTATGCTTCTGAGAATGGATAATATTTGAAAAATTGCATTTAATTTTAATATATAGTCATTGTTTTGAAAACTCAGAAAACAAAACAGCATGAAAAACAAAATGAAAATTATGTATAATCCTACACATAGCATTCTCTCCACTTATTTTAAAATACCTAGAAATGTGTATACAGTAGACTGTCAAGTAGTTTATTATGATATTACAGTTGCTTCATGCTTTCATGAGGTAAGAAATTTAATTTCTTATGTTTTGTTTTTTAATCTTCAGGGAACTGTGAAAAATCTTTTAGGAGGGTTCTTGAGTATTTTAACACAGACTGATTCTGATTTTCAAGGTGCGTTGAAACTGTTTTAAACCATAGCTTTGAAATAATTTTGTTGCCATGTGAAATGAAGAGTTGACAATAATGGCTTCCATTGGCATAGGGCTGTGTGGTTTCAAAAGTAGCTTTATATGCATCATCTCTTTTGTTTCTCAGAACCATCCAATGCGGTAGACATAGTATAAGTATCTTGAGTTTATAGAGAGGAAAATCTAGATTCCAAGGGATCGAATTAGTTGTTCAGGGTCGTATACATGGAAGTGGCATTGCAAGGGCTGTAACCCAGTCTAAACACTGTGTTGCTGCTTTATACCCCAGGTATCGCTTGAGTGCCCGCTCTCTACTCTGTACTTTCATAGACATTTGAGAAATTCATAATGAATACGTAATATGATTATATTATATACACTAGATAGAAACCTAGATTTTAGTTGGAGAAACCTAAATCGTAATTGGAGAATTAAGGCTGACATACACAAAATGTTAATTTGGGTTTGTCGCATATTTTCTCATGATCAAATTCAAGTTATGCGTTTTGGGCATGCATACCTCACAAGTGATGCTATGCCTTTTCACAGTGCGTCATATCTAGGGGTTCATGATATCTGTATCTTATTACTGGTGATGTTGACTTCGACCACTTGGTTAAGGTGGTGTTTTGCCAGGTGTTTCCATTGTTAAGTTAGTATTTTCTCTTTATAATTAGGAAGTTTCTTATGGGGAGATAACTTAAGGCTATGTAAATATCCTTTTTTCATCATACTTTAACCCACTCGCTTTAGCATCCATTGATGATTCTTGACTGAAACAGTTAATATGGTGGTTTGCCAAATAGTAATTTTCTGTTTCCCTCATTCCATCTTCATTTGTTAACTGGGATTACACTGTAAGGAAAAGCCTTCCCTTCTTCCCCATCTACTTAGTGTATGGGTATATTTTTATTTATTGTGCTGGGCACTTAGTGGACTTTTTTGATCTGAAGACTTATTTCCAGCTCAGCTCTGAGAAATTCTATTCCATTATCTTTTCATAACAGCTTTACTGAGATATAATTCATATACATGAGATATATTTGTGATATAATTGAGATATATTAATATACTATACCATTCACCCGTTTGAAGTGTACAATTTAGTGTTTTTTAGTAGGTTCAGAGCTGTCCATGTTAAAACATTTTCATCGCCCCAAGAGAAACCCCATACCCTGTAGCAGTCACTCCCTCCTTCCCCTTCACCCTCCCCCACGCACGTGCCCCAGCCCCTGGCAATCACTAATCTATTTCCTGTCTTATAGATTTACCTATTCTAGATATTTCATGTAAATGGAATATGTGGTTTTTTGTGACTGGCTTCTTTCGCTTAGCATAATATTTTCATCCATGTTGTAGCATACATCAGTACTTCAGGTTTTTAAAACTCATTTTTTAATTTTATTTTGATTTAATGTAGATTGCTTTTTAATTTTTTTATTAATAAGCTTTATTTTTTACAACAGCTTTACCTTTATAGAGAGATTGAGCAGATAGTACAGAGAGTACCCAGATTAACCTTAGTATATTTGCTTTAATTAATGAACCTATATTGTTATATTATTATTAACTTATGTCCATAGTTTATTCAAATTGCCTTAGTGTGTACCTAATGTTCTTCTGTTTAAAGATCTTAGCCAGGATTCACATTGCATTTAGTTGTCATACCTCCTTAGGTTCCCTCTTGGCTGTGACAATTTCTTAGACTTTCCCTGTTTAATGACCTTGAGAGTTTTGAGGAGGACTGATCATACTGTAGAATGTCCCCCTGCTGAATTTGTCTGATGTTTTCCTCACTGTGGTTTCTCACTGTGGTTTTGATTTGCATTTCCGTAATGATTAGTGACATTGATCATCTTTTCATGTACTTGTTAGCCATCTGTATATCTTCTTTGGAGACATGTCTATTCAAACCCTTCACCCTTTTTCAAAATCAGGGTGTTTCTTTTTTTGTCGTTGAGCATTAGGAATTCTCTGTGTACT
The DNA here is from genome assembly GCF_009873245.2 of Balaenoptera musculus. Lineage (NCBI taxonomy): Eukaryota > Metazoa > Chordata > Mammalia > Artiodactyla > Balaenopteridae > Balaenoptera > Balaenoptera musculus. The sequence goes on from NC_045800.1 coordinate 79,667,992, forward strand.
CTGGTATACTCTTCAGTTCCTATTTTCCCCCTTGGTTAGGCAACTCGGCCAGTCTGCAGACTTTTACAGTTATACCTGGTAGCCCTGATGCTAACATCCCACCATACATCCCAGCTTTTTCTGGGCAGAAGCCATTCAGTTTCTTTTGAGAAGAGTTTACAGGTTTGGGGCATAAAGGTGAAAGGTGACTTATCTGTGCTGTGTACTCGGAATCAAGGAGAGAGGCGGATGTCACAGACAGACCTTTTATTAATCCCTGTGCTTGCAGCCCCGTCTTACTTCCTCCCCAGATTTGGGACAGATCGGCTTTTCATTCCTCTGAGCCCCTTTGTAATTCAAAGAGATTCTAGGCTGCAGCTTTCTCTTTTATCTATCTCTCCTTCCATCTTCAAGAAATATTTTTAAATCTCTCACTTGACCTGCTCCCAATGCCCACTGCCTCCCCACTTTTTTCCTGTTATGGGTTTCTTCCTTTTTGTTATTCTGAACTTTCAGTTCAGTGACTTTTCGGTGGTAGACAAAGGCATATGTATATGTGTGTGCATATCTCTATTCCCCCATTTTGAACTGGAACCTGTTAGTTTTGAACTGGAAAATAAAATCTAAGCACATACACTTTACATCGATCATGTTATTTTCCTACTCTAAAACCTTTAACTGATTGATGTAACTTACAGGATAAAGTCCATGCTATTTTATAGTCTTGTTGCTCAATTTCTTTCTAGATATGTCTACCATTACGCTACTGTATCAGTTCACTGCTTCTACAAAACGTGTTGCTGAAACATGACTTCTATTCTCAGGTTTTATATGAGAATTATTTTGTCATGTCCAAAAGGGAGATAATATTTATTTTGTAGGACTTATTTTTGGTTAGGATCGGCTGAGATAATGCATGCAAATATACTTCGATTGCTGTAATATATGCTACAAATATTTATTTTACTCTAGAAAGTTATATGAATGTGTGTATTACCAATTATATTTCATACTAAACCCCATGATAGAATAAAGTGTTCAAACTAATCATTTGTCATATTTTAGTGTTTTCGTAATTTTTAATACTTCCACTTTTACTTATGTCATCTAATTTTCTAATTAGAAAGTTGTAGTCATAAATTAAACATTTTCAACATGAGAAGGTAGCAGACTGTTTTATGGTACCTAACAGCTTATTTAAGAAATACTGTATTAATTTATGCTTCTTTAAATAATACCTTTATTTTACTTTGAGCTAACCAGTCTTTAAGAAAAGTGGTTTTGTTGTTGTTTGTCAGTTGGTTAGTTGGTTTGCATTTAATTATATTGTTATTTCTTCAGCAGATTTTTGGATTATTAGAGTATTTATAATCCGTTCAAGATGTGACAATAGTGTTTGATCCCTTTCAGTGAAATTGCTTATTCCGTTCTTTTAATTATTGTATATCGGCTTTAATTTTCCCCCTCTCTCTTTCTTTAATTTAGCATGCCAGAGAGTACTGGTGGATCTTTTGGTATCTTTGATGAGTTCAAGAACATGTTCGGAAGAGCTAACCCTTCTTTTGAGAATATTTCTGGAGAAATCTCCTTGTACAGTAAATATGCTATAATTTGCCATTTTTTCACTGATACCTAATAGAATATTTTTTTATTATTTAGAAATCACTAAGCTCCCTCTTTTGATGTGGTAATTATTATATAGTCAGCTCCATGTTATTGCGTGTGAAATTCTCGATTATTTTGTTATTTACACAATTTTAACCATTTTGCTTCAATTTCGGCTAGCTAGACATATCATTGGGAACATAGTCCCTTTACCCCATTCCACCCCAAGTCTTTGTGCTTAAGAAATGCTAAATAATTTTAATTACTAAAGATTATTATAAGTAATTATAACCATTTTGAGAGTTACCCTTTTTTTAAAGAAAATTATTATTCACTCTTCATTGATCTTCTATCACTTGTCCATTGGTGCAGCTTAGTGATTTTTAGACCGTTCTTTGCTGAGAAACACATTTTTATAATGAAATCTTGACTAGAAGCATAAGCAAATAAAACAGAAAACTTTGGAGCTACTTTCTTTGAAGCAAGGTTGGAGGATGTTCCTGAGCCCTGCCCATTTCACCATCCCACTTGAGCCTTGTAGACCCCGAGGGAGCTCTGTGGAACACGAGGTCAAAAACCACTAGTGTAATGGAGAACAGTATGGAGGTTCCTTAAAAAACTAAAAATAGAATTACCATATGACCCAGCAATCCCACTACTGGGCATATACCCTGAGAAAACCATAATTCAAAAAGAGCCATGTACCACAATGTTCATTGCAGCACTATTTACAATAGCCAGGACATGGAAGCAACCTAAGTGTCCATCAACAGGTGAATGGATAAAGAAGGTGTGGCACGTATATACAATGGAATATTACTCAGCCATAAAAAGAAATGAAATTGAGTTATTTGTAGTGAGGTGGATGGACCTAGAGTCTGTCATACAGAGTGAAGTAAGTCAGAAAGAGAGAAACAAATACTGTATGCTAACACATATATATGGAATCTAAAAAAAAAAAAATGCTTCTGAAGAACCTAGGGGCAGGACGAGAATAAAGACTCAGACCTACTAGAGAATGGACTTGAGGACACGCGGAGGGGGAAGGGTAAGCTGGGACAAAGTGAGAGAGTGGCATGGACATATATACACTACCAAATGTAAAACCGATAGCTAGTGGGAAGCAGCCGCATAGCACAGGGAGATCAGCTCGGTGCTTTGTGACCACCGAGAGGGGTGGGATAGGGAGGGTGGGAGGGAGACGCAAGAGGGAAGAGATATGGAGATATAGGTATATGTATAGCTGATTCACTTTGTTATAAAGCAGAAACTAACACACCATTGTAAAGCAATTATACTCCAATAAAGATGTTAAAAAAAAAAAAAACCACTCGTGTAGACAATTGAGAACTGACTATATATTTATGGAATGTTTCTATTCTGTTTTTCTGAGTTCATTTATCATTGTAATAATCAACATTAGTTGTTATTTTATGCATGGGTAGGGCATTGTACTGGGTTAATCTTTTCTATTTTTTTACTTGTCTCCTTAGTCGTTGCTTTTCCCTTTAATTAAATACTTGTTTCCTGTCATCTCTTCTGTACATTCTGTGTTTGAGTTTAACCAAAAACTTGTAATTATAAATAAACCTAAAAACCTTATTTTAGTTTACCAAACAGAGATGAAAGAAATTTTATTTGATTAGGGAAAAGGCATGTAAAATAAGGTGGAAAGTAACGGAGCACTCAATTTTGTGAAGTCAGTCATGCTGTAAATGCCATTCAGAAATCTGAAGAATTTGTAAGGTCTCTTATTCTATCCCTCATTTAAAAATAATTGATAGAAGCAACTATAGTGTACTTGGGAATAAACATCTTTGCTAGAAATGATTCCTGATATAATAATTGTATTTAATTGCTAGTACTTAAAACCAACTCATAACTTTTTAGGTTTGTACCTTAAGAGCATCTAAATCTAAAACAAATTAACCACAAGAGATTACATATTTTAAGACTGAAATCTCTGTTTCATATTTTATCTTAACTACACACAAAAAATGAAAATTTTAATGATATAGTAGATAGGAAGGTCTTTAAATAGTAATGCTGATATGCATATGTACATGTTTGCATTTTCATTTATAACCTGACTTTCAAGATTATTATGTACCTTGTAACGTGATTGTAAAGTTTTGTGTGGTTTTCTTCTCCTCTAGGAAATTCTTCTTCTGGGTATTCTGAAAATTGTTGAAAGTGACATTACTATGAGTCCTTCACAGTATCTAACCTTCCCTTTGCTGCATACTCCAAATTTAAGCAATGGTGTTTCATCTTTTTCACAAAAGTGTCCCGGGATTCTAAACAGTAAGGCCATGGGGTTATTAAGAAGAGCACGAGTTTCGCGGAGCAAGAAGGAGGGTGACAGTGACAGTTTTCCCCAGCAGCTGCTTTCCTCTTGGCACGTAGCCCCCGTCCACTTGCCATTGCTAGGACAAAACTGCTGGCCACACCTGTCGGAAGGTTTCAGCGTTTCACTGTGGTTTAATGTGGAGCGCGTTCACGAAGCTGAGAGTACCACAGAAAAAGGAAAGAAGACAAAGAAAAGAAACAAATCGTTGATTCTACTGGATAGTAGTTTTGGTGGAACAGGTATGACAACAGCGTTATCTGTTGCACTAAGATTTTTCCGACGGCGGTTTTATAGTAGTTGAGCACTGAGAATACAGCAAAGCTCTGACTTACTCTCAACGTGTTCTTCACGTGGAATGCCTCAGCAGCGGCAGGCTCTGACTTACTGCAGCCTGAGTGGTCAGCTAGCCCTGAAAACTCCCTTTGCTTCTGCTCTTTTGCCTAGTGTGTATGGGAGCGGGGGTGGGGGGGGGAGGCAGGTGGGCCACATCTGCAACTGCTGCGGGGCTCACCAGCCCCATTGCTTGCCTCTTTCCTGGTCCCGTCACTGGGATAGGGTGGCTCCTGGTGTTTGAAAAGGAAAGGATAAAACCCTGTAGCCACTTTTCCATCCTTCTGCTACCGGTTTCCCACCTCCTATTAGTCCGCCTCCATTTCATCTCCTTTCTCTCTCGTAGTTCAAGCTCTCTTTCTTATGCTGTATCTTACCTCAGTGCCTCTCTCCTCGTTCCCATCACAGAAAGTTTAAATGCGTCAACCAACCTCCAGAGTGAGAATAAATTTCATTCCAGTTCTTTCTATAACTGCTCGAATTGCGATTATGCTACTAGGAAACTGCTAGGTAGAAAGAAGCTGTTCGTTAGAAAGCAGTTTATGGTGGTGGTAAGTAAAGCAGGTAGGCTAATTCTTAGGGTCCATGAATGAATGAAATGACTGAATGAGACAGGTGTTAAGGGGGTTATGATTATACGGAGGTGCTGGCCTCCATAGCTGCTCATTCCACAAGGTTTACACACGCCCACAGAGCCTCTGCTTCAGGACACTAGGCCTTCACCAGTATCTGGTTTCCAGGGAGGTCTCCTACCGCTGACCTGTAGATGGAACGGAAAACCTTAACGACACTGTCGAGATTGAAGGGTGGGAAATGTCACCTGATATCCACAGTTGGAGCTCTGAATCTACTTTTCCACAGACGTTATTTCCAAGTTATTAGCAGAACACACTTAGGTACTTTTATGGGTTAGCCTAGGAAGCTGAACTTTTAAGAAATCTTAGCAGATAATTTAATGTTTCAGGTAGTTATAGTGTTTTCTTTTGTGAATGGCATTTTGCCACCTAAGAATGGATAGCTCTGAACGATATACATGTGATGTCATTGATGATGGTGCTGTCTCATGTACATGGAGAGCTTTCTGGATTGTGTCACTTTGCTCTGCTCTTGCTATATGCATTTTTAATCTTCACAACATTTCAGTAAGGTGAGTGCTCATACTATCCGTATTTGTAGATGAAGTTAAGCAGCATGACCAATTTATGTGGCTGGTAAGTGCTGGAAATGGATTTAAACCCTCCTAAATTTAATTCCAGAGCTTAAATGTCACCACTACACTATAAACTGCAGATCTCTTTCTTACATATTAAGTGGGAGCAATCACAATGTAAACAGTCTCTAATAAAATGAATAAATATACACAATGACCTGAGAAAACTAAGTATTGGGAACATTTTTTAAATTTCTTATTGTAGATGTATTAGAAAACGTGTGTTTTAGAAAGATAATCTTGCATAAACATTTAAAATTAACATTTAAAAATAGTATACATACAAAAAAATTGAAGAAAGGTGAAGAAAATATTACAGTGATAACACATCCTTTGCCACTAAACCACTGTGTGCCATTGAGCAAGTTATTTAACCTCTCAGCACCTCAGTTCTGTCACCCTCAAAATGGGGATAATAATACTTATCTCACAAGATTGTCATGAGCACTAAATTAAGAAATATTTATAATATAACTACTCTGAATTCCTGAATACACACTGGTTTCTCTTCTGGTCTCTTAATTGTACAAGTTCAGATTTGATATGGAAACATTTTTTTCGATATCACTTAAGATATGAGTTCTCTATATATCTTATATCTTGGGCAATAGTCCTCAAGATAATCAATGAATTTAACTGTTCTTTTTTAAGACTGTTATCATTGCTAGGGGGAGTATTCTTAAAAATTGGTGGTGGTTGTTGTTTTTTTAATAAGTTTTTTTTTTGATATGGACCATTTTTTTAAAGTCCTTATTGAATTTGTTACAATGTTGCTTCTGTTTTATGTTTTGGTTTTTTGGCTGGAGGTACGTGGGATCTTAGCTCCTCAACCAGGGATCCAACCCGCACCCCGTGCATTGGAAGGCAAAGTCGTAACCACTGGACTGCCAGGAAAGTCCCTGGTGGTGGTTATACCCGTAGAAAATTGACAACCAATATATATGCAATCTGATAGCTGGCAGTGTTTATCTTCTCTAAAAGTCTGAGCCTTTGGGCATGCATTTTATATTTTGGTACATCTTAATGGAGCTTTACATGAAGTCATGAATCATGGTAATAGGTCGCATGGCTGAGGATTGAGCTCATCGTACATACTCAGGCAGTGCTAGGTTTTAAGTGGTGAGAAAGAGAAGTCAGGATAACCCGATGGCTCAAAGCCTCTAGCATTTACCTTCGCTTGCCTTGGAGAGACATGTTAGAGTTTCAGAATCACTCAGCACTTACATTCAGAGATCACGCACCAGGGACTCTAAACAAGGAATATATTCAAACACCACAATTTTTCTAAAAGGAATTTTAATATCAATTTTTTAAAAAAACAGCATGCTATTATTATTATTATTATTATAGAGATTTTTGGTGGTGCAAGACATGTGACAATGGTGTGTTCTACCTGGGCTGGGGCCCCGATGTCACCGTGACCCAGTCCAGTCGATAAAAGAATCATGGCACAGTGACATCACAGTGGTCGCTTCACTCCTGCAATTAGCCCTTGGTTATCATGTATTTTAAAACATTTAACAACTTCTGTTGCGCTCAATTACTGTTTTCACTCTTCATGCTTTTTTTTGGAGTTAACATCTAAACTTTGGAAATGTTGTTTGGAAATAAATGTTGTTTGTTTACCTGAAGTGTTCAGACATTCCAGGTAAATAGTTTACTACAAATGAACAACCATGCTTTGTAATCTTTTAGATTCACTTTTCCACTCATTTTTTATCAGTTGCTTAACTGATCATTCTAACATCTTTTTCTCATAGAGCACAACAGACCGGAAGGCGCAGAGTACGTGAGTCCCGGTGAAAGGCTCATAGAGGAAGGCTGTATTCATATGATCTCACTGGGATCCAAAGCGCTGATGATCCAAGTGTGGGCTGATCCCCGCAGTGGCACTTTTATCTTTCGGTAACGATTATCCTCAACCCATCATGAATAGCTCATGTATTTAAATAATTTATGTAAGAGACATTAATGTGAAATCTGCTAATAAAGATCATTACAGCAAGATAGAAAATTCTTTAAAAAAAGAAGATACATTCTAACAGTTATTAATACAGCCTTTGTAACAATATATTATTCTATCTAAAAGTCTATAATTAAACTCTGAAGTACATTATGTTAATTCTCAGTTGTATCTTAGACCAAATACTTACTGAAGTCTTATCTATGAAAGTATTCCATCAGATTGCAGTGATCTTATGATGCTGTTACCAGACAGCTGTTTTTCATGCAGATTATATATTTAAGAGCCACCATCCAATAAGCTTAGGTTCTCCTTGCTGTCTTGTCCTTTTTTTCCTACCTCCTTTGTTAACTAGTATAGATACAAGTCTTTTATTTGTATTGAGTGAGTATGACTAGTATGATACTATCTTTATAAAACTTTAAATGAAACATGTTGCTTAGGGATCTATGCTCTGTAAACGTAATAAAGGTTACTTGGTACATTATATAAATTATATCTTAATTCTCTTAGTAATCCCTCGAAGTAGGTTAGACCAACAATACATCCTGGCATTTAGATATTTATGTATAATATGTATTAATTTTTGTATGAACCAAATATTACACTGTAATTTCTAAAAAGGCAATGACTGTGTAGATAGTACTAATAAAAATTTTTTTTGCAAATTGAATTCTGAAGATTATTGCCCAAATTGTTAACACTAGCAAATGAGCCAAATCTATTTTAGTTCATGAATTGAGGTAATAGTATAATAAAATAACTAAGCAGATTACGGTGTAAAACAAAAGACCTACTGACTTTTCAAGTTAGTTTAATAATAGAACTGATTTTTAATTTCACTTAAATATCTAGAATTGTAGTTGATATACATGTTAAAAACTGAGATCAGAAATTTCATGTTTTTAGCCTATACCTTTTCTCTTTTTTGTGCAGTGTGTGCATGGATTCAAATGACGATACGAAAGCTGTTTTACTAGCACAGGTTGAATCACAGGAGAATATTTTCCTTCCAAGCAAATGGCAACATTTAGTACTCACCTACTTGCAGCAGCCCCAAGGGAAAAAGAATATCCATGGGAAGATCTCCATATGGGTCTCTGGACAGAGGTATGAAACATTTTTAGTAAATACTTATTAATGTCAGTTATAATTTTAATTATTCTGTTACAGCTTCTGAAACAGATTACAGAAAACTATAGATGAAATTTTACTATATATTAACATAAGAGTCTGTCAAGTTAGATATTTTTTCCTATTTATCACTTTCATACAAAATTAATTCCCCTTAGAAATAATTGTTGAAGATTAATGTTTGGATTTGTGGAGCATGCAGAAATCTGAACATTTAGGCACTCATGTAGAACGTATATTTACATCAAGCAACTGAACCTGTAATTTAGTCCATCAAGCCCATATGTTATAAAATGAATCCATAAGGAATTATTTAAATTAAGTGGCTAATAAAGCTAATACCTAAATTAAATCAGAGTTGCAAAAGAAATTAGAATGACTAGAGAAAAATATAAGCCAATGTATCAGGTGATAGATTAAGATAGGGTCCTAGAAATATGCCAGGTGATAGATTCGGTTATAGTACTATATGACTTTTACAAACCAGGAGAATTGTGAGTCAAATTAATAAGAAATGTTTTGTAGAGTATCTTAATGTAAACTGTAACACTAAGAGAACTATAAGGTATCTTGGAAATTGTAAGCATTGGGAAGTATTTTATTGAATGAAATAGCATGAAAGGGGATACAGAATTGGAAACTAGTGTAACATGGGAAAGGCCCAAGCTGGCTGGAAGGAACAGTCTAAGTTGAATAATGAGCAAGAAGAATGAGTGGGCATGGTGATACTATGTGACAGCAGCTTTGAATCCAGGATGAGGAGTCTAGATTTAATCGAATGGTCTAAAATATTGCATACCTATTATGTTGCAGACCTTTTGCCAGGTGCGTTTTATACATGATCTTCCAGTTCTCTCAAAGGTCCCTCGAAGTAGATTAGATCATAGAGATAACATATACCCGTAGCACAGATTAACCTCTTTTTTCATTCATTTGTTCATCCAATACTTACTGAGGAATTATTATGTGCTGAGCACATGCTATATCAGGCTTGGGGGCTTGGTGAACAAGACAGACACGTTGCCTGCCTTTTGGGGCTCGCAGTCCCGTGAGGGAGCAGACAGCAAGCATACACGATTAAATGAGTGTGTACAAAGCATGACAAGGACTGTGGGGATAACAAATGTGTCCTGAGACAGAAAATACCAGGTTTGCTACTTAAGAGAGGCACACCAGGGAAGACCTATCTAGGAACAGTTTATTTAAGCTGAGACCTGAAGGAGATGGAGCTTTCCATGAGCAGGAGGGAGGAAGAGTGAGCGGGCCAGGCAGAGGAAAGGGCCTGTGGGAACCAAGGGAAGGCTGTGTACCGGTCAGCACTGCAGTGGCTGTGGGAGTTGATTGCTTACAGCCGTCCAGCCTCAAGAAGGTAGGGGAAGGGTCTTGTGAACGGCTCTAGGGTAGCCAGTCCACAGTATCTGTCACAGGAAACAGTTTATTCATTTAAAAAAAATACATGAAAATATGTCATTGAAGCTCAATTTCCATAGTCCAAATAAAATATTTTCTGAGAAGTTCTGTCTTCACAGCTGCCTAAGCCTGAATGACAGCCGTAGCCAATCACTGTTTGTTTCCAGAGCCTTGAGTTAGATTGCTTGGGACTGGGGATGGGGCTGGGAGAGAGTCTCCTGGACTCTCTCCTCCTCATTTCTTGAGCTCTCAGCACACACCAGGCAGTGAAGTAAGCACTTGACGTGGATGACCTCAATTAGTCCTCCCAACAGCATGATGAAAGAGGTGTACTTTACATGTGAGGCAGCTGAGACCCAGGGTAGGGCAAGGTAACTGACCCAAAGCCCTACCAGCAGTGAGGAGGGCGGCTGAAACTCAAACTGGACTCTTGAGTCTGGATAGAGCCTGCTTTAAAACCCTGTGCTTTTACTAACCTGACAGCGTTTTGGTGAATCAGGCCAGCTGACAGATACAGGAATCATAAACTAATCATTAGACATGTTCAGAGTGAGAGTCTAGCTGTTCTCTGTGGCCAGTTCTGAAGTTATGAGTATAGTCACTTGATTCACATAGCACTAATTTTTACCCACCCACTTATTTCTTCATTACTTTGAGGGAATTTTTTCCCCTTTGGTACAAGTTAATGATTTTATCTATTAATAGAGCAATGAGCAAGTGACCAAGGATGAATATATTATTCTGTTGATTTAAATTCGGCACTATCTTCATCACTCTCTGAACTAATAGAATAATTTCTACAAATAATACATTTCAAGATGTAATGACACTGAAAAAACCTATTAATATTTTCTATTAATTTTTATTTGATGAACAGCACACTAATATGGTAGGAATATATGGCACATAGTAGATAGTATGAATTATTTTAGTGTTTGTTGAACTCATCTTGCATTGACCTTACAGTAAGTTTTCTTTACCCATAAAAACTGTATTGTCATAATGCCACTAGGTGGCAGTACTGTTTCAGTCACAGCCATTTAGTTGGTTCAAGAAAGATGCCTGTACAGTAATAGAAGTTATCTCACTCTAATGTTGTATGTCAATTATACCTCAGTAAAAAAAGCTCACATCTTTCCTTTGTTAAAAATATTCCTATTAAAATAGTTAAATTTATATGCTAAGTATGAAACAGAAAGCCTTAGGGGAAAGTTTTTAAATACATACATACCAAAATAGAATATCTCATTATTAGCTTATTCTAAGTCCTTTGTCTTATTCACAAACTTTGTCTTTATAAGCTACCTTCATTATCTTAATATGGAGGTTAAAACATTTCTAAAATGGGGGTAGAGCTTGGCACTCTGCCGTTTCAACTAGAGGATGAAGTTCTCCCATCATGGATGTCTGTCTAGGAGAAACCGTTAGTTTACCTCTTCCTACTCTGCCTTTTGTAAGGATTCCTGTAACCTTTATATGAAGAAAAGCAAGAGACTAATCAAAAGCTCGGTAATGATTTAGCACTGAAAAAACAGAAAATGCCAAAAAGCATTGGCGTTTTAGTGCCTTGTCAGAGCAAAACCTGAAGAAGTGATATTCTTTTTCTGATTAGTTTTTGAAGCCCTCATAGAGGACATGAGATTTTAGGAATTGTTTACTGAGGTGGGAGACTTTCTGGTAAAATCAGGGGGAGGTGGTAGATTTATATCTTAAACCAGGAAGGTGAATGTGCAGAAGTCAAGTGGCAAAGAAAGCTTGCAGCAAATGTCCGGTCATACTTCCCATGGCCTGGTGTAGGACCATCAGGCATCTCTATTCTACTCCCATCCTCTGGGGCTTGTGGACCAGCAGCACCTTGGACCAAGACACAAGAGAATCAGTCCCCCTCTCTCTCCCATCACCAGCTATCTGATACCGAACCAAGAAACTTGTTCAAGAATTTCCTGTTTTTAAACATTCATACTTTAAAAATCCCTAGTACTCACTGAAGTAACTGATTTAACTTTGTTTTTAACGTAGGAAGCCTGATGTTACTTTGGATTTTACGCTTCCAAGAAAAACAAGTTTGTCATCTGACAGCAATAAAACATTTTGCATGGTCGGCCATTGTTTATCATCCCAAGAAGAATTTCTGCAGTTGGCTGGCAAATGGGACCTGGGAAATTTACTTCTCTTCAGTGGTATATTTTTCCCCTTCAAAGCATTTCCAAATTTTTCTTTCAGTTAACAAATATTAGACTAAGTTAATTATCCTGGATAAAGTATTAATCCCTGTTCCTTCACTTGTACTTAGTAAGTACTGTATTTCCTAGGTTCCAAGATGTACTTTTAAAATATTTTAAGATTTTTATAATCTAGGTGTTTCTTATAATTGATACATTCATTTAATGTAGAGGTGCACATCCTACCCCCATACCCTCCCCAAAAGAGAAGCTTATATTAAATCAACTTTATAATCCTGGAAAATGCACTGTTATGACAGGTACCCTTAGACTGGTTGTCTCTTTTATTTATAATTTTAGTATATTATATTAAAAAATACCACATTTTAAGGGAAAAAGAAATATGTGATTTTAAAAAATATATCACTAAACCTGGCACGTAATAGCATTCAGACAGTGTTTATTGAATAGATGGATGGACGAAGGAATAAAGATCCACATGTTATTTTTAAAAGGAGTTTACTGAGGTATAGTTTCCATTTACAAAAAAAAAAAAAGAGGCAAAACAAAACCTGCTTTTAGCCTAAAGAGCAACTAGAAATTTTATGACTTCATTATACCAAGAGCTTTCAGTTAACTTTATATATGTATCTATATTAATTCATCTTACATCCAGCAGATAATCTTGCTGTAAATTATTTGCTCATTACACCAATTTGGAAATAGAGGCTTTATCAATTTTGTAAGATACAGTGAACAACTGTAAGACTTAATCTAGCAAAAAAAACCTCTTGGTTTCTTGTTTTTTACGAAAAATTTTGGTTGGAGTATTTTAAGTAAATAGCTTAATTTTTTTGCTATTCAGGAGCTAAGATTGGCTCACAGGAGGCATTTTATTTATATGCTTGTGGACCCAATCATACGTCAATAATGCCATGTAAATATGGCAAGCCTGTGAATGACTACTCCAAATATATTAATAAAGAAATTTTGCAGTGTGAACAAATCAGAGAACTTTTTATGACCAGCAAAGATGTCGACATTGGTCTTCTAATTGTAAGTTTTCATTTTATAAGTTTTAACTTTATAGTAACTGTTATGTATGTTTATTGAATGTGTCATTAGCTGGGAATTAGATTTTTAGAGTTTTTCTTTTTTGTTTCTCAATATTTTCTTTACTTAGAAGTGTTTTTCTTTTTAACTGAAATGCTTTGACCACCTCAGAATTCGTTTTCAGGTTTCAAATTTTCATCTGCTTTTCCTTGGAACTATATTTCTATACTAAGTATCAGTTTAGTTTAGGTTATACCTATTAATCATTTGAGAAAAATATTTATGATATAATGAAAATATAACACGTGTTAGCCTTAAAAAATTGCTTATTACCTTTCTTTCCCATACTTATAAATAAATACTAACTTTTATTTATATTAATTTTAATTACACATATTCAGATTTTAGAATGTTTCTTTCTTTAATATCAATAAAAACTAGGAATTTTGCTTTCAAATTTTTGCTAACTCTGCTTATATGAGACTCTTGATTGCATTTTATACATTATTCTAATATTTTGTTATACTAAATATAGATTAGGAGCTTGTGATGGATATTTTTCATTATAGCAGCTTGGAAACTGACCCTTCATGGTCTTAGAAGATCTGGTAAAAGCTGGTAGGCCTAGCCACGAAACTGTGTTCCTCCTTCTCTTGCTTTCTTATGAGAGGTACAATTATAGGTCAGAGATATTTCTTACTTGGAGACTACTACTTTGGGATATATTTTGTTGTTATTGTTGTGTTAATGAGGTGTATATTTTACAATCAAAATATATTATATTTTAAAGCTGTAACATTTGACTAAAGTAAAGGAGAAGTTCTAGTTCAGATATTTTGTAAAACATATGTAAGTCTTAAGTGGTGTTAAATATATATCTATGGTAAAATAAATATAGAGTAGATACCTGTGGACTTTAACTAAAGATCTGGTATTAGGCACACAATCATTTTCTCCCTAAGGAGTATTTTAAGATGGGGGTTGGGGGCGTTTTGGCTGTCCACTATTATTGAGTGGGGGCCAGGGATTTTAAATATTCTACAGTGCATGGGCGGTGTCATACACCTAAGAATTAATCCCACCCCAAATGTCCCACCGTTGACCAAACATGCTTTAGTGAAATGATTCTCCAAGCAGAATCACCCAGAGGACTTGTTAAAACCTAGATTGCTGGGCCAGAGTTTCGGATGCAGCAGATCTGAAGTGTGGTCCAGGAGTTTGCATTTTTAACAAATCCCGGGTGGTGCTGATGCTCCTGGTTGGGGACCACACATTGAGCATCTCTGCTTTAGGAAGACGAAGGCGCTCGTACAGCAAATGTCTGTTCAAAACATAACTTTAGGGCTTCCCTGGTGGCGCAGTGGTTGAGAATCTGCCTGCCAATGCAGGGGACACGGGTTCAAGCCCTGGTCTGGGAAGATCCCACATGCCACGGAGCGACTAGGCCCGTGAGCCACAACTACTGAGCCTGCGCGTCTGGAGCCTGTGCTCCGCAACAAGAGAGCCCGCGACAAAGAGAGGCCCGTGCACCGCGATGAAGAGTGGCCCCCGCTTGCCGCAACTAGAGAAAGCCCTCACAGAAACGAAGACCCAACACAGCCAAAAATAAATAAATAAATTAAAAAAAAAAAAAAAAAAAAAACATAACTTTAACTCTCTAGTTCTTGGTTAGTCCATTTGTTTTTACAAAAATTTACATATTCTTAATCCTTTTATTTTGCCCAAAAAGAATATAGGTTGTAAGTCATAAAATTCAACAGAAATTATCACAGATAAAAATTATGCAGGTTTTATGGGAAAAGTCTTTTTTTAGAAAGCAGATTTTTTACGCCTGACTTCATTATTTTGGGGTTACGAGGTATGAGTGAGCAGTCAGGCAGAGATGGTGCCCTCCTGGCAAGGCATTGGTGTCAGGTGGGACTTGTTTCAGGTAACTGGGCATTTTATCAGGTTTCTAATGGAAACTACTACAGATACACAATTTTGTTTTACCCAGCATAATCATATACGGTAGACTGTGTAGTCAGTTTAGTTGGTATGCATATATGCTAGGTGATGCCTGATGAAACTATGCTTAAATCACCATGAGTTGAAAATGATCGAAGCCCAAGGCACCCCCGCCCGCCCCGGCTTCTGTGAGAAGATCTTGAATCTACCTGATTTCCCTAAGCTTGAGCTCCTGCAGCTGCCTCCACGGAGAGTGCCTCAGAGTATATTTTGCATTTAAAATTTACCATCATTTTAAAAGTAGTTAATAGAATATTTGACAGACAGCCAGAATCTGATCAAAACTACCCTCTCCATGGGAGAAATACTGAAAGTTCCATTCAATTTCAGTTAGGTATGATGATAGTCTGGAATTTTATTCTAGTAGAAAGAATGATCTAGTTTAGAGTCATGTTTAAATGAGCAGGCAGCCCATGAGCAAATTCAAGACCAAGATACATTGGTCTTGAATACATTGGTCTTCATACAATGAATACATTGACCCAGAGTCTCCAACTCATAGGGTTGTAAAGATTGGTTAATATTTATAAATGCATAGAACAGTGCCTGGCATGCAATGAGTGTGGTATGGGCTTGTTGTTATCGGTGATAATAGGTATAATTTCATGTTTATTCTCAAAAGATCAAAGGTGAAATTTTTCTCAGCCTTGATGTGGTTTACACATATTGATCACTGCTAAATGAAACTGATCTTTTCCTTTGTGGGGAGCTGTCTTGCTTCTCATGTCCATCTTTGTTTAGTGTAGTGTCTCTCTTTTTTAAAACAAAGAAAAAGATTTGTTGGTTGTCTTTTCACTTTGAAATATTCATTTGCTAGTTAATAACTTACTTTTTAAACTTTGTTTAGTTACTGAAGGACAATATTTGTGTTTCAGGAAAATCTTTCAGTTGTGTATACCACTTACTGCCCTGCTCAGTACACCATCTACGAGCCAGTTATTAGACTTAAAGGCCAAATGAAAACCCAACTCTCTCAAAGACCCTTCAGCTCAAAAGAAGTTCACAGCATCTTATTAGAACCTTATCATCTAAAGAATCTCCGACCCACTGAATGTAAAACCCTTCAAGGCATTCTGCACGAGATTGGTGGAACTGGTATATTTGTCTTTCTCTTTGCTAGGGTAAGAATCACTGCTTATAATTTTATTTAAAGAGAAACTACCTCTTTATTATTGATACATTTTAGGATTTCTTTTCGAATACAAATAAAGCTATATATCAACTATATTAAACTTTTAAGATTAAAAAAGCACATATTGTTTAAAATGTCATCAAACTTTCTGCCACAGGTAATTTTTGCTTAAAATTTCTTTTTAATTTATGAAGATTTTAGAAGTTTCCTATTATCCAGAAATGCAATTAGAATAATTAAGTGTTAAATGTACAAGATTTAAAATTGCCAATGAGAAAAAAGAAAAGCATACCATAGTAAAAATATGGAAGAAATGTATTCCTTAAAATAATGTTTGTGAAACTTGTTTTTTCCCTTGAAGCTTCCAGATGCATGGGGAAAAAAAAGGTCAAATAAGTACAAAAATAATGTGTTCGGGTTTGAAGTTTATTTAAAGCGAAGGAGAAATACAAAAATTTTGACTCATGCCATAGGTACTGTTTTAGAGAAACATGTTGAATTATCTGTGCTATTTAGTCATCTGAGGGCCAGCACGATATCTTTCCTGATGCAGAGTAGGCAGTCAATAGTATATATGACTGTTTCAGGGATTGGTAAAATCCAAATAGGGGTACAAATGGTCTCTCTTCTGTACAAATCATTTCTACTTTCTTGTGGTCTGTATCCTTGTTTAATTAAAGCAGCCCTGATCTTTTTTCATCCTCAAAATTTTCTCCTTAAGTATAACTTCTGCAACATTATCATACTGTCTCCCTAACCGGCCTTCTTTCTTTTAACCTTTTGATTAATTTTGCAATAAGAGACATATCAGTGTTTGTTGTTATTGTTACTGTTCTTATAAATATTTGATTAGCATTTGACCCGCCATACTCTAAGCTGTCTGTCTTTCCTCCTTTTCCTTTTTCAGACTTTTTTTTTGCATCTAGTACCTAGTGTTTTAAAATTAAAAGCTTTTCATTTAACTTATCAGCATTTTGTGATCTACTTTTACAGCTTTGTATAATTTCAAAACGGTTTTTCCTCTTTCATCAAGTTATTGAATATAATTTTGTTATGTTTACTGTTACACAGTGACTAGATCCTAGAGAAAATGGTTAATTTTTTATCTTGCATACATATAGGATCTTGCCAATAAGACTTTTAAAGTATGTTTTTACACTTAAAACTTAGAAACTTTGTTCAGTATCCATCCGTTCCTACAAAAATAAAATTCAGTCTCCTTAAAATCCTTACACGTGAGACTTCCCTGGTGGCGCAGTGGTTAAGAATCCGCCTGCCAGTGCAGGGGACAGGGGTTTGATCCCTGGTCCGGGAAGATCTCACATGCCGCAGAGCAACTAAGCCCGTGCGCCACAACTACTGAGCCTGCGCTCTAGAGCCCGCGAGCCACAACTACTGAGCCCGCGAGCCACAACTACTGAGCCCACGCGCCACAACTACTGAAGCCCACGTGCCTAGAGCCCATGCTCCACAACAAGAGAAGCCACCGCAATGAGAAACCCGTGTACCACAACAAAGAGTAGCCCCTGCTCGCTGCAACTAGAGAAAGCCTGCGCACAGCAACGAAGACCCAACGCAGCCAAAAATAAATTTTAAAAAAAATCCTTACACGTATAGCCTGCCTTTTGAGCCTAATGTCCACCATCCAACCAAACAGGCAATCTGCATCCTCCTAGATGTACCGTGAACTTCCAGTCTTCACCTCTCTCCTGACTGTGGCCCACCCTTGGCCACCCATTTATCCCTGCTTCCCAGGGTTTTGCTCTCTCTCCAGGCCATCTTCTCCATGTAGGCTTGCCTGTCCCAAGCAGAGTGCAGTCAGAAGTAGTTTCTATGCTCTCGTGCATTCACAGTGTGTCTCACTCTTCTTTGCCTTTTATCATCATAATAAGGTGTGTGTTTCTTCTATATAGTAGTTTCCAGAAAGCACTGGGGGAATCGAAGTACAATTCACAATCCGTAGTTTCTATACGTACATCTTATCATTTGACCCCCATTGGAGGCAGGTAGCACGCCTATTACTTCTTCATCTCCCACAGCACAGAACACAGATCCCGTTTGTTGAGTGACTAATCATCAAAAATCTGAGGCATTTTGCTGACATTTCAGATCACTAATAAAATGCTGCTGACTTCTAAGGTTATCAGTGTTATTTTAGTCAATTTATAGAATATTTAAGAGACAAATGAACATGGAATTTATGGGGGTTTTTTTGCACTGTGTATTCATTATTTTTTTTTTAACATCATTATTGGAGTATAATTGCTTTACAATGTTGTGTTAGTCTCTGCTATATAACAAAGTGAATCAGCTATACATGTACATATATCCCCATATCTCTTCCCTCTTGCATCTCCCTCCCACCCTCCCTATCGCACCCCTCTAGGTGGTCACAAAGCACCGAGCTGATCTCCCTGTGCTATGCAGCTGCTTCCCACTAGCTTTCTATTTTACATTTGGTAGTGTATATATGTCCATGCCATTCTCTCACTTCGTCCCAGTTTACCCTTCCCCCTCCCCATGTCCTCAAGTCCATTCTCTATGTCTGTGTCTTTATTCCTGTTCTGCCCCTAGGTTCTTCTGAACCATTTTTTTTTTTTTTTTTTTTTTTTAGGTTCCATCTATATGTGTTAGCATACGATATTTGTTTTTCTCTTTCTGACTTACTTCACTCTGTATGACAGACTCTGGGTCCATCCACCTCACTACAAATAACTCAAATTTCGTTTCTTTTTATGGCTGAGTAATATTCCACTGTATATATGTGCCACATCTTCTTTATCCATTCACCTGTCGATGGACACTTAGGTTGCTTCCATGTCTTGGCTATTGTAAATAGAGCTGCAATGAACATTGTGGTACATGACTCTTTTTGAATTATGGTTCCCTCAGGGTATATGCCCAGTAGTGGGATTGCTGGGTCATATGGTACTTCTATTTTTAGTTTTTTAAGGAACCTCCATACTGTTCTCCATAGTGGCTGTATCAGTTTATCAATTTACATTCCCACTAACAGTGCAAGAGGGTTCCCTTTTCTCCACATCCTCTCCAGCATTTATTGTTTGTAGATTTTTTGATGATGGCCAGTCTGACTGGTGTGAGGGGAGAATTTATGTTTTTTAGTTTTGTTTCTTTACAATTCTTAAGTAATTACAAACAGTGTCAGCAATAAAAAAAATAAGCTTTCAAATGAAACTAATGGGTTGATATTACATAATGGAAGATAACCACACATGTTAAATTTTTAGTCTCAACAAATTAGAAAAAATATATCTACTTTTTTTTAGGTTGTGGAACTCAGTATCTGTGAAGAAACTCAAGCATTAGCGCTGAGAATTATACTCTCATTAATTAAATACAACCAACAGAGAATACATGAATTAGAAAATTGTAATGGACTTTCCATGATTCATCAGGTGTTGATCAAACAAAAATGCATTGTGGGCTTTCACATTTTGAAGGTAGGTTCTCATAAAACTTATTCTCAGAGTTTCATATGCAGTGATACCTCTTCATTAAAGTCTTCCAATAATAGAGTTTTGTGTTTCAGTTATTCCTGAAGAAAATGAAGGAAACTCAATAGTATATATTTAATCAAAGTAAGGCTCTTCTGGGTTTTTCATCATTTAAATAATTACATTTTAATTGCCTTTAAAACATTTTAGAAGAGAAAAAGAAAAGAATTAAGATTTTTAGATCTTGATTAGCCAGCGATGTCTCCTTGGCCGACCCCTCATTCTGTAGACTAGTGAAAGTGAAACCCACAGAGAGACCGCTGTTTGCTTCAGCTCCCACAGTTATGGAGGAGAACCTAGTTCCCCAGACACCTAGTGCTGTGCCGTTCCCGCTAGGCAGTGCTGCTACAGAGTTAGCATCTTAAAGCCGTATTAGCTTTTATTGTGATCCAGCTGTCACCATATATGTAAGTACCTTTCTAACTAAAAGCATTTGGTAACATTGTGAAAGTATTTCTCTCTGAGGGTACTAGTACTAAGGCAAAAGACCATGCCTCTTCCCATGCCCCCAAACCCCAACTCTTGAAACTGTCAAGATCCATACATTTGCGGCATGAATGCTTCTTGGAAAAAATTTAAAACCCAACAGATTCATTGAATTTAAAAAATAGGATGTGGTTTCTTTTACCCCGTATTTGAAACTGAATAGTCATTTATAAATATTTGAAATTTGGGGGTTTTCGCATTACTTGAATTGTTTTACAAAACAAGTTAAAGATACTTGGTGAAATGCTGAGTTATTCACTAGTTTTCCTTTGAATTTAATGTTATGACTGCTAAGGTTGAAAGCTTAGTATTTCTGTTGAATTTTTGGATTAACTGATTGTTGATGCATCTTGTATTAATGTTATTTTTCCATAGACCCTTCTTGAAGGTTGCTGTGGTGAAGATATTATTCATATCAGTGAGAATGGAGAATTTAAGTTGGATGCCGAGTCTAATGCTATAATCCAGGATGTTAAACTGCTAGAGGAGCTCTTGCTAGACTGGAGGATATGGAATAAAGCAGAGGCATGTACTATTTTTGTGGTAAAAAAACACTTGTGAATTTACCCTCAACAATTTTTACGTGTACAGTACAGTATTAACTGTATACACTTTGTTGTATGGCACTTCTCTAGAACTTTTTCATCTTGTTGGACTGAAACTCTACCCATTGGACAACAACTCCCCATTTCCCCTGCCCCCAGTCCCTGGCAACCACCATTCTACATTCTGTTTCTGAGTCTGATTACATTAGATACTTAATACAAGTGGAATCATTCAGTGTTTGTCTTTTTGTCATTGGCTTATTTGACTTTGCATTATGTCCTCAAGGTTCATCTGTGTTGTAGCATATGACAAGATTTTTTTCTTTTTTAAGATGGAATACTATCCCATTGTATGTGTATCCCACATTTTCTTTATCTGTTCATCTGTCACGCACACTTAGCTTGCTTCCACATGTTGGCCATTGTGAATTATGTTGCAGTGAACATGGATGTGCAGAGGTCTCTCTGAGATCCTGTTTTCAATTATTTTAGATATGTATGCAGATAAGATTGCTGAATCATATAGTAGTTCTATTTTTAACTTTTTGAGGAACCTCCATACTATTTTCCATAAGAGAAGCACCATTTTACAATCCTACCAACAATGTGCAAGTGATCCAATTTTTTTACATTCTCACCAAACAATTGTTATTTTTTGATAGTGCCTATTCTATAGGGTATGAGGTAATAGTTTGTTGTGGTTTTGATTTGCATTTATTTCCCTGATGATTAGTGATGATGAGCATCTTTTCATATACTTATTGGCCCTTTGCATATCTTCTTTGAAGAGATGTCCATTCAAGTCCTTTGACCATTTTTTAACTGGGTTATTTGATTTTTTGTTAATGAGTTATAGGAGTTCTTTATATATTATGCATATTAATCCTTATCTCATTTATGGTTTGCAAGTATTTTCTCCCGTTCTGTAGGTTGCCTTTTCACTCTGTTGATTGTTTCCTTTGGTGCACAAAAAGGCATTTACTTTTAAATATTCATCCAATCATTCTTTTGGAGAACAGAACAAATTTACCGCTTCAGTGTAATGTTAATTGTAGATGGAAATCTGGAGATTAATTTCTGTGCAAGGTTTTAGACAGCCATGGATAATGCTGATCTGGAGGGTCAGGATCAGAGCTTGGGCTGCTGGTAGTAGCTAGAGCAGTACTCGGCTGGAGAACATTTGAATCAATTGGAGACTTGCATTTACCATAAACTCTGAAAGGGGTCCTGCTAAGAGTGTGGAGAGTCAAGTCAAGGAGAGGGAAATAGACACACTTCTGAGTAAGGGCGCCATGTTACCCAGAAGTCATAGAGCTGTATCAGTATACAGGGCAAGGCTATGAAGTCTTAGCTTCATGATAGGCATAAGGTAAGGAGCATGCTTTGATCTTAGGTCTAGGCAAAGCATCTCAACAGCTGGATGGATCAGGTAGTCTTCACAAGGACCCAGCCAGGGAATGAATATAGGGCTGTTTCCTTTCTGCCCTAGTTATAAGCATAGTCTTCATGGTGTGGCTCATAGAGCCTCCTTAGTTCTAGTTTAGACTGTAGATTGTCCAGAGTTATTTAGCGTATAACAACAGTATCATCAAACGTAATTAAAGACCAATTCAAAGTGTGTACCTTTAGAATTTTTAAAAATTTGGTTACTTCCAAATTTGGCAACAGCCCCCCCAAGATTTACTCACTATCAATAATGAGTTAGGAAGCTGAAGGAAACAGTTCTAATCTGTCATTAACAAAAACAGATTTTGACCAAACATGCTAGAGGAAAGACAATTATTTTTTTGTTCTTCCTATATAAAATTATATTACAAAATTATTGTTATATGAAGAAGCAGTCAAAGAATATGCTCCTGCAAAACACAGGGGGAAAGTATTACAGAGCTGTGTCAGGCAGCTAACTATTGCTTTTTCTGGGTTTTATGGTATTGTCAGTTTCTAAAACTTTCTATTTTGTTGTGATTTCTCATTCTGAATAAATACTTTCAGAATTTAAAAAATCCATATATATATATATATGTATACACACACACACATATATATATGTATAAAAATACACTTAATGTTTCAGGGAAAGAAGGCAAATAAACATAGTGATAGTAAATACAAACAAGTTGGATCAAAGGCAGTATAAATATAAACATGTAATAAAGAAATAGCTCAGTTGTAGATTGGAAGATCAAATCTTAACTAAAAATTGGACAGCTATTTTAGTGTTTCAAAAGAGGATGCTAATTTGAGCATTAAAAAACAGTGTGATTAAAAAACAAAAAATTTTTTGTTGAATTCAAAAGTGATATACACAAATACTTCTATGGGTTTGAAATAAGATTTTCTTTCCTAATTATTTTTTTAGCTGAGTTGTTTTGTTTTTGTTGCTGGTTGTCTGTTTGCTTTGGCACTGCTCTATTTTAGTACTATTTTTCAGGCCTGAATCAAGTTTTCACACTTGGCCTGCCTCGTCTTCCAGTTTTCATGTCTTTTTCTCTCAGGGCACCTTGGCCCTGTCTTATAAAGAGAGAGGCCTCGTTAGAATAGTATGATTAAGTCTATCAATTCCTTGGCCTTTTCATTATTCATTTCCATCGATAATGGCAAGAAAAACAGCAAGACCTGCAACCCAAGGCATTTAATTTTGCTTTTTGTTAATGACTTTGTTGAAAGGTTATTTGGGCTAATAAAATGAGGTGAAGATTATCTTCAGTAGTTATCTATGTAAGATTCCTTTTTCTCTATTACTGTGGATAATTTAAGATGGATTCAGTGTGGGAGAAGCATTTTAAAGCACCTCAAAAGGATGCTAACTGCTGTTTGAAACCGCACACTTAGTAATTGTGCAGAGAATTCTATTATTTGGACTTAAAAGTAAATTAATCCAAAATGCAGAATTTCTACATTGTGTAACTTTTTTTTCAATTTAGTACATCTTGTTCTAAAATTATTTGATTAAATGCTGCATACAGAAATTAGCATTGAAATCTGTACATTTTTAATAATACTCTTTGAAAATAAATTATTTGTAAATAGTTAATATTGATAATGTGTTTCATGTGTTTCTTTTTCTTTTTATAAATTTATTTATTTTTGGCTGTGTTGGGTCTTCGTTGCTGTGTGTGGGCTTTCTCTAGTTGCGGTGAGCGGGGGCTACTCTTCCTTGCGGTGTGCGTCCTTCTCATTGCGGTGGCTTCTCTTGTTGTGGAGCATGGGCTCTTGGCACATGGGCTTCAGTAGTTGTGGCACACGGGCTCAGTAGTTGTGGCTCATGGGCTCTAGAGTACAGGCTCACTCGTTGTGGTGCACAGGTTTAGTTGCTCCACGGCATGTGTGATCTTCCCAGACCAGGGATTGAATCGGTGTCCCCTGAACTGGCAGGCGAATTCTCAACCAGTGCGCCACCAGGGAAGCCCCCTCATGTGTTTCTTTATAATAAATAAATCCCCCAAGATAATTCATCTTTTGAAAATACTGTATATCATTTAATGCCACGGAAAGGTTAATATAGTAAAGCACCTAATGCAATATTGCATTCAGTATAAGTATTTAGAAATGACCTATTGTTAAAAAAAATAATAGTCTGGGAATAAATTTTAAGATTTACTTTTTCAGACAAATTTAATCTTTGACCCTGAGTATATACACAGTGTTTAACTGATGCATTGCATGTCTTCTAAAAAGCATGCAGCATGTTTTTAAGTAACTCTGTGCTAATTGGTATGTGTTTCTTTTCTCAGCAAGGTGTTTGGGGAACTCTGCTGGCAGCCCTAGAAGTCCTCCTCAGAGCAGATCACCAGCAGCAGATGTTTAATATTAAGCAGTTACTGAAAGCTCGAGTGGTGCATCACTTTCTACTGACCTGCCAGGTTTTGCAGGTACTTTTCATGTAACTTTACTTCTGGAGATATTTTCTGCGATGATTTCTGTTTAATAACTCAACGCTATGGACTCAGATTTTTGAGGGACTTTCAGCGAGGTTATTTTCTGTCTGCCCTGCTTTCCAGGATCCCTTCTTTCAGCTGATAGTATCGGAGTTTTTTAACCCCTGCCTCTTGTAGCTTGACCTTTCCTAACTCAGTTACAAAAGAAAAACTTCTAAATTCCGGAGATATTTCCTTATGTTGGGGTAAAATAATAATTTTGTAGTCTCTTGGACATCAACAGTAGTGATATTTTAACTTGTTCCATATTCCTTCAATAACAAGTACCAGTATGTGTTGTTTTAATAAGTGCGTATTTGTTGAAGATCTGTTATATGTACTAGAATTAGTATACTGAAAATATATCAAAAATATTATATCAGGGCTTCCCTGGTGGCGCAGTGGTTGAGAGCCCACCTGCCAATGCAGGGGATGTGGGTTCGAGCCCTGGTCCAGGAAGATCCCACACGCTGCGGAGCAGCTGGGCCCCTGCGCCACAGCTGCTGAGCCTGCGCCCTGGAGCCCGTGAGCCGCAACTGCCGAGCCCGCGTGCCACAGTTACTGAAGCCTGCGTGCCTAGAGCCCGTGCTCCGCAACGAGAGAGGCCACCGCAGTGAGAGGCCCGTGCACCGCAACGAAGAGTGGCCCCTGCTCGTCGTAACTGGAGAAGGCCCGCGAGCAGCAACGAAGACCCAATGCACCAAAAATAAATAAATAAAATAAATAAATTTGTTTTAAAAAAAATTATATCAAAAAGTGGCACTAACTTCACCAGTCACGTTGTAGGGCCTGTGCTGCGGCCTGGCTTCTAGTTCAGTTATTTTCTCTGCCTTCACAGGTGTCTGGTTTTAGCTTGGTTGGTGTATTGAACTATTTTTCAAGTTAGTTTGATTTTTCAGGGTCTGAGGCATATATTAGAACTCTATCAAGTCAGATAAGGACAGATGTTCCATGGGATCAGTAATCGTTTCTTTGTTTTAAATGCCTTTGTTTCAGTTGCACTACTGGCTTCTTATTGTACTTGGGATAAAATCCAAAATCTGTGACAACTTCTGTAAGAAGGCTTGTAGGATCTAGCCACCGCTCCAGCAGCATCTTATACCGCTGCAGGCCCACCCCACCCCCAGCCTTGTTTCCCTTCCTTAAGCAAGTGAGCCTCTTTCCCACTGCAGGGTATGTGATGTTCTTTCCAACTGAAAAGTTATCCATCCCATTCTTTTCATCTGGCCAACTCCTGCTTATCCTTTTGTGCCTCAACTTAAAATCACCTTCCTGAGAGAAGCCTTCCCTGCCCTTTCTGTCTAAATTAACCCTTTCTCCTTCCTGCACTTACTCTCACTCTGCCCATATACGATTTGTTAGTTTTATGTCATTTAGGACATTATGGTTTATTTCTCTCAGCAAACTTCCTGAGGGCAGGGATAAGGTTGTTACAGTTTGTTGATCACACTGTAATCCCAGTACCTGAAACACATAAGCACACAATAAATAATTTTTGAATGAATGAATTGTGAAAAAAGCAAAACAAAAACATTTAATGCCTTTCTTGGCCCCTGTGGTAAATGAGACTGTTGTCTTCAGGAATACAATACAGTGATCTCTCAGACCCCTTGCTTACTGAATGTTTTATGTATCACCTATGGGTCAGTTTTCCTCTAACTCACTTTCTTTGTCTATCCATTTTGAAACTCGTTGGCCAGTTTTAAGTGAGTTCATATGACAGTGTGAAGTTCTTATTCAGTCTTTCCATGTCAGAAAAGTGACACTTATCAACTTGGAGATTTCAATAAGTATTCTGACTTCCATTTTATTTATAAAAAGGCTAGAAAAATTCAGGTACCAATTTCTTTTAATGAAAGTATATTTCTTCACCCTTCTTTATTCAGAGAGCCTGTTTGTCAAGTTAACAGTTATTTATTAATGATAGCTTTATGTTAGGTATTGTGAGAAGTATATAAAGAATGGAACTTAGTCTTTGCCTTTAAGGTATTTGAGTGTAGTTAAGGAAGATTAATAAATTGGCAGTATATTGGTTGTGAGGTAGTCTCATTAGTCCATGAGTACAGTGTAAAGAACCTGTAGGAGATTTAAAATGGGAGTGTAAAAGTAAGGAGCAGCCAAAGCAGTCTTGAGGGAAAAAAAACGGAGCTGGAGGAATTAGACTCCCTGACTTCAAACTATACTACGAAGCTACAGTAATCAAGACAATATAGTACCGGAACAAAAACAGAAATATAGATCAATGGAACAGGATAGAAAGCCCAGAGATAAACCCACGCACCTTGGTCAACTAATCTATGACAAAGGAGGCAAGGATATACAATGGAGAAAAGACAGCCTCTTCAATAAGCGGTGCTGGGAAAACTGGACAGCTACATGTAAAAGAATGAAATTAGAACACTTCCTAACACCATACACAAAAATAAACTCAATATGGATTAAAGACCTAAATGTAAGACACCGGACACTATAAAACTCTTAGAGGAAAACATAGGAAGAACACTCTTTGACAGAAATCCCAGCAAGATCTTTTTTGACGCACCTCCTAGAGTAATGGAAATAAAAGCAAAAATAAACAAATGGGACGTCATGAAACTTAAAAGCTTTTGCACAGCAAAGGAAACTATAAGCAAGATGAAAAGACAACCCTCAGAATGGGAGAAAATATTTGCAAACGAATCAACGGACAAAAGATTAATCTCCAAAATATATAAAACAGCTCATGCAGCTCAATAGTAAAAAAACAAACAACCCAATCAAAAAATGGGCAGAAGACCTAAATAGACAGTTCTCCAAAGAAGACATACAGATGGCCAAGAGACACATGAAAAGCTGCTCAACATCACTAATTATTAGAGAAATGCAAATCAAAACTACAATGAGGTATCACCTCACACCAGTCAGAATGGGCATCATCAGAAAATCTGCAAACAACAAATGCTGAAGAGGGTGTGGAGAAAAGGGAACGCTATTGCACTGTTGGTGGGAGTGTAAATTGATACAGCCACTATGGAGAACAGTATGGAGTTTCCTTAAAAAACAAAAATAGAACAACCATATGACCCAGCAATCCCACTACAGGGCACATACCCAGAGCAAACCATAATTTAAAAAGACACATGCACCCCAATGTTCATTGCAACACTATTTACAATAGCCAGGTCATGGAAGCAACCTAAATGCCTATTGACAGATGAATGGATGAAGAAGATGTGGCACATATGTACAATGGAATATTACTCAGCTATAAAAAGGAACGAAATTGGGTCATTTGTAGAGACGTGGATGGACCTAGAGACTGTCATACAGAGTGAAGTAAGTCAGAGAGAGAAAAACAAATATCGTATATTAACGCATATGTGGAATCTAGAAAAATGGTACAGATGAACTGGTTTGCAAGGCAGAAATAGAGACACAGATGTAGAGAACAAACGTATGGACACCAAGTGGGGGAAGTGCGGGGGGGTGGGATGAATTGGGAGATTGGGATTGACATATGTACACTAATATGTATAAAATAGAGAACTAATAAGAACCTGCTGTATTAAAAATACAATTCAACAAACAAAAGTAAGGAGCAAATAATGGAGGAGATGTAACGGCAATTAATAGGGCTTGATTCTGTTTAAATAGAAGCTGCAAAAGAAGTCAAATATATAATGTAAAATTTCAAGCTGGGAGACCAGAAGAATGATTGTGTCATCAAAGAAAGCAGTATTGAACATGAATTGAGCAAGACTTGAGCATTCTGCACGTGAGATTACGGTGGGATGCTCAGCGACACTGACCGCCAGGCACTTGGATGTGCAAGATTGGAGCTGGGGAGAGAGTAGAACTTGTTTGCATTGATGTGTTCGTGAAGCCATGGGGATAGACAAGCACTACAAGATACACAAATGTAGTGAAAGGATCATAGGGAGTTGAGGTTTGCATCTCAGAAAATATCCATTTTCAGGGCATGAAACAGGAAAAAGGAGCTGTTGAGAGTGATATAGAAAGAATAGTCCAAAAAAAAAAAAAAGTAGTTGAAAAGATAAAGAAGTACCAGGAAGCCCAGCAAAGTGAAAGCCAAGGGTGGGCAGAGGGAAGAGAACCTGCCCAGACAGAGGTGGTCTCTAGAACCAAATAAGGTAGAAAGTTCCAAGAAAATGTGGACAGACAAAAGGCCATCAACTTGGAAATTCTTAATGGCTTATAAGATTTCAGCGGAGTGAAGACAGCAAGAACCAGATTTCTGGGGACTTTAGGCAGCATGTGTGGTGGATCATTGGAAGCAGTGAGAATTTAAAAGTGTTTTTATTAAAAAGTCCAGCAGCAAAAGAAAAGAGAAACAGAATGTTAACAAAAGCTTCCCAACAGGTCAAGTTAAGGGATTTTTTTTTTTTTAATGAGATAGGTTACCAGTGACTATTTGTAAGGAGTCAGTGGAGAGGGCAAGATTGAAGAAACATAAGCTGGGATGAACTTAGGAATGAATAATTGAGGTTGGGAAGTCACAAGGGGTGCGATTTAGAAAAAAGACAAATGGCTGTGGGAGAAATAACGCTGAATTGCACGTTAGGACACCTGTATTCTTGTCTTGGCTTGGCCACTTGGCCATTGTGAGATCTTGACAAAGGGGTTTTGTGCTTACTTTTGTAGACTCGGTGTTCTCTTCTTAAATCTGAGGTAGTAAGACTAAACTGTGTCAAAGTTAACATCTAGATTTTACGTTTTCTGATTGACCAGTACACAAGAGCAGATGAAGAAGAGTGGATGTAGAGATATATTGTATATATGGACAGACAGGAAACGTGAGGAGGTTTACCTCTGGTAGCCTTGATCTAGAGGCCAGCTGCTGCCTATTGGGGAGGTTGGGGTTGGAGAATATAAATAGTTTATTTATATCCGTCTTTATTTTTGGTAATTACTTGGCATTCTGCCAAGTCTCATTATTCCAGGCAGTAGATGTTGCAGTAGAAAGAGATCAGATGTCTGAGTTTGAGTTAATGGCTGCACTACTCTGACATGTTTTCTATGTGGTTTAAGTTAGTCATATAACCACTTTGGGCCTCCGTATTCTAGAAATGATGGATAAAACCTCTCAGAGCTGTTGTGAGAAATAACTTTGTAGACTGGAACATAGTGTATTCATGTAATCAGTTTTGCCTGTCAAAAAATTTCCCTTCTGAACCCATAGTAGTAGTAGCAGAAGTAGTAGTAGTAGTAGTGATAAGAGTACTAATAGGGGGCTTCCCTGGTGGTGACGTGGTTGAGAGTCTGCCTGGTAATGCAGGGGACACGGGTTCGCGCCCTGGTCTAGGAAGATCCCACATGCTGCGGAGCAACTAGGCCCGTGAGCCACAGCTACTGAGCCTGCGCGTCTGGAGCCTGTGCTCCGCAACAAGAGAGGCCACGATAGTGAGAGGCCCGCACACCGCGATGAAGATTGGCCCCCGCTTGCCACAACTGGAGAAAGCCCTAGCACAGAAACGAAGACCCAACATAGCAATCAATCAATCAATAAATCTTTAAAAAAAAAAAAAAAAAAGAGTACTAATAGTAGCCTAACATTTATATGGGGACATTGGTTTTAATGAATTTTAATAGCAGGGTTGCTTGAATTGAGAAATAACAACTCAATTGTATGGTAAATATGGTCAGTCTGGAGTAGTAAACCAACACAGTTCTATCTTAAACAGAATTATCTTGCTTCAGTGAGAAATGTTAGTTAAGTTGACAGTTCTCTTTAAATCTAAAGAGAGTGTTTACTTTTTTCAGGAACACAAAGAGGGGCAGCTTACATCCATGCCCCGAGAGGTTTGTAGATCATTTGTGAAAATTATAGCAGAAGTCCTTGGGTCTCCTCCAGATCTGGAATTATTGGCAGCCGTCTTCAGTTTCCTTTTAGCAGCTCACCCTCCTACCAATACTTACGTTTGCCATAACCCTGCAGGCTTCTACTTTTCTTTGCACATAGGTAGGTATGATCATTTTTGTTAGGTCTTGGCTGTTTCCACTTTTGTTTCTTCCTTCCCGCTTGATTTGTGTTTGTTTGATATATATTGAATGGCCTCTGTGCTAGAAACTAATTACACACTGGGATTGGGACAGGGCAGAGGGCCATAAAATGAACCAGACATAGTCTCTGCCTTCAGAGGGCTTAAATGCCAAGAGGCAAGGGGAGATATATATGCTGAAATAATTATAATAAGAAACAATATCTGGTAAGTACGTAAGAGATGCAAAAGAAGAACTAATTAGATTTCAGAAGAGTTAGGGTTTCATCAGACAGGTATGGAGAGAGATTTAATAGATTAATATCTGCCATGGGCATTGCAGAATTTAAGTAAAATTTAATAGGTAGATTGGAGAATTAGCATTCCAGGTGAAGAGAATGACTTAAAGGGAGGAAAAATAGAAAGAGAAAATAAAGAATAATGAATTTTACCTAATATAGGGGATTTATAAAGGAGTAGTGAGAAATAATACCATAAATATAGTTTGGGACCATCATTTATTCTACCCCACCCAAGCTCATATTAAACGAGTCCTTGAATGTAAGGTCAGAGAATTTGAACTTGTATTCTAGTTGGGGGTAATTGAAGGATTTTGTTTTGTTGTGTTTGTTTTGAGCCAAGGAATACAATGTAAGTAAATTATTACAGTAAAATTCAGTATAGAGAAACCACCTGCATAGAAGTGAGTTGAAGCTCTGGGAACAGATGAGACCACTGAAGAAAAGTGTGGAGAGAGAGAGAAGGAAAAAGGAAGCTAAGGATGGAACTGTTGGTGATAATACTATTCAGAGGGTGGAACAAGAAAGAGTAATCTCAGTGTAAAAGAAAGATGGAAGAATCAGAGTTTTAAAAGAACTAGGAAAAGGTGATGTGGTAAGAAAGCAAGCAAGAGTATACCTGTGAGAAAGCTAGATAGTAAATTTAGAGAGGGAAGCTGGTTGTGCAACAGCCATTTTAAGCAATATAATAAGTGAATAAAATGATTCCGCCGCAGTAAAAATCCAAGTGAAATTATACAGCATGACTTTGTGTTAGGTTCAGCTAACATTTAGTGAATAAAGCAATGCCAAGATTCTGGTAGCACAGGGCTGTTGCAACGATGGGTAAAATGTGGTCGCCTCCCTTAAGGAGTTTACAGTCTAGTAGAGGGGAGAGAGACATAAACAGGTAAGTATACCATGTGGAAAGCACAGCGATGTCAATATTTCATTTTGGGTAGCATAGAGCATGGCGAGGGGATATTTCCTGGAGGTGGTGACGCCTGCTCTGAGTCTAAAGGCTGAGTAGGAGTGGAAGGGAGGGGCCTTTCAGGCAAAGCGAACAGCTTGGTTTTGCTGAAGTATAATACAAGCAAAAAGGCTGGTAGAAGGGTGTGGAGACAGGTCATGGAGATTCTTGTAGCGGTAAGGAGGCAGCAGAAGGCCACTGGAAGGTTTTAAGCAGAGATTGACATTTGATAGAGAGAAGGCTGGTAGCTATGAGGATTTGAGGGTGACCAGAGGTCCATCACGGATACCATTTAGAAGTCTGAGGTAATAATCCAGGTGAGGGGGATAAGAGCCTGCCTTATAGCGCTATGCTAAGGATGAGAAGAGTTCCAGAAACAGAAATAAAGTCAGTGGAACCTGGAGACTGACTTGACATGGGTAAAGGAAAGGTTGTGGTCAAGGGTGGCTCCTGGATCCTGCATGGGAAATGGGTACTTCTACCAAAGGAACCAGAGAGCAACACAGGAGTGAATTTAGGGTAGAAGGATGACTCACATTTAGATTTGTTGCATTTGTGGTGCATTTAAAAAATCAAGCAGTTGAATTTAGAAGTATGAAGCTCAAAAAGGAAGATTAAACTGGAGGTATCAACTTTGGAGTCATATTGGGGCTGTGTGAAAATAGAGGAGACACAGCCTTTCCATCAAGGAATGAATTGATGAACAGTCTCCTTGGAGAGATCATATTAGCATATAAAAAGTGAACAGTTAGCTGCTAAACTATAGGAATAACTATAAATACAGTTAGAATTCAAAGAAAATAGAAGTTAATGTGGCTAGTAATAGTCAACAAAAGAATCTAGAGTAAGAAGTTGTAGAGTGTCCTCACGTATCAAATGTGCATTATTATAAAGGATGCTGTTTTTTCTTTTTGCTTTGAACATCTTTTTGTAAACATTTGTATTTAACGATTTGCTTTTAAAGTTATAGTTTTGTTTGATCCTTCTTTAAAATTGTCTGAAAACTTTTTTTGATCCTAGATGGCAAGATCTTTCAGGAGAAAGTACAGTCAATCATGTACCTGAGGCATTCTAGCAGTGGAGGAAAGTCTGTTACTAGCCCTGGATTTATGGTAATAAGCCCATCTGATTTCACTGCTTCACCACCTGAAGGTAAACAGACAAACAAAGACAATGATGAAAGTATAACCCTTCTGTATTTAGTTCTGAATATTTAATAGATAAGTAAATTGTACATGTTTTAGCAGCATAATACAACCTGATATTCAGAATAAATAAATGGAAGGCTGAACTTAAAAATAATAGAATATGTTTAAGGAATCCATTTCACTACTTTCTGATATCAGTAACTCACACTCAGGATAACAAGTGACTCTCAGGAGGACTTAGGGAGTGGATGAGGCTCCTGCTATCTTGCTCTGGAATTCTCTCTCCCCTTCTATCATAGGCATTTGTCTTTCATTAAGCTTCTGATTTATTTTCCCATTTTCTTCAAAAGCTTTGTTTGGCTTACTGTCTCCTTTCCACCTGAGCTCATTCTAGACAACTTCACTTGCCATGTGAGTGGCCATCCATACTCCAGCCTTGACCCTGGGGACCGTCCCCTCTACTTTATCTACCAGTCTGCTTGCATCTGTCTTAGACACCATCAAAGAACGCTTCCCACCCCTAAAACTCCAGTCTCCCACTCTTTTTGACAACTTCCTATCCTTCTGGTTTCTTTGTCATCCTCCCAAGTTCCCTCTGCCTGTTTTCCCCTTCTAGCCTAGATCCCAGCAGCCAATAATTTTATTTCTTCATTTTCCTTGTCCTCTTGGCCTTTTAGCACGCTTGACCTGAAAAAGTCAAACCTTTCCTCAATCTAACCATCCTCACGCTGCTTAGAATTCCTGCCATTAAAAGGGTCTGTGGCATAGTTGGCCTTTTAATGCTGCCCTATAATTTTTCTGTATATTCAGAATCAGTTGCCTCTTCTATCTCCGTAGCAAGTATATTCAAGTCTTTAAGCTAACAGTACTTTTCTCTCTTCCTAGCTTGTTCTTAACAGACAACCTCATCTCTATTTTTATAGAGAAAAATTAGGTACATGTCTCCTGGTTGTGAACTGACTGTATGTCTTTTCCTTTCCTGACTGCCATCCTCTCCCAGACTGAGACATTCTTTCTCCCAGACTGTTAGTCCCACCTACTCTTGTCTCCAGCTCCAATACAAACCATTAAATAGGCCGGTAAGATAGAGACATGGATAGATAGGACACAGTATCTGGGTATTAACCTCCAGTTTTCCTTCTCTCCCGAAGTGTTTCAGTTACTCTCTAGCACATTTTATGGCCTTTTATTATAATATATTTTTTAAAATTTATTTATTTATGGCTGTGTTGGGTCTTCGTTTCTGTGCGAGGGCTTTCTCTAGTTGTGGCAAGCGGGGGCCACTCTTCATCGCGGTGCGCGTGCCTCTCACTATCGTGGCCTCTCGTTGCAGAGCACAGGCTCCAGACGCGCAGGCTCAGTAATTGTGGCTCACGGGCCCAGTTGCTCCGCGGCATGTGGGATCTTCCCAGACCAGGGCTCGAACCCGTGTCCCCTGCATTGGCAGGCAGATTCTCAACCACTGCGCCACCAGGGAAGCCCCCTATGATAATATTTTAAGGCTGTGTTTTAATGAGTTTATTTGGAATTTCATAGGAAGTGTCATTTTTTAAATCATTGTGCATCACTCTGAAACATTTTCTAGTACAATCATGCCACCATTTTTTCCAGGTCGTTTGAACAGTCTCTTTTGGCAACCTTATTCCTCCAGCCAAAACCCAGAAATAACTAGGAAAAACTTCTGAGCTATGGAGCTGTTTTATTGCCACAAAGCCTGAGCTCTGAGCAGTTCATTCAGTGCTTGTTTACTTTATATCAGTGCTTCTCAAGTTTAAGCTTGCTGAAAAATCACCTGGAGAGCTGGTTAAAACATAGATCCCTGGGCCCCTGCCTCACACGTTCTGATTCAGTAGATCCGGGGTGGAGCCTGAGAATGTGCATTTCGAACAGTCACACAGAGGTGCTGATCCCATGCTCCTGGCCCACAGGCCATACCTTGAGTAGCATTCACTTATATCCCATGCGCTAAGGATGAGAGTGATTTTTCTGGTCTCCTCCTACATAGAATATAAGAAGCAGAAAATTCGAGAGCTATAGCAAGAAGAGAAAAAACTGTTTCTTCTCAGTAATAGCAGCAAAAAGTGACTACAGAAAGGGAGGAGTGAGAGAACAGTCTAGGGACATTTAGCCTAGTCATAACAACACCAAGTACAACTATCACTAACATTTATTGAGCACCTATTATATGGCAGGCACTATGCTAGGTGCATCATGGATATGATCTCACTTAATCCTTAAAGCAGCCTTGCAAAGTAGATGTTCTGAACCCTCATTTTACATTGCAGAAATGAACACTCATCTAATTAAATGATTTACCTAAGCCACCTAACTAGCTGAACTATCGCTTGAATCCTGTTATATCTCGTTGCAAAGCCCACACTCTTTCCACTGTATCAAACTGCATCCTAATGACTGCTAGCCTGAGGTACATTGAGTTTCACTTAATTCACTTAATTTCACTTCAATAGCACCATTAATCCTAATAACTTTGAATCACTCAGGCAATATTGTATTTTGTTAAGGAGACAGGTAAAGATATGTATTTTGGGAAAATTTTAATAAAAAGTAGTTAAAAGAAAAATAGTTTTAACCTTAAGAATTTTTAAGCATTAGTTACTGTGATCATTAGCCTGTATGGGTTCTTTAATATCGCTAGATAAATGGGTTATTGCTCTGGTTGGGACCGATAGTGCAGAAAAGAAGTGGGCCCGCTCATAAGATTTTTCAATACTGTTTTTGTGTCTACTCTCACCAGGAAACAATTCCTCCAGTACTGTTCCACCGCAGATGACTGCCAGCATGCTGCGTTCTAGAAGCCTACCAGCATTTCCTACTTCTTCACCTCAAATACAACCACGAAAATTGACTGGAAGTTTGGGTTGTAGTATTGACAAGTTACAAAGCGTTGTAGGTAATGATGTTGCTTCCCAACCAGAGAAATGGAGCCCTCAGGGGAGTTCCGAGACGCTGAAGAAAGGCAAAGAAGATGCTTTTGTCAGTAGCTGTGAGTCTGCAAAAACGGTTTGTGAAATGGAAGCTGTCCTTTCAGCCCATGCCTCTGTCAGTGGTGTCCCAAAAGGAACATCGGGACTTCCAGTGGTCAAAGTAGATCAGAAAGAGGTGGGAACAGAACCCAGATCAGACGATGACAGTCTTGGGGATGAGTTCTGCCCACGCCGACCTGATTACCTGAAGGGACTGGCCTCGTTCCAGCAAAGCCACAGCACTATTGCAAGCCTTGGTCTAGCTTTTCCCTCACAGAATGGCTCTGCAGCTGTTGGCCGGTGGCCAAGTCTTGTTGACAGGAACACCGAAGACTGGGAAAACTTTGCCTTTTCTCTCCGTTATGAGCCAAACCACAACCGAACTAGAAGTGCTCACAGGTACTCACATGTTTTTGTATGCCAAACCCCTCCCCGCTTTTTTTTTTTTTTTTGACTGTTCTTTGAAGAATTTCTGTACTTGTAGAAAAGTCTTTATTATGGGATCTCTTATAACATATATATTAATAACAAACAAAGGTACCTTTCTCCTTATTTTAATACTAGGTGATATTGAATTCCATATTTAACCAAAGGATAAACCATAAATTGTTCCTGAAGAAAAAATTATCTTACGGTTTATTTAATTCCATATGGTTATTAGAGAAAAACTCTTCAGTTTAGGGAAATTATACGATTTATTATCGTTCCCAAAAGCTTCTCAATTAGCACCGTCAGTGAAACTTTCCGCACGATGATGGAAACGTTCACCTGTGCTGTCCACTGCAGGAGACACATAACGCACTTGAAATGTGGCCAGTGCAGCTGAGCAACTGGATTTTTAATTTAATTTTAAATAGTTTAAATAGCACAAGTGGCTAATGGAAATCACAGATGTAGAATAGACTAGTGTTTAATAGACGATATACCTAAAAAATACCGGTGATAAAAAGTGATGGCAAATTTGTTAATCACAGTTAAATCAGGAAACATTTTTTAAACCTTATGCACTTTTGTTTCATCTGTGAAAATTATTACTACTCATCACAGCTCTTAAGGTAATCATGAGGCACTACTTTCCTCCCTGATCTTGTTTTGGTAAGACTTTCTGGGTCTCTGTTTTAGTGTAACTGAAGACTGTTTGGTACCTGTATGCTGTGGGTTGTATGAACTCTTAAGCGGAGTTCTTCTCATCCTGCCTGATGTTATGCTGGAAGACGTGATGGACAGGCTCATTCAAGCAGATACGCTGTTGGTCCTCGTTAACCACCCATCACCTGCTGTGCAACAAGGAGTTATTAAAGTAAGGGCAAATGCGAAATACGTTGTCTTCATTTGGAACGATAAACATATGCGTAATTTAAAATTTGAATGTACATATTCAAATAGACCTGAAGCTTTCTTTTATTCTGAGGCATAATGAGCTGATGCAGTTTGTTACTTCTTACCCCTATTTTTCTATGTCTTGTCATCCAGCTTTAAGCCCTCCTCCATATGTTGATTCATATCAGTATGTTTTTTAAAGTCTACTACTTACAAGGAACACACAGGTCATTGGAAGTCTCTCCTGCAGTGTAGTATCGTTAAATCTTAGACACTTACTTCAGGTTTCAGCTCAGATGTCACCTTCTCAAAGAGGCCTTCCCTGTTCACCTTTCAAACCAGTTTCTGTCTAGCCCTGTTCCTCACTTGTTCTATAATAGCATCCTAGGTGTGTCTTGTAATTATCTTTTTAATTTGTTTGTGTATTCATTTTTTTTTAACCTCCCATACTGAAATATAAGTCCTGTGAGGGTAGGCATCTTGTGTCTAATATATAAAAGGTCCTAAGTACATGGTTGAAAGAATAAATATTTGATATGAATGGTTCCCATTAGGAGACAACCCAATATTGAAATGGTCTTTAAAGATTCTCATTTTCTTAGTTTGATGTGGGATATTGTTAAATCAGTTGCAACCCACTATTTACTTAGCTTCCATTTTATGTGTTAAAACACTGGGCTAGCTGCTATGTGGGATATAAAGGGGAATAATCCTCTGTATTTAGGAGTTTATAGGCCAGTGGGGAAGAGAGACATATACCCAACTAAGTAAAATGTAAGGACTTGTGTGATCAGTGCTTCACTGGTAGTATTAATAAAGAAGAACGGGAGCACAGGAAAAGCAAATAATTCTGATGCAGGAACCAGGGAAGGATTCATGCAAAAGGTGTATTTTGTATTATGCTGTAAACTTAGAAAACTTTTTAAGTAGGGCGGTAAAGAGGTGTGTGTTTTGGGAAGAATAGTCTGTCACCACTGTGAGGGAGTGATTGCAGGGGAGAGAGAGGTGGAAGCATTGTGTTCGCAGGATATCACAGTGGTCCAGGGGAGAGATGATGAGTCCCTGATCTGGGGAAGTGGAAAGTCAAAGGACAGACAGATTTGAGAGACATTCACGGGAATGGAGGTGAGAGACCTTCATAATTACATGTAGGAAATCAGGACAAGAAGAGCCAAAAGTGAGATTAGCCTTGAAGTCTCATAGGATGGTGCTACTGTGCTCTAAGATCAGAACCATGGAAGAAGTGAGTTTGGAAGGAAAAATAATTACTTAGATTGTACACATGTTGCATTTGAGATGCTGGGAAAGGATGGAAGTTTAGGCCTATGCTCAAGATAAATAAAATGTTAAGAAGTCTAGAAAAATAGAGGTCTGCGATATATATATATATATTTTTTTTTTTTTCAGAGAAAGCATCATACAGTGTTGACTCATTTTTCTTTTTTCAGAATTAGAATTAGGCACAAATATTCTACTTATACTCAGCTAAGGCTGCCAATCTGCTAGGTGTCCATGCTCAGCTAAAAAGCTAGTTTCCCATCACAAAAATATTAAGATCTCCAAGACAGGGTCATCATTAGCATTCCATAATAATCAGAGACAAAGTTCATTTTTGTTTTGCTATGGAGGTGGCATTTTTTTGAGCTTTCTCTGTTCTCTACAGATGAAATTAAACAATAACTTACAACTACAAATATAATACACTGTCTGACTTGTATACATTATATAAAATTTTAATATATTGTCTAACTTAATTTTTTTCCTTAGCTATTAGATGCATATTTTAATAGAGCATCTAAGGAACAAAAAGATAAATTTCTGAAGAATCGTGGCTTTTCCTTGCTAGCCAACCAGTTGTATCTTCATCGGGGAACCCAGGAATTGTTAGAATGCTTCATTGAAATGTTCTTTGGCCGACATGCTGGCCTTGATGAAGAGTAAGTGGGTTCTTCCCTCCACCAGAATTGGGGATCTTTTGTCTTAAATGTAAAATTTGTCAAACTGACTCTTAACAAAATTACTTGGTCACTCTTAGAAAAAATCTGCTAAAAGTCATTTTCCAGGTGAATCAATTTATTATTTTCCATATTATATTCTTTCCAATATAATTTCTTCCTTTTTATGTCATTCATTAGCTAGGAACTAGTAAGAAAGAAAGAAAGAAAGAAATACTGCATCAGATGAAAGAAAGTGATAGTTAAGATTGGTTTTACAGTGTTAACCTGAGGTTAACTGAGAAGATGGTGGCTTCTGTGGTCCCAGCAGCAGATTAAAGGAGGGCTCCATAGACAAGCTCCTCACTGCCTCAGAGAGCCAGGTTATCTGGGTGAAGAATAAATGCCCCACCTGGAATTCCAGCACACTGATTACGGAGCTTTGTCCCTGGTATAATGCTGAAGGATTAGCAAATAAGTACAAAAATTAAAGAATATTTTTCTCCCAAGCCAAAAGTTTGGCAGAAAAGTTAAGCTGTGATTTCTGTGTATGATAAAGTAGAGAGAAATGTGTGTCTTTGTATTATTATTAAGTGTCTCCTACTTATTTGTAAGTAGACCAATTCAGACCTTGAAGAATTTACTTATTAGTTGCAGCAATGACAATAGTACTTTCCGTTCGCATACAGCTTTTGGCTCTTTCAAAGCAATTCTACATCATCTCATTTGATTCTCACAACAGTCTTGAGAAGAAAGTAGAGCAAATATCACCACACATATTTGACAGATAAAGAAAATGAGGTATAAAACATGTAAATAATTTCCCTCCATCCCAGAGACAAAGAGTATTGGAACAAGAACTCGAGATCCATTCCTTTCACTAGACCTCTTTTTACTAGTTCCCTGAAATACTGTTTAAAATAATTGTCATTTTTTTTTCCCTGCACACTTGTTATATAGATCCCTAGAGCAGGGGATCTTTGGACAACTTAGTGGTTCATGGACAAATTAAAGTGAGTCAATTAAAACCATGAAATTGTATAAATGTTTCCCTTGAATATTTGTGTATTTGCCTTGGAACAGACTTCTAGCAACACCTTTTATCTTTTTATTGGAGGGATTTATGATCTAAAAAAAGGTTAAGAATCCTTGCTTCCCTAATTTATGCTTTATAGCTTCAAAATCAAGTCAACAAAATGGCCCATATTGCAATCATTTTTCCTTATTTCATGGTTAATTGCTTCTGATGTGCTCTTAACTGTATTATTTATTATAGATTTGATCTGGAAGATGTGAAAAACATGGGACTTTTTCAGAAGTGGTCTGTCATTCCTATTCTGGGACTAATAGAGACCTCCTTATACGACAACGTGCTCTTGCATAACGCTCTCTTACTTCTTCTCCAAGTATTAAATTCTTGTTCTAAGGTAGCAGATATGTTGTTGGATAATGGTCTACTCTACGTGTTATGTAATACAGTAGCAGCTCTGAATGGATTAGAAAAGAAGTAAGTTTTAAATCATTATTTAAAACTACATCTGATAAAAACTTTGGAAAGGGAAAAACTTTACTAGCAGGTTACATTAAAGCATCTGATATTTCATATACTTTCAAAGAATTTCTTTCCTCCAAAACTGATTAAATTAAATTAAATTAAATTAAATTTGGAGGGCATATTTTTCCATCATTTTCAATAAAGTTTGGTTTAAAAAAAATAAGGTATTTATATGAAATACTTTTAGGTATTTAGAACCTGAAGACAATGTGAATAAATTTAACTGTCCTCAAATATATTTACCAAGCTTCCACTATAGTCTTATAAAAACTATTATCCCCATCAGGAATAGGAAATTGAGGATTAGAGAGATGTAGTAACTTGTTGCAGATCACACAGCTAGTAAACAGAGAACTTGAGGCTGAATCTTCTCACTTCAGAAGCCTGTGCTTTACAGTCACCATGCTCTCCCACTTTTAGCATGCTGTACCACTGTCTACTACCGTAAATGAATTTCTAGTAGTGAAAAGTACATTGGCAAGTGGCTGCCCACCAAGTTGATTAACAGCTTTAAAAAATGTTAGGCAATTATATTTTTATTTGGATTTTGTGCCTTCGGTGTCTGCATTTATGATGTACAGTATAACATTTTTATTAGCATAATATTAAGATACAAATCTCCAGAAGCATCATCTTACTGCACGTTAAAACATTAAATATTAAATATATTTTTGCAGAGAAGGCAGAGCATATCCTCGGTGATTCTCGAGGCCCAGGAGGCTCTCTGGGTGCTAGAGAGGACTCGTTGTAGTCAGCTCAGTTCGGTTTTTATTGGGCACCTGTTTTATTTAGGATCTGTGTGCTGGGCATATGAGAAATACAAAGTATTGTATTCCTCAAAACATTTAGTCTTGATTATAATACAGTGCATGAAATTGGTGGAACTTGGGAAGAGTACCAGCAGGCTCCTGCTAAGAGCAGTTTGTTGCTGTTGTTGTTTTAAAGAAACTGTACTTACGGAATGTCCCTATATGCTACTCTATTGATTGCGCCCCCGCCCAAATTTACCATTTCTAACTCTTGCTCGATTTTGAAAAAGTAAGTGGAGAGGCTTAATATCACACACTGAGGTAGATTATCAAGGTTAAAAATTGAGGGATAGAAGATACTAATTCATATTTATTAGGTAGTTGTAAGTGATTAATACATATATTCAAATCTGTATCTCTTTTAATCCTTAAAATAAACATACTTTGTGTAAGTGAGATTCAGAGAGGTCAATTAAT
This sequence comes from Balaenoptera musculus, assembly GCF_009873245.2. Classification (NCBI taxonomy): domain Eukaryota; kingdom Metazoa; phylum Chordata; class Mammalia; order Artiodactyla; family Balaenopteridae; genus Balaenoptera; species Balaenoptera musculus. The sequence goes on from NC_045800.1 coordinate 79,710,183, forward strand.
GTATTCAAATTCACCATCTCTGTGAAGCCTTCTCAGAACATCCCTCTTGATACCCACAGAATCTTCACCTTTAGTGTGTTGGGAACCTGCCAGTGCCTTCCCACAGTATCTTGTGTTAGTCTCTGTTGTTACATTTACCACCACTTACTGGTTATATTTATCTGTTCACTTGTCTGGTCCTTTGCAAGCTGAACTTTCACAGGAGTCAAAGCGTGTCTTCTTATTTCTGTTCCTAGCATGTAGTTTATGTAACCTGCCATAGAGTAAGCATGGATAAATATCGAATGAATGCATGAATGAATGAATGAATGAATACTGGCAGAACAGGAATTTAAACCAGTTCTTTTTGCCTTAAATTATTTGTTCTTTTTCTTTAGCGTTCCTTTGAATGAATACAGATTGCTTGCTTGTGATCTGCAGCAACTTTTCATAGCAGTTACAATTCATGCTTGCAGTTCCTCAGGCTCACAATATTTTAGAGTTATTGAAGATCTTATTGTACTGCTTGGATATCTTCAAAATAGCAAAAGCAAGAGGACCCAAAGTAAGATTTAATTTTCATGGATTTGTGGGGGGCAGTTGTATAATAGCCAAAAATGTTAGTAGAACCTAATCTCTTTCTCTGGCTTCTGTAGAGAGAGTGGGATAGAGGAGAGAAACTGTTTTACTAAAGGTTCATCCTTAACTTTGTTTACTGGCTTTAAAAAGAAGCCTTTTTAAGTGGCAAAAATTTAAAAGTGATGCCCTGACGTAATTAGTAGCTGCCAACACATCACTAAAAGAAGCTGCTGGGACTTCCCTGGTGGTGCAGTGGTTAAGACTCCACGCTCCCAATGCAGGGGGCCTGGGTTCAATCCCTGGTCGCGGAATAGATCCCACATGCATGCCTCAACTAAGAGTTCGCATGCCGCAACTAAGACCTGGTGCAACCAAATAAATAAATAAATAAATAAATATTTTTTAAAAAACAAAAAAAACTGCTGATTTTTCTTACCAAGTAGAATGAAAAGGCTTATGCTGAATAGTAACAGAAAACATTAGTTTTCTTTAGTGGCAAATATTATAGTGAATATGGGGCAGAAAAATGTGAGAATTTCTGGTTAAACTTTTGCCTTATATATTAAAAAGGCTGTTCTTTAAAACAATTATATAAAATAAAATAAATTTGTGAGCTAGTATTTTCCTATTGAATTTTTTTATAGTAATCATTTGGAAATTTGCTTTAAAATTGCTTTTAAAGACAGTTAAGAAATGTTTACTACCATTGAGAACCCACGTTGATCAAACATTTTAAATTTATCTCTAATAAAACATTATTGGCAGTTTTGATATTGCATGAATGTAAGAATCAATTCAATTAAAAAAAAATTAACAACCACATAGCTTGAAAACATTCTAGCATCTTCTGTTTTTAGATATGGCTGTTGCACTACAGTATAGAGTTCTCCAGGCTGCTATGGAATTTATAAGGACCACAGCAAATCATGACTCTGAAAGCCTTACAGATTCATCTCAGTCGCCGTCTGCTCCCCATCATGCAATATTTCAAAAGCGAAAGAGCATTGCTGGTGAGTGCTGAAATAATATTTTAATAATTATAAATGGAAGGTAGCTTGACTCTCCTGTATGTATTCTGATGGCATTCACATTTTAAAACATTTCTTTGTTTCCAAAGCTAAACTATAAAGTTTAAGAAGGTTTTCCTCCCAGAGGAGGAAAACTGCTACTTTCCTACTGCTTTCTTTTCAGTGCTCTTCTCATTCAGTTATCTCTTGAGCACCTGCCATGTGCCAAGCACTGTGTTAAATGTTGACGATACAGTGATGAAAAAAAAAAAGACGCAGATTCTTCCCTTCTACCATAAAGTAGTAGAGAAATGTAGAAGGTAGGAATAGAGACCATAACAGGGCAGCCTGATTTACATCCAGAGTTAGGAAAGTCTCTGAGGAAGTGGGATTTCAATATAAGGGATGAGAAAGGAGTTAGCAGGAGCCAGAGGAAGAGTATTACAGGCAGAATGAACAGCTGACGTGCAGGTCCTGGGGCAGGAAAAAGCTAAGGTTGTTCAGAGAACTAAAAGAAAGCCGTGTAGCTGAAATATAGCCCTTGATGAGCTAGTGCTGCCAGATGAGGCTATACAGGACGGCATGAGCCAGATCATGTGTCATCATATGGGCCATGTTAAGGAGTTTATTAGATTTTATCCTAATGGGAAGTTGTCAGAGGTTTTTAAGTAGCTGGCATGACATAACCAGATTTTCATTTTGTAAAGACCATTCTGGTTTCTGTGCAGAGTGGATTAGAGGAAAGTAGGAAAGGTAGTGGGAAGTGCAAGGAGGAGGCTATTGCAATAGTCAGGGCAGGAGGTGATGGTGGCTCGGATATGGTTATGTTATACACGTGACTATAGGGCTTGCTCTAAATGAGGACATGTCATGAAATTCTAATTTTTAATATTGTTAGACTTATTTTTTCCACAAAATCTGCTCTGCCCTATATACACATTAATTCTGAAAGATAGCATAAACACCCCCCACACATACACATTGGCTCTATATATGCACACACACACACACACACACACACACACACATATATATATACGTCTGTATATACTGGACATAGGTACATGTGCACGCACACACACATATATATATATACGTCTGTATATACTGAACATAGGTACATGTGCGCACACACACACACACACACATATATATGTCTATATATACTAAACATAGGTACACGCGCGCGCACACACACACACACACACAAACACACACATATATATACGTCTGTATGTACTGGACATAGGTACATGCACACACACACACACACACACATATATATATATACACGTCTGTATATACTGGACATAGGTACATGCGCGCTCACACACACACACACACACATATATATATACGTCTGTATGTACTGGACATAGGTACATGCACACACACACACACACACATATATATACGTCTGTATATACTGGACATAGGTACATGTGTACACACACGCACACACAGACATATATATACGTCTGTATATACTGGACATAGGTACAGGCGCGTGCACAAACACACACACACACACACACATTTCTCCAAACTGAGGACTTGGTAAATTGTTTGAAGTTTAATCACCCATACAGTCTTGAGAGCTTTTAAATCCAAATCTTTCTTCTACCTGGTTAAACTACTTCATTGTGGTCGGTGCTATGCCGAAGTTTAAAACCATGTGAAACACTCATCTGTAGAGAAAAGCTATCAAATATACATTGTTTCGCAGGAGTATGTTTACATTATGCTAAATGAAAGCTTATGTAAATAAAACTTGTAAAGCATCCACATAACTAAACTTATCTCCCTACACAGCCTTCTTTAATTAATTAATTAATTATTTTTAACATGTTTATTGGAGTATAATTGCTTTACAATGGTGTGTTAGTTTCTGCTGTATAACAAAGTGAATCAGCTATACATATACATATATCCCCATATCTCTTCCCTCTTGTGTCTCCCTCCCACCCTCCCTATCCCACCCCTCCAGGTGGTCACAGAGCACCGAGCTGATCTCCCTGTGCTATGCGGCTGCTTCCCACTAGCTATCTGTTTTACATTTGGTAGTGTATATATGTCTATGCCACTCTCTCACTTCGTCCCAGCTTACCCTTCCCCCTCCCCGTGTCCTCAAGTCCATTCTCTACATCTGTGTCTTTATTCCTGTCCTGCCCCTAGGTTCTTCAGAACTTTTTTTTTTTTTTAGATTCCGTGTATATGTGTTAGCATACAGTATTTGTTTTTCTCTTTCTGACCGACTTCACTCTGTATGACAGACTGTAGGTCTATCCACCTCACTACAAATACCTCCATTTCGTTTCCTTTTATGGCTGAGTAATACTCCATTGTAAATATGTGCCACATCTTCTTTATCCTTCCTTGATGTACTATCTGAATATAATCTGTCCTCATGAGCTTCCCTCCCAGTTGTGCCTCTTTTGTCCCGGGTAGAATTCCATCTTTTACCAAGTCTGGCAGTAGTGCTCAACTGCCTGCATGCCAGAAGGTGACTTTTGGACCATTTTCCCTTTGCAGGATTTCTTAGTCAGAGACTGCTTAGATGGAATTCACCCTCTTTGACAGAGGAAAGTATACCTTTACTACCTGAACAAATGCCTGCTATTTCTTCCTTCTTGATGTTTCTCTTTCTCATACCTGTTTCTTCCCTTTTCTACCTAGTTCCCTGGTTTAGTTTATGATCAGCTGGTGCCTGGGCTAACACAGCAGCCCTTTTGCTATTTTCTGTTTGGTCTGTGATTTCTCTAACAGTCTGTCATCTCTCTCTTTATGTACTAGCGCTTTTATCACCCTAAGCCTAAGAGCCCCGCAGAGCTCCACGTTTGTATTATTTATTTTTTCTTTGTGTGAGTCATTTTAAAGTGGATAATAGACTTCTAGTCCTTTCTCTAAACCATTCTCCTTTTTGTTCTTGACTCCTCTAGCCTCTTCTGCTGGGGCTTATATTTTTCACACTATCTAAGTAAATGCAGTTACTGTAAGGCCACATGAAGCTTATAGAATCCTAAAAATTTTGAACTTGATAAAAGACCTTGAAAGTCATCCAGTCCAGCTTGCTCCTGTTGCAGATGCACCGAGGCCTAGACTTAGAGGCTGCTGGAGCGAGGCCCCTGCGCCCGTCTCTTTGTGTCCTACCCAACACCCACTCCTCCCAGGTCTGTTGTATCTTTATGTCTCTCTCAGGTCTCTCCCAAGAATTCTTCCTGTTTTAAATACTACCTTATTTAAATTCTGTCATTGTGAATCCAGTTTATAAAACTCCACTTTACATGTGTTAAACTGTTGCTTTGTATTTCCTTCCATGTTGTTTTACACATGTATTTGGCAAAGCCTGTGTTTTATTTGTTCAGTATTAGTCAAAAATTATTGTCAAAAGTGTGTTGGCCTTGTACACTGTCGGTGCAAAACATACACAGTGCTGAAGCTCCTCTGCTTCTGAGCAGTGTGGTTATTGAAAACTCACTGAAGTCCATTTGTTCATGATACTGAAGTGACTAAGAGGGATTTATATTTCCATCATTTAGATAATGAACTGTTCCTTCAAAGATTTCATACACACTGTTCTCATTAGTGACAGATGTTTGGAGGGATGTTTTTTTCCTGGATAGACTTGTTTAGCGTTTACTGAAAACTGCTGAGACGGCGGGCGTCTCCAGCCCCACAGCCGCCACCCCTGCACCTCCCGCGGGCCTCGTGGGGGCAGCTCCTCCTGTGGCCGCACACCACAGTGTGTGATGGCAGCCAGGTTCGCTCAGGCTGTGAACCCCAGGATACCCATGGCCTGGGACCAGCGTTTCTTCAGCAGCACGGCCGCCGCGTCTAGACTGTGAGGTCTCCTGCTCTTGGAGGCGTTAGGTAGTATTTTATTGCCAGCTTAACCTTCTTGCAGCCTGACTCGTGTACCATTCTGCTCAACAGCTCCGATGGTTCCCTACCACCCAGTGAACAAAGCGCCGATTCCTTAGTGTCTGTGTCTTTTTTTTATATATACATAGATATGTATAAGAGAGAGAGAGAATTCTGCTTGAATAGTATCATCACTATTTAGTATCACTCAACCTTCTATTTGTAAACTGATTTATATTTCTACTCAATATAGTATACTTTTCCGTATAATATAAATATTCTTATATTTAATGAATGCCTAATAATCTGTTAGATTTGCCATGATCTTCTTCCCCAACCATTATCAATAAACAAAGGTTTTTTTTTTTACTTGTTTGTTTTTGCTATTATAACAGGATAGCAATGTACATTCTTACATATGTATTTTTTCCCTTGTCTGCTTATCAATATAAAAAACTTTACACATCACCTTAATACACAAAGGAAGAAGTAAGTGTTAGGGTATTATTTAAAGAGCTACACATACATTTAAACTGTCATAAATAATCATATATATGTGTGTGTGTGTATATATATATATATATATATCATGTTATTGATATAATTCACCTACCAATGAATTTCCTTTCTATTTCAACCATTAATAACAATACCAACTATTAACTTTTAATTCTTTGTATGAGACAGACATTGTGTTTCACGTACATTATTTTATTTAATCCACAGAACAAACCTCTTTATCCATTCGTTCAGCCATCAAATATTTATTGAGCATCCGCCATGTATCAGTTATTATTTCCTCTGGTCTCATGAAACTTATATTTTACTGGAGAAAATGGTCAGTAAGCCTGTAAGCAAATATATTTAGTATAGTGTCAGATAGTGACACATATCTACCTGTGAGGTAGGCTCTATTTTACTTTGTAATCCACATCTTACATATAAGGAACCTGAGGCTTAGAAAGCAGAGAATGTGAGGCCACACCAGCTCAGTGCAGCTTCACAGCCTGACTGCTGGGATACCCTCCCACTTTTTCAAGTACATAGAACTGAAGAAGACTTAACATTTCCTTATTTGGTGTATTGCTGTGTCTCTGAATTGTGGTTATCAGCTGCTTATACAGCATGAAAGCTGTCAGAGATGTAGACATTTGGAAGAATCTGCTTAAACTAAGGACATCATCTGATAATACTATTCTTGAATATATCCCAGATATGAATTTTTCTTCTTTTTATTTGCTTCATTTTTGTCTCAAAGGTGACTCCACCTACCAAAATGTATTAACTGATAAAAAATACTGATTACCTAAAATACTGGACAATCTAAACTGCCATTAAAATATTTACATATCTTGCAGGACGAGTCATTAAAACCTATTGTAAGTAATGTGTATAGAGGCTATTTGTGGACTTTGATATATATGCTTTCATAATTTAAAAAAAGGTTCAATTCCAATGAAGGATTTCATTATTCCTCACCTACCAAGACGTCATTTTGGTTCCTGTGGTCAACTTCCGATGCCCTTCTCCTTCAGTCCATTAAATGAAGACTCAGTCCCCTCCTTTTCTCCTGGATCCGCTCCCTGTGTGCTGCCTGTCAGAGCAGGTGCAGTAACGATGCAGGAACCCCATTCCTGCCTCTTTAACCCGAGGAAACATTTCTCGGAAAACGCTTTTTAGGATTGAATCCCACGTGATGCATATGTTCCAAATCACTTTAATATCTGAGCTCTTCACTTTATTTGGCTGATTTCTACTATGTCACTATATACGCTTTTCAAAACTAATTTATAAAATTCAGCAATGTTAATTACCCAGAAGTAGTAATGTTCATGCTAAAATGTGATGTGCTTTAAAAATCTGTTGATTATTTTGGAATACAAGGAAGTGAAACAGTATTTGAAAATATTTTGTCAAAACATTCTGAACTGTCTGTGTGTATATATATATACACACAGACACACACACACACACACACACCCTTCTAAGAGTTCGAGTTTTTCAGAGGACTAAAATTTTGCCAAATGATATCCACCCTACTAAGCTGTGTCACAAACTTCAACATTCTTGTTTAGGACTTTGACATCAGAGGTACTGTTGCACTTCTTCAAAGAGGGAAAACATACTTTCTCTTAATCACTCTCTTTCCTTTGTATAAATTACCTTTGAATTAAAGTTCTTTTCATGGTCTGATTAAAAAGTTACAGCAGAAATAGTTTCTTTGATCCTTGTTAACTCTGGCGTTTGACCTTTTAATTTATATACTTGAAGGTCCTCGAAAATTTCCCCTTGCTCAAACTGACTCTCTTCTGATGAAAATGCGTTCAGTAGCAAGTGATGAACTTCATATGATGATCCAACGGAGAATGAGCCAGGAGAATCCTGTCCAGGCCACCGAAACAGAGCTTGCACAGAGACTGCAGCGGCTCACCATTTTAGCAGTTAACAGGATTATTTATCAAGGTAGGACTAGAGAATAAATATGTTCTTACTCAGATATTGAACTAAAAGGAAAATAATTTAAGAGAGAACTGACTAGGTTTCAAATTTTTTAACAGCATTATATTTCATTGTTAGCATCCACACTGGTAAAAGAATCTCTCATTTGGAACTAATAGCCTTGAATAAAATTCCACTTTTTAATATGTTAAATGCTGGCCTAGACTGACCATTGAAGTTTAAAATAGTACAGCACCTCCAATATATTTTTTAAACTTTTCTTTGAGATAATCATAGGTTCACATACAGTTGTTAGGAAATATTACAGAGATTCTGTGTACCCTTTACCCAGTTTCCCCCGATGGATCTTGCAAAACTATAGTCCAGTATCAGTACCAGGATATTGACATGGATACAGTCAAGAAAAAGAACATTTCCGTCACCACAAGAATCTATATGTTGCCTTTTAGCACCACACCCATCTTCCTCCCACCCCCATCCCTTCCTCAATCCCTGGCAACTATCAATCTGTTGTCCATTTATATATTTTCATCATTTCAAGAATGCTAAATAAATGGAATCATACAGTACGCAGCCTCGTGTAGGATTGGCTTTTTTCACTCAGCATAATTCTCTGTAGAGTCTTCCTGGTTGTTGCATGTATCAATAGTTTGTTCCTTTTTTGTTTTTGGTGAGTAATAGTCCATAGCGTAGATGTCACAGTTTAGTCATTTAGCTGTTGAAAGTTGATCTGGGCGTTTTTCAGTTTGGGGTTATTACAAATAAAGCTAGCTGCTATAAACATTTATGTAAAATTTTTGTGTGAACATGGGGCTTTCCTTTTCTGGGATAAATGTCCAAGAGTGCAGTTTCTAGGTTGTACAGTAGTTGTGTGTTTTGTTCTTGTTAAGAAACTGCCAAACTTCTAGAGTGGCAGTATAATTTTATATTCCTACCAGCAATGTGTGAGTGATCCAGTTTTCTTCATGTCTTTACCAGCATTAGGAGTTTCACTGTTTTTAATTTCAGCCATTCTGATAGGTAATATAGGGGTATAGCCTTGTGGTTTCAATGTGCGTTTCTACAGGGGCTAAATGATTTATATATTTATGTATAAACTTTAATACCTACAGCAACCACTAAAAAACTATGCAAAGAAATATACTCAAAAACACTATAGATAAGTCAAAATTCTAAAAAACGTTCAAGTGACACACAAGGTGTTTTTTTTTAACTTTTCTAATTTATATTTGAGGCAACCAGCCTCCAGGGTAAACTGTGAAATTGAACCATTTTTATCACATGCATGGCATTTGATGGGATAGCATGTCCAGTGAAACAGGTCTGCACATCTGTCTAATGTAAATACCACATGGTCTTTATGTTTAATTTGTACAAGAACCTTTATGACTTTATTAATTTTGCAGTTTAATTCATCTTCATTAGTAAACTAAACCTTTGATTTAGAACTGCGTGACTTATGTATGTTTAAATTTCTACATTGTTTTAGGTGAATTCATTTTCTCTAGTATATTGTATTTTCTACATCTAATACACCTACTACACATTTATATTGTGACAACTGAATCAGAAATTACATAGAATATTTTTGCCAGCATCATTACCATTTGTAATGGCTAGTGATTTGACTAATTCAAATTTGACTAATTTTTTGACTTGATTTGACTAATTTTTTATTCTTCTTTTAATGCAAAGAGTTTAATCCAGACATTATTGACATTTTGAGTACTCCAGAAAATGCACCGCAAAGCAAGGCCTCAGTTTCCCAGACTGAAATTTCTGAAGAAAATATTTATCATGAACAGCCTTCTGCGTTCAATCCATTTCAGAAAGAAATTTTCACATATCTGGTGGAAGGCTTCAAAGTATCCACTGTAAGTAAATTAATTACATGGGAAATGTTCATTCACAGAAAAGGAGCAGGGGTTTTGTGTGTCTGTATTATATGTTTTCAGAATCATATTCCTACACTTTCACAGCGTTTTCTGAAACTCAGACAAGTTGAATGTTAATAACAGAGTAAAATGTATTGCTAATTTACCCTTTCGAAAAGGACTCACTTCATGCAGTGTTGGTTTTTAAGCCTGTAACCCAACAACCATGTTCTAATGTTGTAATTTTGTAAATAAGCACAGCATCAGAAAAGAGTGGGAATTTGATGATTACTATGAGGTTTAAACTAATAACCTGTTTTTAGCGGACTTTATTTATAGCTACCTACTCTAGAATTATTATTATTAGGAATAATTATGAAGTGTATGTAGATGTTGCCTTAAGCATATCCAACAGCTTCAAGGTGACACAGAGAATACTGACAGGCGTCAGGCCCCATTTATCGTCAGCTCACTTAGGGTTCTGTGGGCCGCTTACAACTGACCATAGGGAACAACTTGGTCAGGACACTCCGTAGGTACCAAAGGCTAATCTAATTCTAGCAGAACTCATAAATCATGATTCTGCCAGTCTCTAAATCTAAACTAGATTTTGTAGTCTGCAGGTTCCACTTAGAACTGAATCATTCACACAGAGCCCTTAGGACTAGGAGTAATTGGAGAGCCTTTTCCAAAACTCAGAATAAACTCTAAAATGTACTGATTCCAGTTTTTAAACCAGATGCGGGATATTTGATCAGGATTGGGTTAGCCTTAGTGGGACCACAATCGAAACAACTTATTTGGTTATTTGTTAGGGGATATTGATGGTCAATTTACATGTAGTTCTTAATTTGTGACAATTATACTCAATGTTTTAGTACTAATTCAAGTCTTTATTATGAATCCTTTCTCTTTTATATTGCAAAATCAATGTAGGCTTATCTACCACTGTTCTTTGATGGTTCTTTTTTTTTTTCCTTTTAAGATTTCCAAGCCCTAGGTAATTTTTTTAAGCGGCTTAGAACTTTAGCTTCTTTGTCTCTCCTTTTTAAAATTGTGGTAAAATATACATAACATAAATTTTGCTATTTAAGTGTACATATCAGTGACCTTAAGTCCATTCACACTGTTGTGCAACCATTACCACTGTCCATCCCCAGAACTTTCTCCATTGTCCCAAACTGAAACTCTGTACCCATGAAGTAGTAACTCCCCATTAGCCTCTCCCCCAGCCCCGATAAACCGCTGTTCTACTTTGTCTCTATGACTTTGACTTTCTAGATACCTCATATAAGTTATCATACAATATTTAATATAATATTTGTCCTTTTTGTATGTGGCTTATTTCATGATTCATTTTAGTAAAATGTTTTTAAGTTCATTCATACTGAAGCATGTATCAGAACTCCCTTTTTAAGGCTGAACAGTATTCCATTCTGTGTATATACCACGTTTTGTTTATCCATTCATCCGTCAGTGGGTATTTGGATTGTTTCTGCCTTTTGGCTATTTTGAACAATGCTGCTGTAAACACTGGTGTACATCCATCTCTTTTAAACCCCATTTGTATGGATGTATATGTCTTTCTAATTTCAACTGTTTAAAAATTCTAGAGTAAAACATGTTCTGTGATTTTTAGGACTGTGTTGAGGTTAGGATATTATTGCTTAAGAAGTTTGATCCTAATTCTTTCCTGTTTTGATTTAAGGGTTCAAGTAAAGCCAGTGGCTCCAGACAGCAGTGGGCTAAAATCTTATGGTCTTGTAAGGAAACCTTCCGAATGCAGCTTGGGAGACTGCTTGTGCATATTTTGTCACCAGCCCACCCTTCACAAGAGAGAAAGCAAATTTTTGAACTAGTTCGTGAACCAAATCACCAGGAAATACTGCGAGACTGTCTTAGCCCATCCCTGCAAGTAAGTACCCCAGTACTTCGTAAGTAAAAACTATTGGTCAAATATAAAACTGTACAAAACAAGAACTGAAATTAAACTGTATTTTCATGCCAAACAGCATAAATTAGTTTTCTTACCAAATAAATATTTTCTGAGGTCTTTCTTCAGATGCTCTTTACCAGAGTCAATTTGGCCTCTCTGTTTATTCCCCATTTTTTTTCCAGGGTTTAAGAAGTTCTATATCTGACTTCTTATAAGACCCTTTGTAGTTTGTTACTAAATCTTGAAGTGTTTTCTTTAAGAACTGTTTGGAGACTTTTTTAAGCATTATATTATCCATGAAACATCTATAGTGAATAGCTCGAACAACAGTACATATAACATATTTCAAAAATATTTACAGTAAGTTAAAATAAAAAAATATTTGTTGATCATCTGGAATGATAAAATCAAAATACTTAAAGAATTTTAAAGTCTATAAATTCTATCACTTAACTAGTGATAGATGGAGAATTTAAATGGTACAACCATTCTAGACAGCTGTTCAGCAGTTTCTTATAAAATTAAACACACCCTTAACCTGTGACCCTAAAATTCCATTTTTAGGTATTTACCTAAGAGAAATTACAACATATGTCCATAAAAAGACTAGTAGAAGAATATCCATGGCAGCCTTTTTACTAATAGCCAGAAACCGGAAATAACCCAAGTGTCTGTCACTGGGAGAATGTGTAACTAAGTTGTGATATATTTATACAGTAGACTACTATACAAGCAATAAAAAGGAACAGACTACTGATACACCCACCAATATGGTTGAAGCTCAAATTCATTGTGTCGGTGAAAGGGACAGCCAAGCACAAAAGAGTAGACATTCTGTGATTCTATTCATATGAAGCCCAAGAACAGGCAAAATTAAGATATGGTCATAGAATTCAAGCAGTAGTTGTCTCTGTGAGGAGAGGGGCAGTGAGAAGGGGAGTTGATTGGAAAGGGGCATAAGGAAACTGCCTGGGGTGATAAAAATGTGCTGTATCTTAGTTTGGGTAGTGTTTACATGGGCGTATGCAGTTGTCAGAACTCGTAGAAATGAACATTTAATGTCTATATGCTTTATTGAATGCAAATTATAGCCCTATAAATAAAGTATTAGATGATATTTCAGAAAGGACAGGTATCCCTTTTATATCCCTGGGAAACTCAGATTTATCATACTAAGAACCAGAAGGTTATAGATTTGAAGTGATACTTTTAGGTGCTCTTTCCAGTATTAAGACTCTCTCAGGTGCACTAAGGGCATTGTCTTTCCTTTCCCAAGGCAGAAGCATAACTAGCCCATAGTTTCCTTCTGTGGAGAATTCAAAGAGATGTTCTTTCATTGCTTTATACTTAGCAAAGCTGCCGTCCCTCTGAATCCAGCCCTGATGTTCCCACTCCTCTCCCACCAGCCTCCCTTCTCTACTGCTCCATTTCTGTTGGTGGTTTCCTTACTGCTTTCGGGTTGAAACATTGGAACTACGGTTGACTTTCTTCTCTCTTTTGAATCCATTTTATTACCAAGGCCAGTTATTTGTCTAGTCCTGCCTTCCTCTATAGTCTGCCCACCCATCCTAGTTTACACTTTCACCCCTTATGCTTGAATCACTAGAATAACCTCCTCTCCACCTCAAGACCAAAAAACTGTATCTGGTAATTTTTTTAAGGTTTATTATGGCAACATTCAAGCATACCTAAAAGTTGGGAGAAATCAGAAAAAGAACCCCACATGACATTACGCAGCTTTAATTTTTCTTTGTAGTATTTTGAAACAAATGTCAGATATCAAATCATTTTACCTGTAAATACTTCAGTATGTATCTCTGACTGATAGGACTTTGTTTTAACTTATCACTCTCTGTGATTGTAACAATAATTCCTTATTATCATCTAATACCCAGTGTTTAAATTTTCCTAATTTTCTTATATTTTTTTAAATAGTTCTCTTGATTCTGGACCCAAACAGGGCCCTTATACTGCGTTTGTTTGTTGTGTGCTACATCTTTTTAATCCTGGCAATTATCCTCCCCAACGCTTTTTTTTTTTAATGTCATGTATTTGTTGGTGACACTGGGTCATTTGTTCTGTAGAATTTCCCACATTCTGGATTTGGCTGATTGCATCCTTGTGGCTCTAGATCTAGAGGCTTGACTAGATTTCAGTTCTTGATTTCATATTTGCCTTTGTGCTTGGTTTTTTAAAAGAATACTTTAGTAGGAGTGCTTTGCGTTTTCCGTTACATCATGGCAGGAGGCAGAGAATGTCTGGTTGCTCTGCTCTTTGAGATGGTAGCAGCGTGATTCATCCATTATGAAGTTCATCCTCAGTCTTTAACCTAATAGTTTCAGCAACCATCGATGATACAGCTGCCAGGACCCATTTTTTGATTAGGAGCTGCAAAATAGTGATTTCTCTACGTTTCTCATTCCACCAGCATCTGTTAGCTCTGAGTCTTCTATTGGGAAGAATATTCCCTTATCAGCTATTTGGCTACCCTGAAATATAGTGTGTATAGGAAAGGCAAGGTAAATGCTTGCTTCTTTCCTCTGTTTTTAGAATAATAAGTTGGTGCCCTGGCAACCTTTAATTTTTGTATTTGTTTTTATTTTTGAGGTCTTGTCATGAACTCAGGTATTTTTTTTATAAATTTAATAAGTAGTTTCACACCTTTGCAGTTATTTTTCTGTTTGATGTTCAGATTAACACCTCTGTAGATTCAAGTTGTTTTATCCTTTTAACATGGCCTTTTTAATTTTTAACAAGTTAATATGATTAACTTCCTTCCATTCTAGAGCAGAAGAATGTCCCGGGCTCATCTTGTACATTTCCTTCCCTGGGCCTGGAACCAAACTCTTCCCCCAAGAAGCCCCTATTTCCTTTTAATGAGATAATAGTATTTAGAGACTATAAAGCTAGGGACTAGGTACGTTTATTTCTATTGGGTTGTCATTTCTTCTCAGCCTTTTTAGTGAACAAAGCTAAGAATTGTGTATTTTTTTAGGAAGAAAAATAGATCATGAATTCATGATTTTCTTGGAGTTTATATTTCTTTTTATTAATGTTGATAAGCTTAATTCCTGATGACATTACCATAATTACTTATTTGCTTTATCTATCTATAAAACATTTTCAAAATAAGATGACAACATTATCACTTATAACAAACCTACTGAATGCAGTTTAAGATTTCTTGGTGGTTCTTCTGTCCTTAGGATACCATTATGGGTGTACCACGAAAATAGTGTATCGTAAAAGCATTTAAAATAATTATCTCTATTTGGTTATGCCACCAACTTGGCATCAAGTAACTAGTTAGGTTCTTTTTTTTTTTTCCTTCAATTTGCTTTCTGTTTTTAGAGATTCCACTGGGTATTTATTTGTTGAATTTTGTTTTTAATTACATAAAATGTCTGCCTGGTTCCAAAATCAAAATTGTGAAACATAGCACATTCGAAGAGGTTCTAGCTTTTATCTCTATACCCTTCCCTCATTCTTTCCCTTTCCCTGAAGGTAACCATCCTTACTTGGTTTTTTAATTTCTTTTGGGCATATAAGCAAATCTGTGACACACACACACGTGTATATTATCTCCCTCACTTCTTAATACAAAGAAAGATAGTGAACCATACATATCCTTCTCACACTACTTTCTTCAAGTAACAGTGTATCCTAGCGATCGTTCCGCAGCAGTATAGAGAGCTCTTCTCATGCCTTTTTACAGCTGCCTACAAGCTGTGTTCCGTTTGTAATCTGCCTGATTTTTTTTTTTTTTTTAATTCTGCATGGTTTTTAAAGCCCCAAGCTTCTCTTCTACTGTTACAACTTGAGTCTGGTTAATTCTCTAGTCTATGGCTCTTCCTTTTTTCAAGATAGTCCCATCTTTTCTCTTATAACCTCTTCACATCCCTGTAGTCCTACTGACAAACTGCTTTATTCATGGTGTCCACTCAGCACACAACTCCGTCTCTCCTCCCCTTTGTCTGTCTATATGCCCATTCTGTCCATTTAGGCACGTACCCACATCACGTGGTACCACCTTCAAAGCCTTCCTTCCTTTCTTTATTTAGTCCACTCAGAACTCTTCCTTCTTGAAACTTCATTGAAAATTTTATTTTTACACATTTTAACATTTTATTATTTTCTTAGGATTTGTGTTTAATAGATTCGATTCCTTAAATCAGTTTTCTGAGAGCTGAAAACAAGACTCTGTGTGTGTGTGTCTCCAATAACACCTTTTCTAGTCCCAGGAACTGCAGCCAATAAATGATTGATCAGAGGATGTTAAAATGAGATATTAGAAACAACTTCAGTGTCTAGAAAAATCATGTGTTTCTTTGGATATCCAGAATGAATAAAAACATTTCTGCTAGTTTTTCAAGATGATTTTAAAATGTCACTGAATACTAAACTGAAATATTTTTAGAGTTCTATCAAGAACATTGCCTTTAAGATACACATATGAAAATATTCTAGTCAGTTACCATTTCTCTTTATTTGCCAACTCTTCAGGCCTTTTACTTGCAGAGCATCTGTTCATTTTTCTCTTTTGGTCAGGTAGCAGCTGTCTCCTGACTAATTTAAAATGTTGCATTAAAATGAGCTTTGCTATTTTCATCATTGCATATGTTCATCTTATGCTTTTGCGAAATGACATGATGCGATTCAGCATGTTAATTTAAATATCACCCAAAATGTAATAGTTTCCAAATCCATTTGTTGACTATTCACAGTTTAAAATATCATAAAGCCAAATGCAGTGATATTTGTATCAATGTAAATTTTTAAAAAAGTAAAATTATGTATGTTTCACTTGTTGGCAAAATTAATGTCTAAATATACATAGTGTACACATAACCATCAGGTGTAATATCTATGGCATGAAAGGGCCACTTAAAAAATCATGAATCAAAGTTTGGTTTAGGTTTACACTGGGAAGGACCATTGTCATTACCTTAAGTAACACTCTAATTTTCTTTATAGGGTCTGTTCATAGAAGATTGGCCTAAACTAACCCTTCTCTGGACATGAACAGACCTGAGTGATGACATCTTATTGGTTTAGAGTTTTTCACCTTTTGTTCTCCCTAGGGAATAGTGAATGCTTACAAACAGATCCAAAGATACATTTTTGTTCTGGAATGTTCTCCAATGTTTATTCTCCCAGGCAGAAATTAAAGGAGAAAGAGTAATCATGCATCCTTCTTTTCCTTCCTTCCTCTTTTCTTCCTCCCTCCCTCTCCTTCCTTCCTTCCTTCCTTTCCTTCTTTTCTTCCTTTCTTTTCCTCTCTTTTTTTTTTTTTACCTTTTACAATGAAAATTTTCAAACATACTAAGAAAAATGGAGACTAGTGAATACTGTATGAATACCGTATGAATACCATATGACCATCACATAGATCTAACAATTGTTAATAATTTTTATCATATTAACATCATTTCTTTTTTCTGAAGTATTTTAAAGTAAATTATGGTAATCATGACATTTTTCAAAAGACATTTTTTATGTAACCATAACAACATTATTATACCTAACAAAATTAACATGTACCCTAATGTCATCATATTACCCAACACATAATCGTTTGACAATTTCTTCAGTTGTTTCCAAAATGTCTTTTTTAGCTGATTTATTTAAACCAGATCCAACCAAATAAATCTAGCAATGTAATTTAATTTACTGTTAAATAATTTAAATGTAAGAAATAAAAATTCTTTATGACTTTAAAAAAATTTTTAATTAAAAAAAATTGTTACTTTTTTTTTAAAGCATGGAGCCAAGTTAGTTTTGTATTTGTCAGAGTTGATACATAATCACGAAGATGAACTGACTGCAGAAGAACGAGACACAGCAGAGCTGCTTATGAATGCTTTAAAGTTATGTGGTCATAAGTGCATCCCCCCCAGTGCATCGACAAAATCAGACCTTATTAAAGTGATTAAAGAGGTGAGTCAGTGAAAGCATAAGAAACAATTTTCTTAGGATATCCCACTGAATATAACTAAAGAGTGATGAAAGTGTTTTTTTTATTATAGAGTACCATTGATAATGAATTTGATTTTTTTTTCTTTTTTTTTACTTTATATTGCTTTTTTACTATGAGAGAACAAATTGGCCTGTTTTAAGGAGCATTTTATTCTCCGTGGTCATGCTTATCCATTATCACTAGCTTTCAGGGAAGGAAAGATTTTAATAGTGACAAGAAAGTTGAATCATCAACCTTAAGTTCTGGGTTCTTTAATGAAAAGGCAAAATAAGGAAGCAAGCGACTACACACACCCATCGGGTTTGGCAACCCTAGTTAACTATTCCACCCTAATGTCTCTGACCCAAATTGTGTGGAAACAAAGAGGAGTTATAGCATGATTTAAGTGGTTAATGTATCTTAATATCTTGGTCTCGTGGGGACAATATTTTTTTCCTTTGTTAACTTTGTTTTAAATTTAGTTTGTTGGGCTCTGTGCCAGTGTTAAATGATAAATAATAAGTTTTATATAATATATTATTATCCATATCTTTTAGGAACAAAAGAAATATGAAACTGAAGAACATGTGAATAAAGCCAACTGGCAGAAAACAGTTAATAATAATCAGCAAAGGTAGGATTTTATGTGTTCTAAAAGCTGTGTCTTTTTAGGAACCCATTAGATTTCACATATACTGTTAGTTTTAAAGTATCATGTTTTGATATACATTTAATGTTCCACGTATGCTTAACTTATGGGCATCTTGTTTGTTTAGTCTCTTTCAGCGTCTTGATTCAAAATCAAAGGATATATCTAAAATAGCTGCAGATATCACCCAGGCAGTGTCTCTTTCCCAAGGAATTGAGAGAAAAAAGGTGATCCAGCACATCAGAGGAATGTATAAAGTGGACCTGAGTGCCAGCAGACACTGGCAGGAGCTTATTCAACAACTGACGCATGACAGGTAAGCATGAATTTTTATATATTGGTGTTATTTTCACTCCAGAGTAAAGATTCATTACATTATCTCATTAGTTTAAATTTGTTTTGTTTACTCATTTGTGATTTATTTCATCTTGAAGAATAATCCTATGAGAATATTTTTTTTTAATTTTTAGGGAGAGAAAAAATAATGAGAGGGAGGGGCATTAGCTCTTCCAGAGAGAAAAATCTATATATCGGCTTTCATTTTAAAATATGATCTTTGCAAAAGAATAGAGAAATCACTGAAACAGGATAGTTGGGAAATAGACCTTTTTCTAGTTAAGACTTTAATAACACAGTTAAAAAGATGCATCACAAATAAGGAAAAGAGGGAAATTAAAGTATTGTTCTCTGAATTTGATTAAGATAAATGATTAGTATTATGACTTCGAGGCACTAAACATTATACACTAATCATTATACACTAAAGCAAATTCCAGGTGAATGAATGAACAAAACTCAAAAAGTTTACAAAGTAGAAGAAAATAGGATATTTATCAATGGTGATGGACAGATAACTTTCTTAGATCAAACACAATTGAAGAAACTACAAAGAAGAAATGAATGGCTTTGACCTTTCACATTTTCCAATGTATTTAACAAGCATAACCACAACAAAACATCAAGGTTTATTTTTAGCAAGTATTTCACAGAGTTAACATGATTATGGTTTTAAAAATGCATAGGGCTTCCCTGGTGGCGCAGTGGTTGAGAGTCTGCCTGCCGGTGCAGGGGACACGGGTTCGAGCCCTGGTCTGGGAGGATCCCGCGTGCCGCGGAGCGGCTGGGCCCGTGAGCCACAATTGCTGAGCCTGCGCGTCTGGAGCCTGTGCTCCACAACAAGAGAGGCCGCGATGGTGAGAGGCCCGCGCACCGCGATGAAGAGTGGTCCCCGCTTGCCACAATTGGAGAAAGCCCTCGCAGAGAAACGAAGACCCAACACAGTCATAAATAAATAAATAAATAAATAAAAGAACGTGAATTTCTTTAAAAAAAAAAAAAATGCATAAAGATTTGAAAATAAAATATCAAGATCCCAAAAGTTTGAATAAGCAAAAGACATGAATATACTCTTCACATAAGACAAATAGAATTAATAAACAGATGGGAAAATATTGACTATTGCTAGAAGCTGATTTAAAACCTTTAGTTACCATATTTTACCTTTTATGTTATAAAAAAAAATTTTTTTTAGGTGCTAATCTCCACAGCAGGAAGAAATGTATCTTAGCCCTTGGTCAGAGGTTTGGTGGCATTGAACACTTTGACATGTGTCAGGAACCCTACAAACATTTTATTTCTAGTTCCGGTTATCCTGTTTTAGTGATTCTGTCCTAAGGAAAATATTCAAAATATGGAAAAGCAATAAGCATAAAGGTTTTCATCTCTGCATTATTTGTTAGTGAATGAATTGGAAACAACTTAAATATATAATAATAGTAATAGAGTTAAATACATTATTATGCATCCACTCAATATAACATTAGCCATTTAAAATGGTAATAATAAAGACTATACTGTGTTCAGTGAAAAAAGGCAGGATATAGAAATGTGTATACATAATTTTAACTGCAATTTTAAAAACTGAAAGAAAGTAATCACTACCAGTATTGTGGTATGTTTGGAGCAGTAGGATTAAGGGTGATTTTTTTTTCTCTTATCTATTTCTAAAAATGTATTTAATATGGTTCTACTATTTCCTTTCATTTAAAATATTAATTTACTTTAAAACATTTTAAGAAATGTGATTACTACAAAAGTGAACTCATTTTATTTGTTATATTAGATAACAGGCAAAATGGGAAATGAAGAAAATTAATTTGGAAAATTGATTTTTTTCTTTAGTTAACCATACTAAGTCTAATATATTGCTAAAGCATACATAGTAGTCATGCTATATCTTTTTTAAAATTTAATAGATACAAGAAATGGGTAGCAGCGCTTGCCTCGAGGCAGGGACACTGGGGCTCCGGAGCAGAGGGATACTTTTTTTTTTAATGTTACTCTTTTGTACAATGTGTATGCATAGCCTAGTCTAATTATATAACTGGTTGGGATTTTTCAATTGCATGGATAAATTTTGATTTATTTATTCAATTTCTATAATGTTTTTTTTTCAAACTACAAATACTTCAGGTTACCACTTAAAATCTTTTCTTTTCACTTGCAGAGCAGTCTGGTATGACCCCATCTACTATCCAACTTCATGGCAGTTGGATCCAACAGAAGGGCCAAATCGGGAGAGAAGGCGCTTACAGAGATGTTACTTAACTATTCCAAATAAGTATCTCCTTAGGGATAGACAAAAATCAGAAGGTGATAGTGGCTTCTTGACTCAACATGTAAATGTAGCAGATTAACTATGGGCATTACACAAAGACAATAATGTCCTTTTTTCCTCAGCAGATGTGGTCAAACCACCACTCTCTTACCTATTTGAAGACAAAACTCATTCTTCTTTCTCTTCTACTGTAAAGGACAAAGCTGCAAGTGAGTCTATAAGGTAAATTTGAATCCATAAGACATTTTCTGTTTTGTTGAAGGTGTTAAAGACTTTAATAGTCTATTGTTGCGCTTATGTAATATTTATTTTAGATAATGCCGTAGTTTGGGGAAAAATCCCAAACATGGCTCAAAGAGAAGACAAAGCTGAATGGCCAGAATCCAAAAAGAACAGACATTTTTGTTAGGGAGGATTCATTGGACTTCAGTCATCATGCTCTGGCCCTTGGTTGCATACATATATTTTTGTAGTTGATTTTTCTAACAGCTCTGTGAAATAGATAGCGCTGCTGGTGGCATCGCAAGAGGCAATCTAGTGTATTGATTAAAGGTTCAAATCCTAGTTCCTCCTCTTACTAGCCATCTGATCTTAGCCTCTCTCTGTCTCAGTTTCCTCATCTGTTACATGAGGAAGATAAGTCATAGCACTATTCAGTGGGTCAGTATGGTAACTATTGATAGTCTTATCATTATTGTTGTGGTCGAGGTTGTTATGATGCCCATTGTATAGATAAAAAACTACGAGACTCAAAAAAGATAATTGACTTGACTAAAGAATAGAGGAACTTTTCTGACTCTGAAGCCCTCCTTTTTCCTAGAATGCTAAGGCTTCTTTTCTGTGTTTGAAATATCAGAGCCATGAACCAATGTTTGCTTATTTACTGGAAAATACAAAATATTGAAGTCTCTTTTAAATAACGGAATCCCTGTATTCTGCATGAGTGTTGGGATTATTCACCTTTTCTAAAAGTTTCCGCTATTTTCTCCTCTATTATAATGTCAAAAAATGAGATATTTTCATGTGGATTTTAACAAGATGTTTTATGCTTTTGAAACTCTAGTCTGCTTTGCTGAAATCTTCTATGATAAAATAAAGCTTTTACTCTCTGAAATCGGTCAAAACATTTAATCATAGTAATTTTAAATGTGTTTTGACAGAGTGAATCGAAGATGTATCAGCGTCGCACCATCTAGAGAGACAGCTGGTGAATTGTTGTTAGGTAAGTCACATTTTGCAGGTATTTACACATATTCACCCTGCCTATTTTATTCTTAGATAATTTGAAGCATTGTTTTGACACACTACCATTAAATGAGATGAACTTTCTATAACAGATAACCTCTTTCTTATAGGTTATTTTGCCTTAACACTGTATATAATGTGTATGACTCATGAATGTGAAAAATGACAATCTTATTCTCTGAAAAGCACATGAACAGCATTTTAATTTTTATAAAATTGACTTTCTTCATGAGTATACATTTTTATATTTAATCATTCCTTTTATTATATATCAATTTTTAAAGTAAAGAATTATTGGTATACTTACAAGCCTACTGTTTTAACAGATACCCCTATGCATATGAAATATATCCACCTTGAGATTGTTCGTAATTTATATTCTCTATTGTACTTCTGAGAGAAAGGCCAAGACTGTCGATCCATGGATAGTTACATTTGGTGAGAAATTTTTTCCTCGAGACGTGAAGGAATACGGTTTTATCACTCTAGTCTCTATTCCCTTAAAGAACCAGTTTGTATGCTGTGGGCCGGTTGTTCTCCAAGCGCGGTCCCCAAATCAGGAGCATCGGCATCACATAGGAACTTCTAAGAAATACCCATTCTCAGGCCCCAGCCCAGACCTGCTGAATCTGAAACTCTGTGGGTGGGGCCCAGCGATCTCTATTTCTATGAACCCTGCAGAGATTCTGATGCACCCTCAAATTTGAGAGTCACTGCAGTTGGCTAAAGCTATAGCCCCGAAGGCCTGACAGGCAGAGTTTCGAGCTTGCCAGGGCTGAGCCCCATGGTCACGAGGGTGGAGATGGTGCCTTTCTCCGAGCCAGCCGTGCCAGTGCTCAAGGTGACCAGCACCCACTGCAGAGCCCCAGGGAAGTTTCTACTGTTTGGATACATGACGTAGGGACATGCATTAACAACAGCCTATCAAGCAGGAAAAATTGGGGAAGTATCTTGTAAGGCCTTTTCTGCCCTATTGAGTGTTTAAGTCAGCAAAATAATTAAGGGTTCCTCTTTTGCTAGAAAATTTAGTTGATAACTTGACTTCAGTTAATGTATGACAAAATAAAGCAAAGTAATATGCTAGTAACCTAAGAAGAATACTGGTAATAATTAATAGCCTAAACCTTTTAACACGAAGTGGCAGACACTGTTAATAAACATTTTACATATATTCTAATTTAATTCCCACAGTAACCCTGTGAAATAGAGTCCTCCCTCTTCTTTTTATAATGAGGCTAAAGTACAAAGAGGTTAAGCAACTTGCCTAAGATCTCATGGATGCTCTTCAAAAATATTTATTGAGTATTAGGAACTCGTTCTGGGTTCTGGGATTCAAATTCAGTCCAACTGACTCCAGAGGCATGCCTTTAACCATATAAGGTAATAGTGCATATACGTTTTTAAACTCATACCAATTATTTTCTGCAGGTAAATGTGGAATGTATTTTGTGGAAGATAACGCTTCTGACACAGTTGAAAGTTCCGTGAGTAGAGGCTTAAGTTTACATTTGTATGAATCTAGACAAATTCCCAAAATGTATAAATTTAATACAACCAGAGAGCTTGTAGAACTGTTAGAGTTCATTAATTGTCGCACTCTGTGTAAATTTGTCTGAATTCCAATTTTTTTTTAAAGATAATTTTAAAAAGAAGACCATGCCATCCCCTCTGGCTCATGGTCTGATTCACAGAGCCGTGAGTATTATGAGTCATATTCTAAAGTGCTCCTGTTATTTCTGTGTATGTCCACTCGATTTCTCACTACTGTCCTCAGTAGCAACAAACTCCCTGCCACTCCCCGTTTACTATCATGTACATTTGCCTTCAAAAAGAAAGAAAAATGTTGTCTAACTGAATAACTTAAGTAATCCTGATATTCACATAGCTCAGTAGTCATGATTTTTATTCTTCTGGAAATACTGATATCAATCAGAAAATAACAAAAAAGACTCAATTCACATTTTTGTATAGAAAAGCATTTTATCCATTTGAATTCATTTACATGCCATTAAAATATTGTTTTGAGAGCCCTGTAACAGGAGAAGTAAGGCTCTTTGTTTCAGAACTTCTAAAGCTACAAACTGCTAAGGATGTAAGTAAATAAGATTATGTATGGTTTAATGGTGAATACATATTTGATTCAAAGAAATTAATGAGTGAAAACATAAAATTTGGTTGTAAAGCAAATCATGTTAAAAAATAATTAATTTAATATAGCCCCCGAAAATTGAGTAGGCATTATTTCATGATTCATATAGCAATTACTACAGTATTTATCCCAGCTAGTAAAAATATAGTTATGTTATTTTTCAAGATGTATCTTTTCAGCAACCAAAGAATTTTAATAGTTGATACATGAACCAGCTTTTTTTCTGGATCCAAAAGGTTACATATTCCACCTGTAAAACTCTAAAAAGACCCTTGCTTTTTAATAGATTGAAGGCTTCTTCTTTTCTCTGTCCTTTTGTAGCATTTTTTCTTACTTCCTGTATGACATTTGCTATCTTGCCTTTTAAAAGTGGGTGCAAATATCTCGTTCCCCCTTTTTATCATACATAGATTTATTTTATGCAGAGCACTTAGCAGAGCACCTTGCCTGTAGATGCTTAATTAGTGTTTATTAACTTGAATTCATGTTGAATGTCAAAGCTAAACAGGGAGGATTTTGGTTTTAAGAATGAGAATATTATGTTTTCATTAAAATATTTTATTTACTTTGTAATATATTTCCTGTCTCTACTTCTAGAAATGAGTTGGGACCCAGTACAATAGTAAAGCACACATAGAGCAGGCCAAAGTGTCACTTCCTCCTTACAGCTGTTTTTCAAATTTCTCTTTATTTTTGACTCCTGGAGATTTCATTTCCCTTACTTTCTTGCAAGCTCAACTATACATTTAAAAGAATATTTGCTTAGTAAAAGAAATCGGTCTGAAAAGTCTACATACTGTATGATTCCAACCATATGACATTCTGGAAGAAGGAAAACAGTGGAGACAATAAAAAGATCAGTGGCTGCCAGATGGAACAGAAGGGAATTTTAGGGCAGTGAGACTAGTCTGTATGATACTATAATGGTGGATACATGTCATTAAACATTTGTCAAAACCTATTGAACTATACAACACCAAGATTAAACTATGGACTTTAGTTAAGAATAACCTATTCAACAGTGGCTCATCAGTTGTAGCACATGCACCGCGTGAGAACAAGATGTTCACAGTAGGGAAACTGAGTGTGGAGAAGCTATACATTGGACTGCCATGCTATCTGCTCAATTTTATAAACCTAAAACTGCTCTAAAAAATACAGCCTACTAAAAAAGTTTAAACGAAGTATATTTAAATTTTTTTCTTAGATTTTTTAATCCAGCATTTTGAAGTGTTTAGTAGTGGGAGGATTTTCAGAGAATCTTATCTGCCATTTTGCCACAAAAGGAAGACTTTCTATTGCATTTTGATAGTTTTTAACAATCTAAAATTAAAACAATTATTTCTGTTTCACGTAGAGCAAATACTTTCATGTTATTTCCTTTGTCTTTAGAGCCTTCAGGGAGAATTGGAACCAGCATCATTTTCCTGGACATATGAAGAAATTAAAGAAGTTCACAAGCGTTGGTGGCAATTGAGAGATAATGCAGTAGAAATCTTTTTAACAAATGGCAGAACACTCCTGTTGGCATTTGATAACACCAAGGTAAATTGGCCTTTATTAATACATATACTTTTTCAAAGCGATCATGGATCAGTGTAACTACACTCATACTGATTAAATGAAGTTTTAACTTATTTAAACTTTGTTTCTGAAATCAAATAAAAATTGCCTTATTTCTTAGTACTGATTAAAGTAAATACTTAGTTATATTAGGATTATTTTTGTCCTCCAAAACTGTAGTAAATTCTCATTCCCCAGAGTGACAGTATCTGTAAAAAGCAAATGAACGAATGTATAACCAACCTGAAAGTAGTTTAACCTTGATAGTAGATTCCATTTTTGGCAAACCCTTTTTTGACCGCCACATCCTTTCAGCTACTATGTGTCTGCTAGCCTTTATAGAAAACCTCTTGGAAGAAACTGTGAATGCTTGCTGCTTCCAATTCCTCCCCTCCGGTTCTCTTTGGAAATGCTCCAGGCAGATCTTCTTCCCACCACTCCGCCTGTAACTTCTCTGGCTAGCATCACCAGTGACCTCCGTGTTGCTAAACCCTATGGTCATATTTCTTAGTCTTCATCTTACTTGACTCCTCAGCAGCATTTGACACAGCTGATTATTCTCTCTTTCTTTAAAGAAAGGAAAAAAAAAAAAAAAACCTTCCTCACTGGGCTTCTGAGTTATCACTTTCTTAGTTCTCCTTTTAGCTCACCAGCCATTCCTCCTCAGTCTTGTTTGCAGATGCTTCCTCTGGGCATCTCGGCGCTCACTCTTCATTTTATTTTTTATTTTTTAAATTTTTTGGCCGCAGTGCACGGTTCTCAGGATCTTAGTTCCCGGATCAGGGATTGAAGATCCAGGAATTGAACTCGGGCCACGGCAGTGAAAGCGCCGAGTCCTAACCACTGGAACACTAAGGAATTCCCAGGCTCACCCTCCAGACCTCTTCTCTTCTCATCCCATCTTGTGACTTTAAATACTATCTGTGTTATAACAATTTACAGATTTATATCACCACCAATCCTCTTCCCTGGATGCCCACTCAAATATTTAAGTTTCTACTTGGCATCTCCACTTGGAAGTCTAATTGGCATCTCAAATTTTACACGGACAAAACTGAACTTCTAATCTCCCCCGCAAAATCTCTTTGCAGTTTTCCCCATCTCAGTAAATGGTGACTCCAGTGTTTCTGATTGGCCAGGTCAAAAACCTGGGGATTATCCTCGACTCCTCTTATTCTTTCATCTACTGCATCTACTCTATCAGTAAGTTCTGTTGGCTCACCCCTCAGAATACATCCAGAATCTGACTGCTTCCACTGCTACCATCCTGGTCCAAGCCACTGCCACCTCTTGCATAAATCATTACACTAGCCTCCTAACTGGCCTCCCTGCTTCCATACTCCCTCTTCTTTCAGACTGTTCTCAACACAGCAGCTAAAGTGTGTCAGATCGTGCCATTCCTCTGCTCAAAACCCTCCGACCACTTTCTGTGTCACTCCATTAAAGGCAAAGACCTTACAGTGTTGAATAATCTGGCACTTCCTTATCTCTCTGACCTTATCTTCTACCATTCTATCCTTCACTCTCTCTAATCCATCTGTGGAGACCTTGTTTACCTTGACTATAGCAGACACACTGATGCCTCAGGGCCTTGGCACTTACTGCTCCCTAGAATGCTGCCTGGAATGCTTTTCCTCTTAGAACTACATTACTCACTCCCTTACTTTTTTCAGGTTCCCTGATCAAATGTCTTCTTATCAGAGAGACTTCCCTGATTACTCTAAATAAAACGGCAACCCCTGCCTCACTGCTACCCCCAAGCATCCCTTACCTCCTTTGCTCTATTTTTCTCACAGCACTTAAAAGCATCCAACAGTGTCTCCCCAATAGACTATAAGGACTTTGTTTTGTTAAGTGCTTCAGCTTTAGCACCTTAAACATGCTGGTATATAGGTGCTCAATAAATATTTGTAGAATGAATAAATGTTTCCTTTTTCTTGCAGAGGTTAGTCTGCAAACTGTCATAAATTCTCTTCCACCAACCTTAGCTTCAGCAGTAGGCAACCTTCAGATTTATTTTTTTAAAATTTTTATTGGCGTATAGTTGCTTTACAATGTTGTGTTAGTTTCTACTGTACAGCAAAGTGAATCAGCTATATGTATACCTATATCCCCTCTTTTTTGGATTTCCTTCCATTTAGGTCACCACAGAGCACTGAGTAGAGTTCCCTGTGCTATACTGTAGGTTCTCATTAGTTATCTATTTTATACATAGTATCAATTGTGTTTATATGTCAATCCCAATCTCCCAATTCATCCCACCCCCACCCTTCCCCCTTGGTATCCGTACGTTTGTTCTCTACGTCTGTGTCTCTATCTCTGCTTTGTAAATAAGATCGTCTATACCAGTTTTTTCAGATTCCACATATATGCATTAATATATGATATTTGTTTTTCTCTTTCTGACTTACTTCACTCTGTATGACAGTCTCTAGGTCCATCCATGTCTCTACAAATGACCCAATTTCGTTCCTTTTTATGGCTGAGTAGTATTCCATTGTATATATGTACCGCATCTTCTTTATCCATTCTTCTCTTGATGGACATGTAGGTTGCTTTCATGTCCTGGCTATTGTAAATAGTGCTGCAGTGAACATTGGGGTGCATGTGTCTTTTTGAATTATGGTTTTCTCTGGGTATATGTCCAGTAGTGGGATTGCTGGGTCACATGGTAGTTCTATTTTTAGTTTTTTAAGGAACCTCCATATTGTAACCTGCAGATTTAGAATATAAGTTTAGTTTTTGTTTTTGCCTTGAACCGATTCTTTTTTTTTAATTTTCATAAAAAGTTGCCATCTTAACCATTTTCAAGCATATAGTTCAGTTGTGTTAAGTATATTCACATTGTTGTGAAACAGACCTTCAGGTTTAGGTTCTTAAACACCCTGTAATCTTGCTTATTCCATAACCAAGATCATTCTTCTCATTCACTTTTAGTCTCATCTTTGATTATCCACATCCGTGGCTCACCTTCCTATGCCTAAAGCATATACACATTTAAGAGGGGTAATTCAAATTTGTTTTTAGCAAAGGCCTGGCTTGTCTGTTTTTTTCCATTATCAATTATCACTTAATTGCTTTAGAAGAAATCAGATTATCTTTTTTCTGTGACAGAACGTCTGTGCCTCTCTAAAAAAAGAGTTTATATACTAGTTTTCAATCAGTAGTGAAAATCAAGTATTCTATTTTACATAGGATAGTTTATTTCATTCTCAGGAAATAAATATTATTACCCTCATATTACAGGTATGATAACTGTAATACAAAGAGCTTAAGCAAGAAAAAATACCAGTTCTGTCTGTCAGAAAACTATGCTCTTTCTACTACATCATGTTGCATTTATTTAGATGAAGACTCTTCATTTTCCTTTATTGATTTTTTTTCTTAGGGTCTGTATATAAGTGACTTTTCTATACAGACTTCTTAGTTTCTTACTGATTTCTCCAGCTGCAAAACATACTGGTTAAGAGCCACAAGTGAATGAATATTAAAAAAAAAGAAATAGACTCATAGATATGGAGAACAAACTAGTGGTACCAGTGGGGAGAGAGAAGGGGGGAGGGGCAAGATAAGGGGAGAGGATTAAGAGGTACAAACTATTATGTACAAAATAAATAAGTTACAAGGGTATATGGTACAGCACAAGGAATGAAGCCAACATTTTATAACAATTTTAAATGGAGTATAATTTATAAAAAAATTGAATCACTAAAACTAATATAATATTGTTAATCAAGTACACTTCAATAAATAAATAAATAGCCCAACCTTTGGAGGAAGACGTGGATTTGAATCTCAGTTCCCCACCAATCAATGTTACTGGGCAAAAAGTATTTTCTTGGAGGACTTGAGATTAGTAACATGCCTATAATGTCATGGATTCTTTGGAGGAAAATGTCAAGCCTAAAAATAAAATCTGGGTTTTTTTCTCTCCTTCCCTTACAGGTTCGTGACGATGTGTACCACAGTATACTAACAAATAACCTCCCTAATCTTCTGGAATATGGCAATATCACCGCTCTGACAAATTTATGGTATACTGGACAAATTACTAATTTTGAATATTTGACTCACTTAAACAAACATGCCGGCCGATCCTTTAATGATCTCATGCAGTATCCAGTGTTCCCGTTTATCCTAGCTGACTACGTTAGTGAGACCCTTGACCTCAGCGATCCATCAGTGTACAGGTAACTAAAGACATCATCACCTTTTGGCTTTGTCAATATGCTGTATTTATTTTACTGAAGTTCTTATTGTGAGAATTTTCAAACATGCACAAAAATAGAATGAATGTATAATGAGCCCCATATGACCATGACCCCAGCTCAACAATTATCAAGATTTTTGCCAAACTTACGTCATCTTTTTTTTTTCTTCTTAAGATGAACCACACAAATCTTTTATGTCATTCATATGATCTTTAGTACACATCTCTTAAGAAAAAAGTGGAACATTTTCTTTCATAACCTCAGTGCCGTTATCATATCTAAGAAAATCAACAGTAATTTCATGGTATCATCTAATATCCAGTCCGTTTTCAGATGTCCCCTGATTATATCAGAGGTGTCTTTCTATAGTTGATTTGTTTGAGTCAGGCCCACTGTCACCTTTGGTTGCTTTGTGTCTAAAGACATAA
This sequence comes from Balaenoptera musculus, assembly GCF_009873245.2. NCBI lineage: Eukaryota > Metazoa > Chordata > Mammalia > Artiodactyla > Balaenopteridae > Balaenoptera > Balaenoptera musculus. Next base: position 79,740,697 of record NC_045800.1, read on the forward strand.
CATCTAGAACAGCCCTTATTTTTGTGTATGTATTTTTCTCTTTCTTTCTTCCTAACATTGACTTGTTTTTAAAACAAAAATAAGTCATTTATCTTGTAGGATGTCCCCCATTCCACATTAGCATTTAGCTTTTTCCTCTAGCCTCTGTACTTCCTAGAGACTGCAAATTACTTCTAAAGGCTTGCTTAGATTCAGATTCAACTGTTTTTGGCAAGAATCCTCTAGAGGAGGTGGTGTGGACTTTATATTGCCCCATATCAGGAGACCTGTGATATCCCACTCTAAGGATGCTCAGGCTGGTCCGTGGGTTCAGCCTCCCATTGAACTTGTTTCTTTCATTGATGATTATTGTTCGAGTCTGTTATTTCACTAGGGGTTACAGAATGGTGATTTCCTATTCTCTCATTTCTTCTGCGTTTATTAGAAGAAAACATACAAGATGAGCCCAGGATATTTTGTTGTGTCAGAGAGCAAGGAAATTACTATAGTCTTGTCAGAAGGACTCGGGAGCCATATTTGCACACCCATGTTCATTGCAGCTTTATTCGCAGTGGCCAGGAGGTGGGAGGCAGCCCAGGTGTCTGTCTGTGGATTCAATGGATGGGGAAAATGAGGTGCATACATACAGAGGAATATTATTCAACCTTAAGAAGGAGGGAAGTCCTGTCACATGGATGAGCCCTGGGGACGTTGTGCTAAATGGAATGAGCCAGCCACAGAAGACAAACACTGTGTGATTCCTCTTCATGAGTTGTCTAGGGCAGTCAACTCAGAGAGACAGAGTGGAATGGTGGGTGTGGGCGACAGGAGGAGAGGGGGTGGATATAGGGGGGTTGTTGCTCAGCAGGTGTAGAGTTCAGCTTACAAATGAAAAAGTTTTAGAGACCTATTGCACAACAATGTGGATATTGTTAACACCACTGAACTAGGTACTTGAGGATGGGTAGGATGGGAAGTTTTGTGATGTGTGGTTTTTTTTACCACAGTTACAAAAAATAAAAGACTTAGGAGCCAACTTGAAGTGGCTCTCACTGCCAAAGATAGGACAATCTGAGCATCAGAAAGAATAATGACTACAGTTGATTGAACACATTTGAATTTAAAAAATACTTAAGTTAACAATGACACTTTTTAAAGGCCCCCAAAACAAAGCAAAACCAAACTCACTGGTCACTGTTGGGTAGGGCGCCAATTCCTTGCTTTTGAAATTTGACAACTAAGGAAAAGAATTAAGCTTTTTATCCTGCCGTTCCTGAATGAGTTGCCTTTTAGAGTAACCAAATAGCCCTAGTTGATGAGGGAATATTCTGTTTCTTTAGTTTTAAATAACATTCTCTGGCTAGGATCAAAAAGTCAAGAAATAACAACTGTTGGCGAGGATATAGAGAAAAGAGACCCTGTGCACTGTTGGTGGGAATGTAAATTGGTGCAGCCACTGTGGAGAACAATATGGAGGTTCCTTAAAAAACTAAAAATAGATCTGTCATATGATCCAGCCATTCTACTTCTGGGTATTTATCCAGAGGAAATGAAAACACTAACTTGAAAAGATATCTGCACCCCCATGTTCACTGCAGCATTATTTATAGTAGCCAAGATACAGAAACAACCTAAGTGTCCATCTGTGGATGAATGGATAAATAAAATGTCACACACACACAATGGGATACTATTTATCCATAAAAGAGAATGAAATCTTGTGACAGCATGGACGGACCTTGAGGGCATTATGCTAAGTGATACAAGTCAGTCAAAGACAAATACCATACAAGTAAGTATGATCTCACTTGTATGTGGAATCTAAAAATTAAAAAAAAACAAAAACGGAACAAACAGAAAACCTCATTGATATAGAGAACAGATCGGTGGTTGCCAGAAGCATTGGGGGGGTGGGATTGTGGCAAAATAGGTGAAGGGAGTCAAAAGGTACAGACTGCCAGTTATGAAATGAGCCCTGGGATGCAACGCACAGCGTGATGACCTTAGCTAATAACACTGCATTACATGTTTGAAAGTTGCTGAGAGAGTAAATCTTAAAAGTTCTCAGCACAACAAAAAAAGTCCTGTAACTACGTGTGGTGATGGCTGGTACCTAGACTTACTGTGGTGATCATTTTGTAATATTGAATATATAAATATCGAATCGTTATGTTGGACACCTGAAACTAATATAGTGTTATATGTCCATTACACTTCAATTAAAAAATTATCTATGTAGTTTAAAGAAAAATTGACTGCCAATATACTACTTAGTGTATTAGAATATTTTAATTATAACTGCTGAATAGTTAGGCCTAGTCTGAACTAGGCCTAGTTCAGACAGTTTTCAAGAAATCAGATTCAATTTAATGTATTTGTCAATTTAAAAACGAGCAAATGGCACATTATTTAGCTTTTAGACATTTTTATACACTGCTAATGTACATTTAAATTTTTACATTACTGAGGGCTTCCCTGGTAGCGCAGTGGTTAAGAATCCGCCTGCCAATGCAGGGGACACGGGTTCAAGCCGTGGTCCGGGAAGATCCCACATGCTATGGAGCAACTAAGCCCGTGCACCACAACTACTGAGCCCATGCGCCACAACTACTGAGCCTGCGCTCTAGAGCCCGCAAGGCACAACTACTGAAGCCCGCATGCCTAGAGCCCGTGCTCCGCAATAAGAGAAGCCACCGCAATGAGAAGCCCGCACACCGTAACAAAGAGTAGCCCCCACTCAACGTAACTAGAGAAAGCCCACGCGCAGTAACAAAGACCCAAAACAGCCAAAAATAAATAAATAAATAAATTTATATTTTTAAAAAAAAGAATGATATTGTAGAAATGTATATTATGGGGGAGGGGGAGATTTTTGTTTAAAAAGTAATTATACATAGACAAATAAGGAGAGAGCATCTGGAAAGGTATGTACCCTTCCAGATATATTGTGAGTAATAGTACTGTGGTTGATTTTTGGTTTATTCTATTCGCTCATCAGTAACTTCTGATTTTCCAACCACAACAGTATTACCTGTATTCCAAAAAACTACTTACACTGTTTAGAAAAAAATTGCATGCCAGGATCTTGAATATGATTTCTCCTATATTGAGGTGAATTTGTATCTATGCTATAAAACTGTCTTTACTTTTTAACAAAGTTTTTAGGATTATCAAAGTCTCAAAAATGAAATTAATGTGTTTGCTATCACTAATTTTAATATCCCTAGGAAATAATTTTCCCAAAAAGTAGATATATCAGCATCTGGCTAAGCAGACCTGGTTTGACTTAACTGAAACTTGAGCAAATCTTGATGTTGATCTCGTTGTGGTGCCAGATGTTGAAACTCCAGGTGGTCCCATCCCGGTGCCAGACCAGATGGCACCTCAGCCGGAGAAGCCTGCCCTTCCTCGTTGGATCTTGTTCTCTTGCTCTTTCCTGGGCCTCACAGAGATGCTGCTTGACTCTGTAGCTTGTGAAAGTGGAGATTCATCCTTGAGTTCTCTTCCCTCCCTGATACAGTGTGAACACCAGCACAGACATGCACACGCGTGCACACGTTTGCTACACTGTGCACATGGTGTCAGTCACTATCCGCGAATTAGCTAACAAAATGTTTCTGTCAGTACTCGCACTCCAGATCTCAGGGTGGTCATTTTAAGCATGTGTTGTTTCTTCAGTTTTCACTAACCTAGTAATTACATAACATCTCCTCACGATCATATCTCCTGTCCAAACTGCCCTTCACTCTTCCTTGCCGAGCTGGGTATAGAATCTGGAAATGGGGGCAGGAACTTCCAGGGCTTGGTAGGAATCAGCTGCCATGGGCAGCATCAGTTATGATTTGGAGGAAGTAGAGGAACCAGAGAAGGGAGGGAGAACAGCAGCTCTTCTTGTGTAGGTTACTCATAAGTCAGGAATTCCTAATAATGGTACGCATCTGTTTAGAAAAATTCTATCTTCATAGGTTATGAAATCATAATTGTGACTTAATTGCAAAGCAACATGTGTAAGCGCTAAACCAAGGGCTGAGTATTTTGTTGACCACTTACTTACTTGTAAACATCTAAGGCAGCTTAATCCTGACAGTATCAGCATACCTCGATGTTTTCCATCATCTCTTCCTTTGTAGAAATCTCTCCAAGCCCATAGCTGTGCAGTACAAAGAAAAAGAAGATCGTTACGTGGACACATACAAGGTAGGTTTAGTTTTTCCTCATGTATTTTGATAAGTAAAAACTGGATTTTTGTTTTACAGACTGTTTTACCTAATTTTAAACGTATAGTATTGATTTTTCTGTTTCCCACTTCCTTGTGCTTTGATTGACAGACAACTGGAAATCATCATGTGATTTTAAATATTATTCTCTGTCTTAATTCTCTGAAAGCACTTTGCCCAGAAGAAGAAATACACTTACTGTTACATAAATTGGAAGCTCATAATCCGTTGTAATGTTCAAATATATAAATAATTATATTCCTTATAAAAATCACAAAGATTTCCAGGGACCTGCTATTTGTATCCCCTAGTGTTATATATAATAATATCAATATATTTATACTGTACCATAATCCCTTATTATTCATCTCAGCAAATTGTGCACAGGTTTATTAACAAAAAATACTGGATTGTAAAAAAAAAAAAAAAAAAAATACTGGATTGTAAAGTTTAAAAATAGAAATTAATTACCCATTTCTGTGAAATTAATATTAATGGAATCCTGCTGGAGATTTTTAAAAACCCATTAGTCATATGTTACATTCTTCACAACAGTATCAAGGTAGGAGCAGCTGAAGCAGTTTTCTCATATTCACCACGTTATCTTATGTCAAAGTTCCAGAAAGGTCCATCCAAGCATTTTATAACTGTCAATGCTTGATTCTTCTGCAGCTAAAAATGCAGCAGTGCTATGGGAATCAAAGAGAAGTGACTCCAGAAAATTCACTGTCACCTGACTTTGTTGTTAGAGACAGAAGCTACAGGAGATGAGAATAGTGACAGATATTAAAAATTTGGTTGAGCTTCTTACTTTATGATGGGAAGACAGGAGTAGTTGAAAAATCACCACAGTCTTCGTTATTTCTGTGTAACTCCACTGCAAAACAGCTATAACATGTTATATTAAAGAATTCCAATAATATGATACAGGTTTTACATTTCTATTGCAGTTCCTCTGCTAGAGAAGCATTTCTCTAAAGAATGTAGCATTACAGCTTGAAACCCTCTTAAGACACAGGCATCTCTAGTGAGAGTGGCAGCTCTTATTTATTGAGCCCTTGATCAGTTGAGATATATTAGATATATATTATCTAAACTGATATTATTATCAGTTTAGATTTACGTATTAGTTGGGAGCCAGGGGGCTGGGAGGTGGGGTACAGAACAGGTGGGTTCTCTATGAGCAAATGAGAGGGTGAACGTGCACACGGTGCATGGTTAGGCCTTAGTGGGGCACCAGACCCCCAGACACTCAGGAGGGCCGAGGGCAAGCCATGGAGTATGGCGTCTAACGGGCAGCAGAGAAGGATGGGAAAGAACACAAGTGAGGCGGCTCTAGCTCTGCCTGGAGCTCACTGTCACGAGTTCTGGTCCCTGTGTCCTTCAGTACCTGGAGGAGGAGTACCGCAAAGGAGCCCGGGAAGACGACCCGATGCCGCCGGTGCAGCCCTACCACTACGGTTCCCACTACTCCAACAGTGGCACCGTGCTCCACTTCCTGGTCAGGATGCCTCCGTTCACAAAGATGTTTTTAGCCTATCAAGGTAAGGGTTGTTTCATAACTACCTCAAAGGTCAGATTGGTCATCGGGGATAAAACACTTGACTGACGTCCTGAGAACATACTGAAACTAATCAAACCATAGGAAAAAGAACTGTATATATTCCCGCAACAAAATTCTCTTCAAGAAACCAGCAGTGGTACTAGGAGGTCGCGGAATTTGCGTCTCCGCACAACTAGGGCACCTACCAGGCCCCAGTGGGGGACTGCGGACACCTGAGGGGATGGGAGGAACCCCCAGCGACCAGGTAGGACGTGGGGTGCAGGGGGAGTGAAGGGGGAGGAGAAGTGGAGGCGGGGCGGGACTGGCGCCCCTGAGGGGAAGGGATCCCAGGCCCAAAGGGGGAAATTGGGGAACCACTGGGAGGGCAGAGAATCAAAAGGGAGCGTGGCCAGGTTTCCCCTGCCCACTTGGACCCCCAGGAACCTACTGAGATCTCAGGCCTGATCCTCTGCCCAGTGAGGCCCCCTCCAGCCACGTGGGTCCTGAGGGAGTGGGAGGGAGGGAAGGGGGAGCAAAAGTAAAGGCTGGATCTCCGGGACCGGCACCCCTGAGGGGCGGCTGGGGGAGGGGAGGAGTGCCTACACCCAGCAGGACCCACCCACGCTTAGGGGTCCGGAGGCGACGGGGGAGGCCCTGGGGGAGACGGTGGGGGAGGGGCACGAAGGAACGGAGGGGAACGGGGCCAGCGCTTTCCCTGTCCACTCAGGCACCAGGGGAGCCTGTTGGGCTCCTGGTCCTAATCCTCTGCCCTCGAAGCCTCCCTTCTGCTGCGCAGAGCCCAAGCCCCGCCCCTACACCCCCCACCCGGGGCCCCACCTCTACACGCAGAGACCCCCTCCAACGTGCTGGGCCTAAACCCCACCCACACACCCTCAGGCAGGGCCTTACCTCCAAACCCCGGAACTCCACACTCCAGAGACCCTTTTTTCCACGCGCTGCCTCTCCCCTTGCGCAGGTCCTAAGCAGAGGCCCCGCCCCACACTTGAACGTCGCCCCACCTAGGCCCCGCCCCACGATGAAACGTCACCCTCCACCCGCCTAGGTCCTGCGCCACGCTAAACCCTGCCTTTGCCTAAGTTCCACCCCTCTCCTAAACCCCGCCCCTATAGCCAACAGTTTTGGTTTTTTTTCCTCTTTTAGATTGGGGTTCTGTTTTGTTGATTCATTGTTGTTGATTCTTTTATATTTTTATTTTTCCTAAATCTTTTATTTTTCTAATTTTATTTTATTCTTTTTTTTTTTTTTTTTTTTTGTTTAGGAACCTCCATATTGTTCTCCATAGTGGCTGTATCAATTTACATTCCCACCAACAGCGCAAGAGGGTTCCCTTTTCTCCACACCCTCTCCAGCATTTGTTGTTTGTTGATTTTCTGATGATGCCCATTCTAACAGGAGTGAGGTGATACCTCATTGTAGTTTTGATTTGCATTTCTCTAATAATTAGTGATGTTGAGCATCTTTTCATGTGCTTCGTGGCCGCCTGTATGTCTTCTTTGGAGAAATGTCTATTTAGGTCTTCTGCCCATTTTTGGATTGGGGGTGTTTGTTTCTTTAATATTGAGCTGAATGAGCTGTTTATATATTTTGGAGATTAATCCTTTGTCCGTTGATTCGTTTGCAAATATTTTCTCCCATTCTGAGGGTTGTCTTTTCGTCTTGTTTATGGTTTCCTTTGCTGGGCAAAAGCTTTGAAGTTTCATTAGGTCCCATTTGTTTATTTTTGTTTTTATTTCCATTACTCTAGGAGGTGGATCAAAAAAGATCTTGCTGTGATTTATGTCAAAGAGTGTTCTTCCTATGTTTTCCTCTAAGAGTTTTATAGTGTCCAGTCTTATATTTAGGTCTCTAATCCATTTTGAGTTTATTTTTGTGTATGGTGTTAGGGAGTATTCAATTTCATTCTTTTACATGTAGCTATCCAGTTTTCCCAGCACCAGTTATTGAAGAGACTGTCTTTTCTCCATTGTATATCTTTGCCTCCTTTGTCATAGATTAGTTGACCATAGGTGCATGGGTTAATCTCTGGGCTTTCTATCTTGTTCCATTGATCTATGTTTCTGTTTTTGTGCCAGTACTATATTGTCTTGATTACTGTAGCTTTGTAGTAGAGTCTGAAGTCAGGGAGTCTGATTCCTCCAGCTCCATTTTTTTGCCTCAAGACTGCTTTGTGCTATTCGGCGGTCTTTTGTGTCTCCATAACAAATTTTAAGATGATTTGTTCTAGCTCCGTAAAAAATGCCATTGGTAATTTGATAGGGATTGCATTGAATCTGTAGATTGCTTTGGGTAGTATACTCATTTTCACAATGTTGATTCTTCCAATCCAAGAACATGGTATATCTCTCCATCTGTTGGTATCATCTTTAATTTCTTTCATCAGTGTCTTATAGTTTTCTGCATACAGGCCTTTGTCTCCCTAGGTAGGTTTATTCCTAGGTATTTTATTCTTTTTGTTGCAATGGTAAATGGGAGTGTTTCCATAATTTCTCTTTCAGATTTTTCATCATTAGTGTATAGGAATGCAAGAGATTTCTGTGCATTAATTTTGTATCCTGCAACTTTACCATATTCATTAATTAGCTCTAGCAGTTTTCTGGTGGCAGTTTTAGGATTCTCTATGTATAGTATCATGTCATCCGCAAACAGTGACAGTTTTACTTCTTCTTTTCCAATTTGTATTCCTTTTATTTCTTTTTCTTCTCTGATTGCCGTGGCCAGGACTTCCAGAACTATGTTGAATAATAGTGGTGAGAGTGGACATCCTTGTCTCGTTCCTGATCTTAGAGGAAATGCTTTCAGTTTTTCACCATTGAGAATGATGTTTGCTGTGGGTTTGTCATATATGGCCTTTATTATGTTGAGGTAGGTTCCCTGCTATGCCCCACTTTCTGGAGAGTTTTTATCATAAATGGGTGTTGAATTGTGGGTTGAAAAGCTTTTTCTGCAATCTATTGAGATTGATCATAGGTTTTTATATTCTTCAATTTGTTACTATGGTGTATCACATTGATTGATTTGCGTATATTGAAGAATCCTTGCAATACCCTGGGATAAATCCCACTTGATCGTGGTGTATGATCCTTTTAATGTGTTGTTGATTCTGTTTGCTAGTATTTTGTTTGAGGATTTTTGCATCTATATTCATCAGTGATATTGGTCTGTAATTTTCTTTTTTTGTAGCGTCTTGTCTGGTTTTGGGTATCAGGATGATGGTGGCCTCATAGAATGAGTTTGGGATTGTTCCTTCCTCCTGCAATTTTTTGGAAGAGTTTGAGAAGGATAGGTGTTAGCTCTTCTCTAAATGTTTGATAGAATTCACCTGTGAAGCCATCTGGTCCCTGGACTTTTGTTTGTTGGAAGATTTTTAATCACAGTTTCAATTTCATTACTTGTGATTGGTCTGTTCATATTTCTGTTTTTTCCTGGTTCAGTCTTGGAAGGTTATACCTTTCTAAAATTTGTCCATTTCTTCCAGGTTGTCCATTTTATTGGCATAAAGTGCTTGTAGTAGTACTCTTAGGATGCTTTGTATTTCTGCGGTGTCTGTGTGTAACTTCTCCTTTTTCATTTCTGATTTTATTGATTTGAGTCTCTCCCTCTTTTTCTTGATTGAGTCTGGCTAATGGCTTATCAATTTTGTTATCTTCTCAAAGAACCAACTTTTAGTTTTATTGATCTTTGCTATTGTTTTCTTTGTTTCTATTTCATTTATTTCTGCTCTGATCTTTATGATTTCTTTCCTTCTGCTAACTTTGGGTTTTGTTTGTTCTTCTTTCTCTAGTTTCTTTAGGTGTAGGGTTAGATTGTTTATTTGAGATTTTTCTTGTTTCTTTAGGTAGGCTTGTATAGCTATAAACTTCCCTCTTAGAACTGCTTTCGCTGCATCCCATAGGTTTTGGGTCGTCGTGTTTTCATTGTCATTTGTCTCTAGGTATTTTTTGATTTCCTCTTTGATTTCTTCAGTGATCTCTTGGTTATTTAGTAACGTATTGTTTAGCCTCCATGTGTTTGTCTTTTTTACGTTTGTTTCCCTGTAATTCATTTCTAATCTCATAGCGTTGTGGTCAGAAAAGATGCTTGATATGATTTCAATTTTCTTAAATTTACTGAGGCTTGATTTGTGACCCAAGATGTGATCTATCCTGGAGAATGTTCCATACACACTTGAGAAGAACGTGTAATCTGCTGTTTTGGGATGGAATGTCGTATATATATCAATTAAATCTATCTGGTCTATTGTGTCATTTAAAGCTTCTGTTTCCTTATTTATTTTCATTTTGGATGATCTGTCCATTGGTGTAAGTGAGGTGTTAAAGTCCCCCACTATTATTGTGTTACTGTCAATTTCCTCTTTTATAGCTGTTAGCAGTTGCCTTATGTATTGAGGTGCTCCTATGTTGGGTGCATATATATTTACAATTGTTATATCTTCTTCTTGGATTGATCCCTTGATCATTATGTAGTGTCCTTCCTTGTCTCTTGTAACATTCTTTATTTTAAAGTCTATTTTATCTGATATGAGTATAGCTACTCCAGCTTTCTTTTGATTTACATTTGCATGGAATATCTTTTTCCATCCCCTCAATTTCAGTCTGTATGTGTCCCTAGGTCTAAAGTGGGTCTCTTGTAGACAGCATATATATGGGTCTTGTTTTTGTATCCATTCGGCCAGTCTATGTCTTTTGGTTGGGGCATTTAATCCATTCACGTTTAAGGTAATTATCGATATGTATGTTCCTATGACCATTTTCTTAATTGTTTTGGGTTTGTTTTTGTAGGTCCTTTACTTCTCTTGTGTTTCCCACTTAGAGAAGTTCCTTTAGCATTTGTTGTAGAGCTGGTTTGGTGGTGCTGAATTCTCTTAGCTTTTGCTTGTCTGTAAAGCTTTTGATTTCTCCATCAAATCTAAATGAGATCCTTGCCGGGTAGAGTAATCTTGGTTGTAGGTTCTTCCCTTTCATCACTTTAAGTATATCATGCCACTCCCTTCTGGCTTGCAGAGTTTCTGCTGAGAAATCAGCTGTTAACCTTATGGGAGTTCCCTTGTATGTTATTTGTCGTTTTTCCCTTGCTGCTTTCAATAATTTTTCTTTGTGTTTAATTTTTGCCACTTTGATTACTATGTGTCTTGGCGTGTTTCTCCTTGGGTTTATCCTGTATGGGACTCTCTGCGCTTCCTGGACTTGGGTGGCTATTTCCTTTCCCATGTTAGGGAAGTTTTCGACTATAATCTCTTCAAATATTTTCTCTGGTCCTTTCTCTCTCTCTTCACCTTCTGGGACCCCTATAATGTGAATGTTGTTGCGTTTAATGTTGTCCCAGAGGTCTCTTAAGCTGTCTTCATTTCTTTTCATTCTTTTTTCTTTAGTCTGTTCCGCAGCAGTGAATTCCACCATTCTGTCTTCCAGGTCACTTATCCGTTCTTCTGCCTCAGTTATTCTGCTATTGATTCCTTCTAGTGTAGTTTTCATTTCAGTTATTGTATTGGTCATCTCTGTTTGTTTGTTCTTTAATTCTTCTAGGTCTTTGTTAATCACTTCTTGCATCTTCTCAATCTTTGCCTCCATTCTTATTCCGAGGTCCTGGATCATCTTCACTATCATTATTCTGAATTCTTTTTCTGGAAGGTTGCCTATCTCCACTTCATTTAGTTGTTTTTCTTGGGTTTTTTCTTGTTCCTTCATCTGGTACATAGCCCTCTGCCTTTTCATCTTGTCTATCTTTCTGTAACTGTGGTTTTTGGTCCACAGGCTGCAGGATTGTAGTTTTTCTTGCTTCTGCTGTCTGCCCTCTGGTGGTTGAGGATATCTAAGAGGCTTGATGGGAGGCTCTGGTGGTGGGTAGAGCTGACTGTTGCTGTGGCGGTCAGAGCTCAGTAAAACTTTAATCCACTTGACTGTTGATGGGTCTTATTTTATTCTTTATACTTTGTTATCATTCTCTCCTTTTAGCTTATTCCCACCCCCCCCTTTTTTTTTTCTTTTTCCTGTTGTGGTTTTATTTTGCCTTGTTGCAGTTGTTTCAATTATAATTTTATTTTTCCTGATATATTTTTTATCTTTCTAATTTTATTTTGTATTTTATTCTTTGATATTGTACTGCTCTTTTTTTTTTTCTTTCTTTCTTTTTTTTTTTTTTCACCGTGCCACAAAGCTTGCGGGATCTTGGTTCCCAGGCCGGAGGTCAGGCCCGAGCTCCTGTGGTAGCCACAGGACTAACAGAGAACCTCAGACCCCAGGGAATATTAATCAGAATGAGGCCTCCCAGAGGTCCTCATCTCATCACCAAGACACAGCTCTATCCAACGGCCTGCAAACTCCAGTGCTGGACGTCTCAGGCCAAACAACCAGTAAGACAGGAATACAGCACCACCCATCAAAAAAAAAAAAAGAAAAAGAAAAAGAAATAAATGACAAATAAATATGTTACAGACAAAGGAGCAAGGTAAAAACCTACAAGACCAAATAAATGAGGACAAAATAGGCAACCTCCCTGAAAAAGAATTCAGAGTAATGGTAGTAAAGATGATCCAAAATCTCAGAAACAGAATAGAGGAAATACAAGAAACATTTAACAAGGATGTAGAAGAACTAAAGGGCAAACAAATAGTGATGAACAACACAATTACTGAAATTAAAAACTCTACAAGGAATCAATAACAGAATAACTGAGGCAGAAGAACAGATAAGTGAGCTGGAAGATAAAATGGTGGAAATAACTGCCAGGGAGCAGAATAAAGAAAAAAGAATGGAAAGAATTGAGGACAGTCTCAGAGACCTCTGGGACAACATTAAACGCACCAACATTCGAATTATAGGGGTCCCAGAAGAAGAAGAGAAAAAGAAAGGGTCTGAGAAAATATTTGAAGAGATTATAGTCAAAAACTTCCCTAACATGGGAAAGGAAATAGTCAAGTCCAGGAAGCACAGAGAGTACCGTACAGGATAAACCCAAAGAGAAACACACTGAGACATGTATTAATCAAACTATCAAAAATTAAATACAAAGAAAAAATGTTAAAAGCAGTAAGGGAAAAGCAACAAATAACATACAAACAAGGGAATCCCCATAAGGTTAACAGCTGATCTTTCAGCAGAAACTCTGCAAGCCAGAAGGGAGTGGCAGGACATATTTAAAGTGATGAAAGGGAAAAACCTACAACCAAGATTAGTCTACCCGGCAAGGATCTCATTCAGATTCGATGGAGAAATTAAAACCTTTACAGACAACAAAAGTTAAGAGAATTCAGCACCACCAAACCAGCTTTACAACAAATGCTAAAGGGACTTATCTAGGCAGGAAACACAAGAGAAGGAAAAAACCTACAAAAACAAACCCAAAACAATTAAGAAAATGGAGCATACATATCAATAACTACCTTAAATGTAAATGGATTAAATGCTCCAACCAAAAGACATATGCTATTATTCAACATAGTTTTGGAAGTTTTAGCCACAGCAATCAGAGAAGAAAAAGAAATAAAAGGAATCCAAATTGGAAAAGAAGAGGTAAAACTGTCACTGTTTGCAGATGACATGATACTATACATAGAGAATCCTAAAGATGCTTCCAGAAAACTACTAGAGCTAATCAATGAATTTAGTAAAGTAGCAGGATACAAAATTAATGCACAGAAATGTCTTGCATTCCTATACACTAATGATGAAAAATCTGAAAGAGAAATTAAGGAAACACTCCCATTTACCATTGCAACAAAAAGAGTAAAATACCTGGGAAGAAACCTACCACAGGAGCACCTCAATACATAAGGCAAATGCTAACAGCCATAAAAGGGGAAATCGACAGTAACACAATCATAGTAGGGGACTTTAACACCCTGCTTTCACCAATGGACAGAGCATCCAAAATGAAAATAAATAAAGAAACACAAGCTTTAAATGACATATTAAACAAGAATGACTTAATTGATATTTATAGGACATTCCATCCAAAAACAACAGAATACACTTTCTTCTCAAGTGCTCACGGAACATTCTCCAGGATAGACCATATCTTGGGTCACAAATCAAGCCTTGGTAAATTTCAGACAATTGAAATTATATCAAGTATCTTTTCCTACCACAACGCTATGAGACTAGATATCAATTACAGGAAAAAAACTGTAAAAAATACAAACACATGGAGACTAAACAATACGCTACTAAATAACCAAGAGATCGCTGAAGAAATCAAAAAAATACCTAGAAGCAAATGACAATGAAAACATGACGACCCAAAACGTCTGGGATGCAGTAAAAGCAGTTCTAAGAGGGAAGGTTATAGTAATACAATACTACCTCAAGAAACAAGAAAAATCTCAAGTAAACAACCTAACCTTACATCTAAAGCAATTAGAGAAAGAATAACAAAAAAACCCCCAAAGTTAGCAGAAAGAAAGAAATCAAAGATCAGATCAGAAATAAATGAAAAAGAACTGAAGGAAACAATAGCAAAGTTCAATAAAACTAAAAGCTGGTTCTTTGAGAAGATAAACAAAATTGATAACCATCAGCCAGACTCATCAAGAAAAAAAGGGAGAAGACTCAAACCAAATTAGAAATGAAAAAGGAGAAGTAACAACTGACACCGCGGAAGTACAAAGGAATCATGAGAGATTACTACAAGCAACTCTATGCCAATAAAATGGACAACCTGGAAGAAATGGACAAATTCTTAGAAAAGGACAACCTTCCGAGACTGAACCAGGAATAAATAGAAAATATAAACAGACCAATCACAAGCACTGAAATTGAAACTGATTAAAAATCTTCCAACAAACAAAAACCCAGGACCAGATGGCTTCACAGGTGAATTCTATCAAACATTTAGAGAAGAGCTAACACCTGTCATTCTCAAACTCTTCCAAAATATAGCAGAGGGAGGAACACTCCCCAACTCATTCTACGAGGCCACCATCACCCTGATACCAAAAACACACAAAGATGTCACAAAGAAAGAAAACTACAGGCCAATATCACTGATGAACATAGATGCAAAAATCCTCAACAAAATACTAGCAAACAGAATCCAACAGCACATTAAAAGGATCATACACCATGATCAAGTGGGGTTTATCCCAGGAATGCAAGGATTCTTCAGTATACGCAAATCAATCAATGTGATACACCGTATTAACAAATTGAAGGATAAAAACCATATCATCATCTCAATAGATGCAGAAAAAGCTTTTGAGAAAATTCAACACCCATTTATGATAAAAACTCTTCAGAAAGTAGACATAGAGGGAACCTACCTCAACATAATAAAGGCCATGTATGACAAACCCACAGCCAACATCATGCTCAATGGGGAAAGACTGAAATCATTTCCTCTAAAATCAGGAACAAGAAAAGGTTGCCCTCTCTCACCGCTATTATTCAACATAGTTTTGGAAGTTTTAGCCACAGCAATCAGAGAAGAAAAAGAAATAAAAGGAATCCAAATTGGAAAAGAAGAGGTAAAACTGTCACTGTTTGCAGATGACATGATACTATACATAGAGAATCCTAAAGATGCTACCAGAAAACTACTAGAGCTAATCAATGAATTTAGTAAAGTAGCAGGATACAAAATTAATGCGCAGAAATCTCTTGCATTCCTATTCACTAATGATGAAAAGTCTGAAAGAGAAATTAAGGAAACACTCCCATTTACCATTGCAACAAAAAGAATAAAATACCGAGGAATAAACCTACCTAAGGAGGCAAAAGACCTGTATGAAGAAAACTATAAGACACTGATGAAAGAAATTAAAGATGATACAAACAGATGCAGAGAAATTCTTGGATTGGAAGAATCAACATTGTGAAAATGACTGTACTACCCAAAGCAATCTACAGATTCAGTGCAATCCCTATCAAACTACCAATAGCATTTTTCACAGAGCTACAACAAAAAACTGCACAATTTGTAAGGGGACACAAAAGACCCCGAACAGCCAAAGCAGTCTTGAGAAAGAAAAACGAAGCTGGAGGAATCAGGCTCCCGGACTTCAGACTATACTACAAAGCTACAGTAATCAAGACAGTATGGTACTGCACAAAAACAGAAATATAGATCAGTGGAACAGGATAGAAAGCCCAGAGATAAACCCATGCAGATATGGTCACCTTATCTTTGATAAAGGAGGCAAGAGTATACAATGGAGAAAAGAGAGCCTCTTCAATAAGTGGTGCTGGGAAAACTGGACAGCTACATGTAAAAGAATGAAATTAGAACACTCCCTAACACCATACACAAAAATAAACTCAAAATGGATTAAAGACCTAAATGTAAGGCCAGACACTATCAAACTCTTAGAGGAAAACATAGGCAGAACACTCTATGACATAAATCACAGCAAGATCCTTTTCGACCCACCTCCTAGAGAAATAGAAATAAAAACAAAAATAAACAAATGGGACCTAATGAAACTTAAAAGCTTTTGCACAGCAAAGGAAACCATAAACAAGATGAAAAGACAACCCTCAGAATGGGAGAAAATATTTGCAAATGAAGCAACTGACAAAGGATTAATCTCCAAAATTTACAAGCAGCTCATGCAGCTCAATATCAAAAAAACAAACAACCCAATCCAAAAATGGACAGAAGACCTAAACAGGCATTTCTCCAGAGAAGATATACAGATTGCCAACAAACACATGAGAGAATGCTCAACATCACTAATCATTAGAGAAATGCAAATCAAAACCACAATGAGGTATCACCTCACACCAGTCAGAATGGCTATCATCAAAAAATCTACAAACAATAAATGCTGGAGAGGGTGTGGAGAAAAGGGAACCCTCTTGCTCTGTTGGTGGGAATGTAAATTGATACAGCCACTATGGAGAACAGTATAGAGGTTCCTTAAGAAACTAAAAATAGAGCTACCATATGACCCAGCAATCCCACTACTGGGCATATACCCTGAGAAAACCATAATTCAGAAAGAGTCATGTACCACCATGTTCATTGCAGCACTATTTACAATAGCCAGGACATGGAAGCAACCTAAGTGTCCATTGACAGGTGAATGGATAAAGAAGATGTGGCACATATATACAATGGAATATTACTCAGCCATAAAAAGAAACAAAATCAAGTTATTCGTAGTGAGGTGGATGGACCTAGAGTCTGTCATACAGAGTGAAGGAAGTCAGAAAAAGAAAAACAAATACCGTATGCTAACACATATATATGGAATCTGAAAAAAAAAAAGGTTCTGAAGCATCTAGGGGCAGGACAGGAATAAAGACACAGACGTAGAGAATGGACTTGAGGACACGGGGAGGGGGAAGGGTAAGCCAGAATGAAGTGAGAGAGTAACATTGACATATATACATACACTACCAAATGTAAAATAGATAGCTAGTGGGAAGTGGCTGCATCGCACAGGGGATCAGCTCGGTGCTTTGCAACCACCTAGAGGGGTGGGATAAGGAGGGTGGGAGGCAGATGCAAGAGGGGGAGGGGATATGGGGATATACGTATGCATATAGCTGATCCACTTTGTTTTACAGCAGAAACTAACACAACATTGTAAAGCAATTATACTCCAATGATGCTGTTAGAAAAAAAAAAGAAACCAGCAGTAAGCCACATGATCTTGCTAATGTCTTACATTTTAGCTTCACATTGAACATGTCTAAGTTTATAAAAGTGCAATTCACTTTTTAAAAATTAATGTCATTCACATAGTGTAAAATTTACCCTTTTTACCCTTTTAAAGTGTATGCAATTCACTTTTTTAAAATGTTCAACTTAATAATTATTTGAGATCACCTAAGTTATCTTTGGCCCCTAAAGGGGAATATGTTATTGTCAGTTGTTCTGACAACTGAGTGAGTTGTAAGTGGTTATAGGAGAGCCACACTGCCACCTTCACCATAGTAACTGTCTAGTTAATCTTCTACCTCGGCATTTTCAGTGGCAGCCCTCAGGCCTGAGGATGACCTAGATAGAGACGAAGTTACTGCTTTGCGTGCAAACAGGGACACACTCACGTATCAGTTTCCAGTGAGAACCGTGGTACTAGTCCTGTAGTTGTTCCTCCTGGTGCCCAGAATCATTTATGGAATCATTATCCATTCATTTACTCAACCCTTCTTGAACTTCTATATATATTTATACTCATATGCAACCTCTTGGAGGAATGAATTTTATAGACTGTAGACTACTTGGTCTATAAAAGGGGCTTTCTTATATTTGTCCCTCTGTCTGTACACAAAACAAACGTTCTGTATGACAGCTGTTCAAATATTTGAACATTACTGCCCTGTCCCCCTTCTCCTCTCACTCTTGTTTATTCCCAGGCTAATTATCCTTAGTTAATTTGACATCCAGTTGAGAGCCTCCTATATGCAAGGCCTTATCCCAGCTGCTGCAAGGAATACAAAAATAAGACAGTTCTGTACTTAGTAAAGCGTTTAAAAACTCATATTTAAGCTGTGTTTGCTCTGGTTTCCAAACCTGTCACTGCTCTGCTCATCTTTCTGGACATGTTCTGATTTGTGAATGCTCTTATTAAAAAGTGGCAGTCAGAATAAAAAAGAATATATCAGATGTGGTTTGGAATGACTGCAGTGTATAACAGAACTGTTACCGCCCTCTGTTTCTTTTCACGTAGCCCAAGGATATAGTAATATAAAACTCCCAATCAGCTATTATGCTAGGTTTTCCTCATTGTGTATCTAAGAATGATTAAAAAAAAAAAAAAAAGCCAACAGGGACAACCTAAGTCCCCATTCAGTTTCTTCTGATTAATTTTAAATGATGTGTGATGGCTTTTTAATTTATTTCTAGACTTCTCATTTAGTCCAGGGTTTCTCACCTTGGCACTGTAGTCATTTTGAGCTACATAATTCTTTGTTATGGTGACTGTCGTGTGCATTGTAGGACATTTAGCAGTATCCCTGGCCCCTACCTACTAGATGCTAGTGGCATCCCCTCCCACCCAGCCGTGAGAACCACAAATGTCTCTAGGCATTGCCAAGTGTCCCCCGGGGGACAAAAGTGCTAGGTTAACAACTACCAGTTGAGTTCATACATGTTCTAAATTATAGGAAATGTAGTACACTTTTTTTTTTATTAAGAAACTGCAGAGAATTTAGAAATCCAAACAGAAACCTCAGTGTGCTTCTCCTGTTCCACAGTTCTGTAGTCTCTACTGTAGATGCTGTGATTCCATCATAGCCTCACAGAACTGCCTTTTAATTTTTCTGGATTCCACTTAGATTAATAACTTTTTCTCCTGCGTGAGTTAGTAAATATTTCTTTAAGTGGCCCTCCCTACTTTCTGAGAAAAAAATATTTATAAACCTAATTTCTCCCCAGATTTTATTTAGTGCCCAGCCAATGCTGACTCAACAGAACAGATGAGAAAGTAGTAACAGAAAATGTTGCTCGGCAAAGCAGGTCAGGCTTGGGGAAGATTTAGCATATTTTTAAAAAATCGTGCCTTGCTTGATGCTGAAATTCGTCTCTAACAGTCTCCAGATAGAAAGATGTGTTCAAATTTCAGCAAGCTGAGAGGAGTTTTGGATGGTACAGCATGGTTCCGAAGAAGCATCCACGCTGCTGCTGTTTTCACGGGCTGGTCTTTAGCTATCATTTCATATTCTAGGATGGAAAGTCTGATAGCTGTTGACAGAAAAGACAGGGTCAAAGCTCAGTTCTTGATTATTAGTAGTGTTCACCAGAAAAACTTAACAAAGGAGGAAGTATTCTTAGTTTTATTTTCATTCATAGGAAATTTTACTTAATTTTTTAGGTTAGAGTTAGAACATCTAAAAAGCAATGCCCCTCCCCCCCCCAAAAAAAGAAAAGAGAGAAGAAAAGAGGTAGAGAAATAATCTTGCTTCTTGATGGGGGAAAAAACCTATTTTACCTATTTGAACTTTAGTTTTCCTTCCTTATTCTTTCATTCAATAAATAAATGATTATCCAATTCCTAGAATGTGCTCGGTATGGTTGATATCCCAGGTCTCTGCTTTTATGGAACTTTCATTCTACTTGGGCAGACAGTAATCAATTAAACAAATAAGTGATATACATTTATCTAGTTATATGTACTATGAAAGCATAATACCGATTAAAAATAACATAATGGGGCTTCCCTGGTGGCGCAGTGGTTGAGAATCTGCCTGTTAATGCAGGGGACACGGGTTCGAGCCCTGGTCTGGGAATATCCCACATGCCACGGAGCAGCTGGGCCCGTGAGCCACAACTACTGAGCCTGCGCCCCGCAACGGGAGGGGCCGCGATAGTGAAAGGCCCGCGCACCGCGATGAAGAGCGGTCCCCGCACCGCGATGAAGAGTGGCCCCCGCTTGCCGCAACTAGAGAAAGCCCTCGCACGAACCGAAGACCCAACACAGCCAAAAATAAATAAATAAATAAATAAAGTAGCTATAAAATTAAAAAAAAAACAAAACAAAACAGTAGATTCAAGTGACTATGAAATTCTATATATAGATTTAAAAAAAAAAAAAAAAGAATACTTCTCAGGTTTATTCCAAGGAAAGCCTAAATAGTTGCTTTAAAAAAATAACAATGCAGTCACAAATTGTGTAGAGAAATATTTATTTTCAAGAACACGGATGATCTCTTTTAAACTGTGGACAAAGTAAACATCATTTTAATCTTTTTGAAGTAGTAAAAGTGAATTAATTGTAACAAGTTTCAAATGGAATCAAGTCTTTGTGTCTTAAGTGTGTTATTTGTATTTCTTTTCAGATCAGAGTTTTGACATCCCAGACAGAACTTTTCATTCTACAAACACAACCTGGCGTCTCTCCTCTTTTGAGTCCATGACTGACGTGAAAGAACTTATTCCAGAGTTTTTCTATCTTCCAGAATTCTTAGTTAACCGTGAAGGTATAACAGTTAATCGTTTCTAATTTAAATTTCTGAGTGTTTGTACTTACTTTATAATTTTCCAAAAATAAAAATACCTTTTGTAAGTCCTAAAATTTGAGTCCCCAAATAAGAGAAATACCTTTACTTATTAGTATATAATGTTATTTCCAAGTGAGCTTGAGGATGTTAAATATTTTGTAGGACTAGGTATATCTGGAAAACTGTAACTTTTAACTATTAAAAAGTATTTGTAAACGTGTATTTTAATTCTGTTACAGAACTTGCTTTATTGTTTTCTCTGATTACAAAAGTTATAATATGCTGATTATAGAAAAAGAGTCATGAATTTATAAAGAACAATGTAAATTAACCAAAATCTCAATGATTTTATGAGGAATGACCAAGTTAGAAATAAAACACTCTAACTAGAGTTATCTAATAATGAAAAGGAATTCTAGAAGATAAAATCAGATTTTCTGTGATGCCAGTGACCAACAGTCTTGGTAATCTTACCTGTTCCTTAATGTAAGATCAGTTAATCCTTTACAGGGTATCTTTGGGTCATTTTCCTACATTACTTAATTTCATATTTTTATGTGACCTTTAGGAAGTACATGAAATTGAGAGTTATATCTTTAGAGAGGTTAATGTTGGACAAATTACTTCAGAATTGTTTCCTATATTAACTGGCCTCTCTGGAGTTATTTAGAGAATCCGTTATTTAGATAAATCTGTGCTGCTAATTACCTGGAGCAAGCTTCATAGTGTTGCCCAAGTGGGAAATGCCTCAGTGAAATATCAGCACCTGCAGTTGGGGGTACCTGCCTTGTGGCTTTCAATCAGGGACTCATTTCTCTGTCCAAACACCACGTTCCTCTGGTTTCTTACATGTATGTTCCTGTTATCTATGGCTGCATAACGAATAACCCCAATACTTAGTGACTCAGAACAACATTCAGTGTATTATCCATCACAGCTTTTGCAGGTCAGAAATTCAGGGACAGCTCAGCCAAGTGGTTTTTGTGGTTTTGGCTCAGGGTCTCTTGTGCATTCAGATTGGCTGGCGCTGGAACATCCAGGGGAGCAGAGCAGCGTGGGGCTGGTGGGCATCTCTCTCTTCAGGTAGTGTCCATGGTTTTCCATGTGGTTTCTCCACGTGGACTAGTGTGGACTTCCTCACAGCATGGCGGCCTCGGACACCCTACTTGGCAGCTCAGGGTTCCAAAGGCAAGTGTCCCTAGAGAGATGAGCAGAAGCTGCATGGCCTTTTCCAGCCTAGCCTTGGAAGTCACACGGTGGCACTTACACTGCATTCTGCTTGTGAGGTAGTCACAAGTGCCTGCCCACATTCAAAAGGAAGGAGCATAGGCTTTGCCACTTGATAGGGGAGCAGCAAGATTCTAGAAAAGCACGCACAACAGCAAGTGTTGTTATAGCTAGCCATTTTTGGAAACGATAACTTGCTATAGCATACATCCTGCTATTTCCTATGAGCATTCCTATAGGCCTCTCATGGTACCTCCAGGCATCTGCTCTGGGTGAACAGTGTCTATCTCTGTGATGTGTCCCCAGAGCACCAAAAAGTTGGGAATGATTTGAGTTCACAGACACCCCCTGCGGCTCAACCCCTCCTAGCTCAGCCCTGAGATGCCTCATCACCATTGTTCAATCAGTAAATCTCTGCTGCTTCCCCTGAAGCCGCCACATAGAGTATGGAGGCGCTCAGCCAGTACATCCTAACGCTGTCACCCTGCAGCTGTCTGTCGGATGACTGCTGGGATTTTTGAGGTGACCCTCACCCCCACCCCGTATTAATTTTATGTAAGCCCTTAGTTTATATTTTATATCATATCATTTCAGAGTACTTCCAAAATTAGTGAAGATCCTTCTAACTGTTTTCACAAGATCAAGAAGTAGGCAGACAGCAACTTAATTTTACATGGAACATAATTAGCTTTTAAGAGGTCTTTTTAAATTTGGATTCTGCTATGGTGTTCGGATTTTCTGTCCATAAAAAAAAAAAAAAGGTAGCACAAAAAAAATTTCTGTTCAAAGGTAACATTTCCTTTAGGACAATTTTTTAAAAAAACACTTATGAGATTTTTGTTTACACTAGCAGACTAATGAGGCAATTAGATAACACCTTATTTACATCACAGAAGAACCCTCTTAGTGTGTTAGTATAATTTTGTTGTCCACAGGAATGCTTAATGGAAATGAAATCAGAACAGACCTATAGATTTACCATAAAATTAATAGACTAAGACAGTTCATTCTAGGAATGTGTATACTTTGTATTCGTTGAGTTTTTAAACTACAGAGTGCTAATCCTTACTACATAGAAGTAGTCTTGAATTTATTATATGTTAACACCAATCATTCTGAAATGCTTATACAAAAGCCTTCACTTTATTTTAATCAGGTTTACAATTCAGATATTTTCTCACTCGATGCATTTGAAGATTTGATAACTGGAACATTGGAGTTAGTGGACAATGATTTTCTGCTTGTTTTTCAATATGATATAAAGTGGTGGAAGGGTAAAGTTGAAAGATCTCAGATTCAGTTAGGATAGATAGCGTTAATCCATGTAGCTCTGTGAGGGGTGAGTCAGCAGGTGAGCAACGGTGTTACTATCCCCTCACTGCTCCTTCTCCAGGTTATAGCACACAGTAGCTGTTTCTGTGAACTCGTACGATCTGCTCAGTGGGCCAAAGGAAGCATGCTCTGGGGGAGATAAACATTGACATTAATCTTCTCTTTTAGGTTTCGATTTTGGTGTACGCCAGAATGGTGAACGGGTGAATCACGTCAACCTCCCGCCTTGGGCACGTAACGATCCTCGTCTTTTTATCCTCATCCATAGACAGGCTCTAGAGTCTGACTACGTGTCCCAGAACATCTGTCAGTGGATCGACTTGGTATTCGGGTATAAGCAAAAAGGGAAGGCCTCTGTCCAAGCCATCAATGTTTTTCATCCTGCTGTAAGTGACTCTTTTAAAACTCTGCATTTATATAAGGTAGAAGGTTAGACTTTCTTTACAATACCCAAGTTATCAAAGAGAATTGACAAAGACACTAAACTTGCCCAAGATTTTTCAGGTTTTATATTTCACCTCTTTAAGAATAACTAAGATACTATCTGTCAGGGGTTCCCCAAGACCATCCCCAGGTTGGATGAGGACTTAACAACTCAGCATATAGTTGTAATTACAGCTAAGGTTTATTACAGTGAAGGGTACAAAGCAAAATCAGCAAAAGGAAAAGATGCACCGGGCAAAGCTGGAGGAAACCAGGCACAAGCTTCCAAGAGACTTCTCCCAGTGAATCAAAAGGGACTCACTCACTTCCTCCAGAAACAAATTGTGAGAGCATGTGTGATGTTGTCTACCAGGGAAGCTCATGAGGGATGCAGTGCCAGCGTTTTTATTAAGGACTGGTCATGTAGGCACCCTCTTTCTCACAAGTCCTGAAGTTCCAGGCGTCCAGAAGGAAACAGATATTCAGTATACACCACACTGTTTGTATAGTTTGGGTGCAGTGAGCCACTTTTACCAGGTAGAGAAGGTGGGAACTCTCTTGAAATCCGTGTTCCCAGACACCAGCCAAGGACCACATTTGCAGGCACGCCATCCCAAGGAGAGCAGTTCAGGCCTGCCGTGTAACTCTTTTCTGCATACTGTCCTGTATATCAATACATGTTCTATTTTTTAAATGGCCTCATTTTTCCTTATTGCACGAGCAATATTTGTGCCTTGTTAGAAAAATGTATAAGATACAGACCGCAAAAGGAAGAAATTTTAAAATCAACTTTGATATCATCATCCAAAGATAAATATCAAACCACCTTCTAGACTTTTATCTATACATATGTATCACTCCATTTATATAATATTAATACTACTTATTATTCCAAAGGATGGCTATCCAATAATTTATTTAACCAGCCCGCTATTGTAATATTGGATATTTAGTTAGTATGCATTTGCTATTAAAATTAATATTCCTCAGATTATTTCTTTATGTACCTCTTTACTTCTTCAAGATAAATTCCTAGAAGCAGAATTGTTACACTTTAACATATATTTTTTAATGTTGTTAGATAGTCTACCTTTTTAAAAAAAATATCTATCTATTCAGGAAACATTTATTTTGCTAGGCTCTGGGGATACGAAGGTGAATAAGATTCACGTAGGGAGGGAACATATATGAATGGCCAGTAAGCAAATGATAAAGGTGCTGGCATCTTTAGTCATCAGGGAAACGCAAATTAAAGCCACAATGAGTTACCACTTTATATCCCTGAGAATGACTGAAAGTAAAAAGACTAACAATTCCAGGTATTGGGTAGGTGGAATACTACTCAGCAGTGAAGAGGAATGGATTTCAGATGTATGTGACAGCATGGATGAATCTCCAAAACATTTTATGCTGAATGAGAGACGCCTTACATAAGAGTACACTCTGTATGATCCACTCCGTTTACATGAAATTCAAGAGCAAGGAAAATTAATGTCTTAGTGGTAGAAATCATGGGGAATTTATCTTAAAGACGGTTCTTTATTTCTTTAAGATAATTTCCAACCTAATTGCCTCTGGGGAGTAGAGTAGTGACTGCCACAGGCGCACCCGGGAACTTTCTGGGGTGATGGAATTGCTCTATACCTTGAGTTGCGTGATGGTTGCATGGGATGGTACTATAAAAGTCTGTATCGTTTTATTGTATGTAAAATATACCTCTATAAAAATGTATATAAAATTTTTATAAGTTTTAAAGACTGAGGTGTAATTTTTACACTTTGTTCATATTTGATGTAAAATGTAACTTTAAAAGCAATTAAGAATTTGGACATTAACCTCAATATACTCTGTGCCTATAATACTGGCGCAAATTTTCAATTGTTCTCATTTAAAATTCACATTAAAAGTATCTGCATGCTGAAATATACCATTTAATTCTCATCTTACTAGAATTTTTTTCATTAATTCTTTGAGACTTTAGAGCTTTAAAAAGGATAGAGTTTATACCATTGTTCTAGAAATTTTAAATACAATTTATTTATTTATTTTGCTGCGCCACGCGGCATGTGGGATTTTAGTTCCCTGACCAGGGATCTAACCCGTGTGCCCTGCAGTAGAAGCGTGGAGTCTTAACCACTGGACCACCAGGGAAGTCCTGTTCTAGAAATTTAGTAATTCATAGGACAAAACCAAGTGTCACAATTAAGCACACAGTCTCTAAATCCACAATTGAGTTCAAATCCTTACTCTGTGACTCTGCCACTTACTGTGCGACCTGCAGTGTGAACTTAACTTCTCTGTACCTTAATGTACAAATTTGTAAAATGTGAACAATAATACCAGCCTCATAAATTAAGAAAATGCATGCAGGGTAATGTCTGCCATCCAGTTAAGTGCAAATAAATGTTAACTTTTTAAAAAGGAATGTAGGGGCTTCCCTGGTGGTGCAGTGGTTAAGAATCCGCCTGCCATTGTAGGGCACACGGGTTCGAGCCCTGGCCCGGGAAGATCCCACATGCCGTGGAGCAGCTAAGCCCGTGCACCACAACTACTGAGCCTGCGCTCTAGAGCCCGCGGGCCACAACTACTGAGCCCACGTGCCACAACTACTGAAGCCCATGTGTCTAGAGCCCGTGCTCCACAACAAGAGAAGCCACTGCAATGAGAAGCCCGCACACTGCAACAAAGAGTAGCTCCCGCTCGCCACAACTAGAGAAAGCCTGTGCACAGCAACGAAGACCCAATGCAGCCAAAAATAAATTAATTCATTCATTAATTTAAAAAAATAGAAAAAATATTTTAAAAGGAATGTAAAAATGCCTTTTGATCTTAATTCGTCATTCACCAATATATGGGGTTCACTAGAAACTGATACCACAGAATGTAAAGAAGTACTAATTTAAAGTAAATTTTAAGAGTCCTGGATATCGGATTATTCCATTCTTCATTTGAATTTTCGACTATGTTAAATCCAGCAACCATTAGGAATGACCTGCTTAGATAAGCGTTTATAACAGGTGTTTGAGCCCTTGTGGTCATGCGAGGGTGGTGGCGAGGGGAGTGGATGTTGAAGATTAACTTCTGAAGAATCTTTGAAACTTTTTTTTGGTATTTATAGAGATGTTCTATGCAGATATAAAAATGAAATTTGCTGACTGATTCAGTGCTAAAAGCTAAATTACACAAGCGAGATGCACAAGCATGACAGATCTATACCCAGCTACTGACTGCTAGCTTTAAAAATAATAAAGTAAGTGCACACCACTCTCCATCTGACTCTAACACTCAGAAGAAAAGTGCAACAACACCCTTCACGTTAAAAAGCTTGCAATTTTCACCGCTGCTCTTTCAGATCCACTTACAGTTCTCATTAGAACCTAAATAATGGTCTCTTAAGCTACCTACCAACATTCTATCGCAATTTCATTTTTATATACCTTTTCCTATGTATCACTTTGGACACATGACTTTTTCAATAATTTAGTATTACACATGAAGTCTTTTTATATATATGTATGAACACTAGGTGGGAAAGAAAAGAACAGTGACGAATCCTGAATTTTTACTCCGTGTCTAGACTGATTATTGCCCTAACCCCCTTTCTCTCTAGCTTCATGTCCTAAGAAAGGTGACAGCATGGAGGACACCAGTCGCGTGGAACATTAAGTGTGCCAACCTCTCTGCAGTGTTTTGGTTGAAGATGGAATACCTTGACTTTGTTTCTCATCCAGTCTTCTGCCCCTTGCCGGGGAGGTGAAGCTGTCCTGCTTCCTGCATTGACAGCTTTGCCTGGTTGGCTGAGGGAGGCTGGAAGGATATACATCACATTACAGCCTTCTCATTGCCAGGTTCTAGTCAGGTTCAGCAATATATGTGGAAACCTGCAAAGCAAACACAGAGAGAGGGAATCAGAATTCAATTAATCCTCTCCAAGGATAAATGAAGCATGGATGAGTGGCTCTTGAGCTCACAGGATGGAAATCACAAAGACTTTGCTTGGGTTTCAGTGATGCTGGTGTTTAGAATCCTGATTCTTCAGCCCAGACAGGAGAAGAGATATAGACCTACAAAAATCTAGGTTCCTTACTAATGTCTCTGTATGTAAGAAAATCCATCTCAATAGTTGATATTCTTAGACATCTTCAAGATGGGGTAGCGACACAAAGTCATCCTGTGACACCAGCCATTGTGCCTTGAGAGGAATCAGACTCTTTCTTTGAGCATATTCACATCAAAGAACAAAAGGGCATTTGGATATCACGTAATTTCAGGCAGACACAGATGGTTTTGAACTTCTAGTTCTCATTTTTAGGAATTGAGAAATTGAGGTGGGGCAGGTTCCCCTAGTTTTCTTCAGTCTTCGTGTTGCCATGTAGCTGCATTCTCTTGTCTCTTTCGATTTTGTTGACCACCTGAAATGATTTTGCCCAATTCCCTGACTCTAGTTTTCTGACCAGTATCTGACAGGCAGCCACAGAAAAAATAGAGCCAGCTACTAACCTGCTTGCAGAAGCTATTTTGGGTCAACTGAATTGAAAAACCTGATCATTTTTCATCAACTCTCACTGAAAGACAAGACCAAAGAAAAACCTCATTTAGTTTTTCTTTTTTTTTTAATTTGAGGTATAATTGACATACATTATATTAGTTTCCAGTATACAGTGTACTGATTTCGATCATCTGCAAAATGATCACCGCAGTAAGTCTAGTTACCATCCACCCCATACGTAGTTACAAAAATTTTTTTTCTTGGGATGAAGACTTTTAAGATTTATTCTCTTAGGAACTTTCAGATCTGCAGTACAATGTTATTGACTGCAGTCACCATGCTGTACGTTACATCCCAGGACTTGTTTGCTTTATAACTGGAAGTTTGTACCTTTGGCTCCCTTCACCCGTTTGCCCACCCCCTACCTTTGGCAACCACCAATCTTATGAGCTTGGTCTTTTGTTTGTTTAGATTCCACATATACATGAGATCATACTTATTTGTATGGTATTTGTCTCTCTCTGTCTGACTTGTTTCACTTAGCATCATACCTTCAAGGTCCACCCATGTTGTGACAAGATTTCATTCTTTCTTATGGCTGAGTAATAATTCCATGGCATGTATTTACCACATCGTCTCCATCCATTCCACTGGTGCATGCTTAGGGTGCTTCCATGTCCTGGCTATTATAAATAAGGCTGTAATGAACATAGGGGTGCATGTATCTTTTCAAATTAGTGTTTTTGAAATACCCAGAAGTGGAAATGCTGGATCATATGGTAGCACTATTTTTAGTTTTCTGAAGCACCTCCATTACTGTTCTCCACAGTGGCTGCACCAATTTACATTCCCACCAACAGTGCAGAGGGGTTTCCTTTTCTCTACATCCTCGCCAACGGTTGTTATCTCTTGTCTTTTTGATACTAGCCATTCTCACAGGTGTGATATGATATTTCATTGTGGTTTTATTTGCATTTTCCTGATGATTAGTGATGCTGAGCATCTTTTCATATACCTGTTGGCCGTCTGTATGTCTCTTTTGGAAAAATGTCTATTCAGGTCCTCTGCCCCTCCCCACCATTTTTTTTTTAATTTATTATATTCCTTTATTTATTTATTTATAATATTCCTTTGCAGAAAAGTTCCGTAATTTTTCCCATTATTTTTTTTTAACATCTTTATTGGAGTATAATTGCTTTACATTGTTGTTAGTTGCTGCTGTATAACAAAGTGAATCAGCTATACATATACATATATCCCCATATCCCCTCCCTCTTGCGTCTCTCTCCCACCCTCCCCATCCCTATCCCACCCCTCTAGGTGGTCACAAAGCACAAGCTGATCTCCCTGTGCTATGCTGCTGCTTCCCACTAGCTATCTGTTTTACATTTGGTAGTGTATATATGTCAATGCTACTCTCTCACTTCATCCCAGCTTACCCTTCCCCCTCCCCGTGTCCTCAAGTCCATTCTCTACGGCTGTGTCTTTATTCCTGTCCTGCCCCTAGGTGCTTCAGAACCATTTTTTTTTTTTAGATTCCATATGCATGTGTTAGCATACGGTATTTGTTTTTCTCTTTCTGACTTACTTCACTCGGTATGACAGTCTCTAGGTCCATCCACCTTGCTACAAATAACTCAATTTCGTCTCTTTTTATGGCTGAGTAATATTCCATTGTATATATGTGCCACATCTTCTTTATCCATTTGTCTGTCGATGGACACTTAGGTTGCTTCCATGTCCTG
Organism: Balaenoptera musculus; assembly: GCF_009873245.2. Classification (NCBI taxonomy): domain Eukaryota; kingdom Metazoa; phylum Chordata; class Mammalia; order Artiodactyla; family Balaenopteridae; genus Balaenoptera; species Balaenoptera musculus. Next base: position 79,770,549 of record NC_045800.1, read on the forward strand.
GCTATTGTAAATAGTGCTGCAAGGAACATTGTGGTACATGACTCTTTTTGAATTATGGTTTTCTCAGGGTATATGCCCAGGAGTGGGATTGCTGGGTCGTATGGTAGCTCTATTTTAGTTTTTAAGGAGCCTCCATACTGTTCTCCATAGTGGCTGTATCAATTTACATTCCCACCAACAGTGCAGCCCCTTTTTAATTAGATGGGTTTGTTTGCTACTGAGTTGTGTAAGTTCTTTATAGATTTTGGATATTAACCCTTTATCAGATATATGATTTGCAAGCAATTTCTCTCATTCAGTAGGTTGTCTTTTCATTTTGTTGATGGATTCCTTTGCTGTGCAGATAAATGAAGTCTTATATGATATTCTCTTAAATTAAAAATTAATTTTATAAACATACCTAATTAGCACCAATCAAGGTACATTATTTTCATTCATCCATTCAGAAGCATTGATCATTCCTATTCTGATCTCATTGAGATTATTAATGATTGTTAACCTGTTCAAAAACATTTTAAAATCCTTTTCGTTTGAAACAGAGAAGAGTAAACCATTGCCTAGAGAATAAAACAAGTTGTTTTCCCCTTCAGTGTTATCGCCAAGTCTTGCTTTTTACATACCTCTCGTTTTCTTTTATTCTTCAGACATATTTTGGAATGGATGTCTCTGCAGTTGAAGATCCAGTTCAGAGACGAGCACTGGAAACCATGATAAAAACCTACGGCCAGACCCCTCGTCAGCTGTTCCAGTCGGCCCATGCGAGCAGACCTGGCTCCAAGCTCAACATTGAAGGGGAGCTTCCTGCTGCCGTGGGGTTGTTAGTGCAGTTTGCTTTCAGAGAAACCAGAGAACAGGTCAAGGAAGTTCCCTATCCGGTATGTCATTTGAATTTCAATAGAATTCAGCAAAAACTGGCTCAACTCCTGAGCCGTCAGGTCCCCTCCCAGGCTCTAGGGGCAGGGAAATGAGTAGCATGGTCCCGGCCTGAAGGTGAGTGCCAACCAGTGAACACGGATGCCTGCATTACGTTCTGTGTATGGGAAATGCTGCGTTAGTGCTATGAAGAGAGTACTTTGGGAGCTCAGGTCAGATTGTAACCTCCCTGAGGGTCATTACTGGGGAGAACCTCACCAGGCAGTGACATAACAGGCATTGCAAATGAGAGGAAAGGAACCATCCAGGACCCGAGAAGAGTCTGAGCATGGCTGTGCCAGTGCAAACATGCCTAGCGTGGTCCTGGTTATCATTTTCCGCCAGAGGTGCTGGCCAGAAGTGTGAATGTTTGGGCTTACAACTAAGGGGGAAATCGTACATGTTTTTTTGGCCCCTCCAGATTGTAATGATAAGAAGTATTGCCTCTTAAAATGGGAAGTAGGTATAATTTTTACTCTGAAATAGAAAAATAAAGCAAGCAAGCCTTAAGAGTAAAATGGATTCTAATCCTCAACTAAATTCTTCATTGTAAAAGCAGCAAAGATGGGAGATTGTGAATTGTAAAGTGTTACAAAGGTTTGCAGAAGGAAATCGTAGAAAATGAAAAGGCAAAGGAAAGAGGTTGTGAAGGACTTGGAGATAAAGTAAAGCACAGATGTCAAACTGCAGTCATCTGTGAGCCACTTTAAGAGAAAATGCTTTTTACAGATCTTGCTTTGATAGTCATTTCTTATAATGATGTTTCTTAAATATACTAAATGTAGAACACAAATAGAACACTGAATGTAAGTTCTTTATGCTCAGAGCTCATATATATCAAATTTGCATGGTAAATACAAACAAAACTTATACAACTAGTAAAATTGAAATTTAAATTTTAAAACATCAATATGAGAGACAATGTTGTTTTGCTGAACCCAGATCACCAGTGTTGGGTTTCATAGTTGAAAGCTGTATTTTTTGTTTTGTGTTTACTTGTCAACGAAACTCATATGCTTTTGAAGCCTTACAAATCATTTTAGTCATTGTCATTACCAGGGTCATTATTTTTAACTAGAATCTATTACTTTAACATGTCAAAATAACAGTACATCCCTGAAAAGTAATAAATGTCATTTAATTTGCCACTATGCTTATTGCTCATTAACTAATTCAAGTTGGTGAGTATGAAGGACCTGAGCAGTATGTCTGTTTGCAGTGGGAACGTGTACCGACCTGCCTCCTTCCCACCCCAGGACCTTCGCACTGGCTGTTCCCTCCGCCTGGCGTGCCCTGTCCCCAGATAGAACCCCAGTTTGCTCTCTCATTTCACTCAGGTGTCTGCTCAGACATTATCTCCTCAGGCAGTCTTCCCCGACCCCCGCATCTAAACAGGCAGCTCTGTCACTCTCGGTCCTCTTCCCCTTCTTTGACTTTCTTTGTAGCACTTGCACCAGCTGACATCTTGTGTATGTATTTGTTTAGTTGTTGTCTGCCCTGCTTCCCAGCTATCAGACAGCTCCACGGGCACTGGGACTTCATCTGTCTTGTTCATCACTGTGTCTAGCAACCAGGAACACATATTTCCATATGCTAAGCACGGGGGAAGTAAAAAATTATAAAATAATTCTTGCCCACAAAGGGCTTATAATCAGGCTGCTTTCTCTTACTCTGTTTGGAGTTTAAATTAGAAGTGATTCTATATTTACTACCTTTTTTAAAATTGTACTTTTTACTTTCCTCGGTTGTAGAGTCCTTTGTCATGGATAAAAGGCTTGAAATGGGGGGAGTATGTCGGTTCCCCAAGTGCCCCAGTACCTGTGGTCTGCTTCAGCCAGCCCCACGGAGAAAGATTTGGTTCTCTCCAGGCTCTGCCCACTAGAGCAATCTGCGGTTTGTCCCGAAATTTCTGTCTTCTGATGACGTACAGCAAAGAACAAGGTAAAATCAAACATGAAAATCATCCTAGGTGTATCTTTCGTGAGAGTTGAATGTTTCCTCTCATCTGTGCTGATACTTTGTTTTATTTCTAGGTTTTCTGAGTCCTTGGTGAAAAACTAAACTCAAATTTGTGTTCATTTAATGCAACGTAGGAATTAAAACAGTACATGAAAAAAATGGGAACTAAATGCAATGTCATTTGAAATGAGAGGAGGTGTTGAAGGAGACAAGAATAAATGTCTCACAAAATGAAAACATTAACAGTTTTATATAAATGTACACTTTGAGACTCTTGAATTCCAGAATAGACAGACTTATTTGACCAGCAAATCTAGTACCTCAGAAGAGACAGTCATGAGATTAAAACAAAACAAGGAAGTCATGATAGCCTTGAAAATAGATTTTAAAAATATGTATGTCTGGAAAGCAATGTTTTTCTCACCTCTCTGTGCACTGACTCACTGAAAGCAACACATGGAAAAGTGCTGTCAGTAGAGGCCCTCTTCATATTTCTAAATGTCACCTACACCCTGGAAAACTAGTGACATTTTCCGCTCAAGTAATCCCTCCGTCCTCCCAAATTAACCGTTTTACTTAATGCGAAAGAACTGTTCCTACGTCCTAGGCATGGGCTTTAAGCACTAAAATGAATGACTGAGGGCACCCATCTGTTCGTATCAGGTGTGTGTAGATTTGCCCGGAAGCCCGCATGTGGACCAGACACATCTTAGCATTGCGCACGGCTAGTGTCGAACCTTGCGTTCTGTGCACTGTGCTCTGTGGTCCACATGGTCCACATGGCCTCCCCCACCATGGAGCACTGCAGTGCAGGGATGCCAGGACCCATGCCAAACATCGGCCACCTAAAGGGATTCAGTGTGCTGGCTGGGCCGCAGTTCTTTTACACTCACTCTTCATTCTGTCATGAAGTGAATGATTGATTGCCTTTATAGTTGTCGGTACTAAAAGAGGCTGCATACCATTTTATCTAAGTTTAGTGAACTAGGAGGAGAAGGTAAAATCTGTTTGATCATCGCTGTAATATCAGTAGTTTATTCTCACTAGTATGCTACAATTAGCTATGAGGTATGTCACGAGTAATTTACTACTAATAATACTTAAAGTACCAAAATGCGTGAATAATTTATCTTTAAAAAATTAATTTGGGTGGATTGAAGTTTCTCTCTTTAGAGCAGAGAGAAAGGGCTGGTATTATCCTGCTAATGATGGGACTTAAATATGTCCAGTATAATTGCTAACCTGTCTTATTTGTGCCACTTCAGTCACAAGCCCTTAGTGGCCCTTAATAGCTGTGTTCGTTCAAATTACACTTTATTTCCTCATAGAACGTGTTTGGGATTTATCAGAATCTAGGTGTGTCCAGGGAAGTGGTATCACACAAGTTATAGCCATGGCCTCGGGCGGCACGGTGCCTGAATTTGTGTCCCAGTTCTGCTGCCTAATACCTGTGTGACCTTGAGAAAATGACTTACACTTTTGGAATCCTGGCTTTTAATCTATAAAATGGGAGTAAATGAAAGGACTTATCTCACAGGGTAGTTCACTGTAAGGATTAAATGAAATAATATAAGGAACGATTAACACAGCGCGGGACTCATTCTAAGTGTTTAATAAATGCATGCCCATCGGACAGTTAGCACCCTGGGGCCAGGGGCTGTGTGAGTGTTCACTGCTGTACCCAGCACGGGACCGTCCACGGGGGCGTTTCAGAGAGGCCTTGAATGACTGGGAGTGCACCTGGCAGATGGAAGGTCATGTGTGTTAAGCACTGTTATATCAAATAACTGTGTCATTTTGCTTAGTTATATATGCATAATACAATACAGCAACGAAACTGCCATGGTTTTCATGATCTTTAGCCTAGTATAGGCCAATTACTTGAGAACTGACAATGCCTCAAAATTGCCTGAGGTACTTTTTTTCAAAATATATTGATACTTGGTTGGGTCCCATTGGAGACATACTGCTTCAGAATCTCTGGGGCTTGAGTCTAGGCCTGTGCATGCTACAAAAGCCATTTTCTTGCAAACTCCTGTTTAAGATCCACTGTTCAAATAGATAAAGCAGAAGTTTATTTTTCTTTTTTAAAAAATATGGTGCCTCTTGTGTTGCTGGAATGAGAAACCAGGAACAGTTACTGAGTTCCTACTACATGCCAGGCTTTATGGTGGAATTTGCAAGGTCCCGAGGCTCATGAAGTGTGGTTCCTTTCCATAGCAGCTTACGTAGAGAGGAGTTTATATTTAACAAGGATATCCCAATTTCTTTATTGCAAAAGTGATGTCCACATTTGGGATTATACTCAACAAAACAAAAAGAAATCTGTGAATTACATTTTCAGTGTGCTGTTGATTCATTCAACAAATATTTATTTGTTTTATTGCTTTATATGCTGGGTATTATGCTAGGTACTCACATTCTGTCTCCGTAAGGAACTCAAAGCTTCTAAGTTTCCAGGGCAGCACCAGCTATAGCATTTAGGCTGCATTTGCCCTAGTCAATGTGCCAACAAGGCATAGGTTATGAGAAACGTTGATGTCAGGAGGTCCAGATCTTTATCCCAAAAGGACATAATACTATGTTACGGGTCCAATGAGAAAAGAACAGAACCTTGTTAAACGAAGGTCTCCCGTGCAGTCCTTGCAGTTGAAAGGATTAAATTATCCCTTCTCAGGGTTGCTTCTGCTCTAGCAATGGCCCCTTTCTGGTATTACTAGTTGTCCGTATTGATTTTTTAACAGGGTATCTAAGTTTTTTGAAACATTTTCTCGTTCATATTTATTGTTAAAAGTAAAGTGTCACAGAACATGAATAGAGGAAGCTTGATTATCATTGTCTTTTATAAAAATTTCTTAACAGAAATTTTAGTACTAAGTCCTATAAATCCAAACCAAAACACCACAGGTGAAAAAGAATACAGTTCCACCCTTAGAATCCCATTAGCCTTAAAGGAATAAAACTAACACAATTCGGTCCATCTTATGGATATAAAGATGATTTTGCACTGGAATGACCGTGTTCTGCTGTGTGAACTTGAGCCTTTAACCTGCCACTGTGGCCGGCTGTCCAATAATAACTGAGCAGTGGCAACTGATGCTTTTATTTCTCCTTCTTGAGGTGTGAGAAGCATGAATAGTACTGACATTCAGTGGTCCGCCATCCTGAGCTGGGGATATGCTGATAACATTTTAAGGTTGAAGAGTAAACAAAGCGAGCCTCCAATAAACTTTATACAAAGTTCACAGCAGTATCAGGTAAACATTTTTATGAAGTGCTTTACAATAATAATTAAATATAATGCTTTAAAAAGGAGTCAGACTGATGGCAGCCAGTCTTTAATATCCTGCAGTCAGTCCAGGAGCTGGTGATGCTGAATGTATGCCTTGTTTACAGTGCTGACAGACTCCCTAACTGCCGCTGTTCTGCGTCCCCAGAGTTTGTCCTCTACCCAGTCTCTTGTTGAGGCAGCATCAGCTCATGGCTCAGTATTGGAACAAAATCAGCATTGCTTTCTTCTCAGTGTCCACTTACCTTTTGTTACTGTGTCATTTTCTCCCTTCCTTCCTTCCTTCCTTCCTTCCTTCCTTCCTTTCTTTCTTTCTTTCTTTCTTTCTTTCTTTCTTTCTTTCTTTCTTTCTTTCTTTCTTTCTTTCTTTCTTTCTTTCTTCTTTCTTCCTTCCTTTCTCTTTCTTTCTCTCTCTCTTTCTCTCTCTACAGCTGCGTTGGGTCTTTGTTGCTGCGCACGGGCTTTCTCTAGTTGCGGTGAGCGGGGGCTACTCTTCGTTGCACGGGCTTCTCATTGCGGTGGCTTCTCTTGTTGCGGAGCACGGGCTCTAGCCGCATGGACTTCAGTAGTCGTGGCACGCGGGCTCAGTAGTTGTGGCTCACGGGCTCTAGAGCACAGGCTCGGTAGTTGTGGCGCACAGGCTTAGCTGCTCCGCGGCATGTGGGATCTTCCTGGACCAGGGCTCGAACCCGTGTCCCCTGTGTTGGCAGGCAGATTCTTAATCACGGCACCACCAGGGAAGTCCCTTTACTATGTCATTTTCAATAACCAGAGTGCCATCTTCTATACCGGGTTTTTTCTAAATGAACCGGGTATTTAGGCATCACAACATGGTAGAAAGACCTTGGGGCTAACTGTAGCTCTGCGATCTGTGTTAGTGTCCAGCTCTGTTATTTACTGTGTAGCCTTTGGCAAGTAATTTAACCTTACCCAACTTGAGTTTCTTTCCTCTTCTCTAAAACTGGGCTAGTCATACTCCCACCACTCTCTCATAAAGCTGTTGTTAAAAATGTCTCCAATGTTTCTGAAAGTGCTTTGTAAACTATAAAACACCATGTACACACACAAACACACACACACACACAGTACTGCCATAACTTTTTCCGGTACTAAATTGTATGTTAAACCTTCTTTCTTTGACTGTCTTTCCATAGGAAGTTCTTTTACTGTTTTCTGACTTCCGTTACCTACATAGCACCTGGTGCCTATTCATATAGTCCTAACATTCGTCACCATTCCCTGAGCACTTTAAAGATGGAGTAAGCTACTTTTGGGGAATTTTTGGCAGTGAAAGAAAGGAGAGCAATGGTTTGTTTGCTTAACCTTCAATATGCCTGGAAAGAAAGGTCACTGCCTTTTGTCACCTGGCTTACCAGTAAACTAACAAAAGTAAGAATAAAGGACAGTGAAAAACAACCTTATTATAAATTTTAATAAGAATTTAAGCACTGAAAAATTATTTCTATCATGTAAAGTTGGGCACAGAAACATCATTAAAGATGAAAAAATACTCTCATTAAGTCCTTTTAGCAAAACAGGATGATCCAGATTTCTAGCAAACACGGTGTGATAAAGTACTTCCGGTCAAGTGCCTAACTAACTAGATAAGAATACCATATTTCATTTTGTTCTTAGAAATATGCTGTTCACTCATTGGTTGTTTAGTTTGAGAAAATTTGTCCAGGGTATTATCATATGAAGACTCACACTCTGAGATTTCACTTATCTGATCAATTTCATCATCATCATTACAGATTAGAGTCCTGCTGTCTCTTAGCCTTTATCTTCTGATTGATCTCATAATTGTGAAACATGTTCCTGTCAATTTTCTTCTCTTTTCCATTATTGCTGGAAAATGAAAAATTCTCAATTTCCAACTGTGTTCGATGACAGCTGAAAGTAGACTACAGAAGTGGTGTCTTTGGTCTTCTTTTATACTTTCTCAAAAGATGACAACATTCTTTTGACAATGCAATAAGAAAACCAAAAGATGACAATTTAGGGACTTCCCTGGTGGGGCTGTGGTTAAGAATCCACCTGCCAATGCAGGGGACACGGGTTCAAGCCCTGGTCCGGGAAGATCCCACATGCTGCAGAGCAACTAAGCCCATGCGCCACAACTACTGAGCCTGCGCTCTAGAGCCCGTGAGCCACAACTGCTGAGCCCGCGTGCCATAACTACTGAAGCCCATGCGCCTAGAGCCCGTGCTCCGCAACAAGAGAAGCCACCGCAATGAGAAGCCCGCGCACTGCAACAAAGAGTAGCCCCCGCTCACCACAGCTAGAGAAAGCCCGCGCGCAGCAACGAAGACCCAACGCAGCCAAAAATAAATAAATGAATAAGTAAATAAATAACTTTATTAAAAAAAGATGACAATTTGTTTCACATTTACATCATCCTTCCGGGAGATCCATCATTCTTCCATTTTCTTATTTTGTTTGTTTTGTTTTAGCATAGTTGGGAATAATTGAAGAGTAGAGATGAAATAATTCCTAGGATGATGAAATAGCAAAGTGTTTCAAAATAGAGAAAAAAATGAGATTATTGAAATCCTAAAAATGTAACTTAGGTTTATAAAAGAGTTCAGTCAACCCATATGGTAATTGCAAGACAGAATGAGTTTTATTCTACATATAGGAAATAGGTACATTTTCTTTTTGCTCTTTGGAAGACCTCTAAGAGAGAATAAAAATTATGAAATATCAATCTTTACAAATAGAACTATTCAAGAAAGAAACTCAAAAAATAAAATTAGATCCAATGGACTCTGAAGATATACTGAGAGTTAAGAAGAGTCAGGCTCAAAGCAAGTCACCTTTCAAGGTAGCAGACACTTGAACACGTTTGCAGGGCCAGGGGAAGAAGCCAGCAAATGACAGTTTGAAATTCTGACAGTTGTTTGAGAAACACTGGGGTGGGGTGGGGCTGGCCTTAAAAACAGAGGGGCTTCTCTAAATCAGGAGGTGACGCCGAGACACTTTGCGGCCCGAAGGAGGGAAAGGGATGAGGTCTGTAGCTGATGATCGCCGTCTTCTTAGTGAAGTGAAGTGAAGTGTGTGGGTATTGCTGAGCAGCCGACCGGCCGGGAGAGGTGGGACTGGAGAGGGGGCAGAGCGGCTGGGGACAGCTGCTGGGGGCGTGGTGTGGGGGTCAGCTAGTGCCGGAGGAAGACTGTCCGGCCGAGCAAAGAGGTGAGCCGACCTCGAATAGTGTCTCCACGGTTGGGACTCAAGGCTTTATAATCCCCAAGGAATAATCCCAGATTTTTTTTCTCCACGTTTATCTTTCTTTCTTCTCCTATCTAGCAATCTTTAGAACTGTTAGAAGCAGTACCTCTATTTATATATACTCTGTTTCCCTACCAAAGACAGAAAAAGAAAAAAAAAAAAAAGAAAAGTAAAAATCAGGTATCTCTCTCTCTCTGTCACACTCACACACACACACACACACACACACACACACACACACCCCCTCTCAACCTTGGATCTAGTCAATCCTGAATCATTGTGTTTAAATTTCTGAGGAACAAATGGCCCTACGTGTATTTGTGTGTGTGTGTGTGTGTGTGTGTGTGTACACAGAAAAATGTAAAATCATAGACAATGCATTGTAATACATTTTAACTTGGAAACAGCTTTTAGATAGCTTAAAGTTACAGAATATTATTATATCTTACACCATTCTAATCATTTCAAGTAAAATGTTTACCTTAAATTTTGTGATCATATATTTTTTAAAAAATTGTCAGAAAAGTAGAAGCATTTCTCGTGCTTTTTAAACATGATAATCTTTGATTTGTCCTTTCTCTAGGTGACTAGTTGTGCTTGGGTACCGGACAGTTGCCAGCTTTTTACTGGGAGCAAATGTGGTGTCATCACAGCCTACACAAACAGATTCATGAGCGGCACGGTAGGTCCTGGGCGCGTTTTGTGGGATTTTCATGTCAGTGAGGGGAAGAAACCCTTTATGAAGTATAAATTTGGTATAAGATTAAATTTTTTGTACATTAATCTTTTGTACTTTAATCTCTTCACATAAGCTCTTAAAATGTAAAAGGTCACGTGTCTAACTCTTTAATTTTAGGTTTATTAAGATCACAAAAATTTTGAAAATAACTGTAAAGGTCAGAGACAGACAGTATTTTGAGTTATGATCTGTTTTGAGTTTAGGCTTTTTCATGGCATTTTGATGCTTGCTTGCTTGCTTTCATTCTCGGTATCAACCTGAGTGCTTACAAGTATCCCACAAGATTCTATAAAAGTTGGAAGTACAAAACTCCTAATGTTCAACATTCCTATGCCCTCTGGGTAAATTAAATGACAGAAAAATCCAAGTAGCCAGTCTTGATTTCTACCACTTACTGGAAGAAATGTTTTCATTCACTGAATCCTTTGGATTTGAGAGTTAAATTATTAAAACACTCTAGTGAAGAAGACATTATGCAATACTTCTTTTAATCGACTGTCATTTCTTTCTTTTTTTTTTTTTTTTGCAGTAACAGTACTTACTTTATTAAGAGATTAAACCTACAGTATTTTAGTAGTTAATTAAAGGACCAATTCCTAAGAGGCATTTCCACTGTAGGTCTGTCATTCCTTTCTTGAATCAGCTGTCTGTGGTGCTGTTGAGCATTAGTGGCAAATTTAGGGTGATAACTTAGTGATTATCATTCTAGTCTAAAATGTGCTCTGTGCTTTTTTTAAAATTTATTTTTATTTTTGGCTGTGTTGGGTCTTCGTTTCTGTGCGAGGGCTTTCTCTAGTTGCGGCAAGCGGGGGCCACTCTTCATCGCGGTGCGCGGGCCTCTTACTGTCGCGGCCTCTCTTGTTGCGGAGCACAGGCTCCAGACGCGCAGGCTCAGTAGTTGTGGCTCATGGGCCTAGTTGCTCTGCGGCATGTGGGATCTTCCCAGACCAGGGCTCGAACCCGTGTCCCCCGCATTGGCAGGCGGATTCTCAACCACTGCGCCACCGGGGAAGCCCCTGTGCTTTTTTTTAATTATAATTTTCTGCATCATTTTATAAAACATGTTTTACTGGGTGAAACCTGTATTTCTAGCATAGGGTGATGCTCAGTTCCTTACTTTTCTGTCCAAGTTTATTCCCTTTTAAGCCCTTGTTAAGGTTCTTTGCCACGATCCTTGGGGTATAAATGTGATCATAATATTGTTTCTGTCTCTTAGTCTAAGGAGTCATTAAAATGTTTGAAGCAGGAGTGATATGATCCAGTCAGCATTTTAAGGCCATCACTGTAGCGCCTACAAGGAGAATCGCTTAGAAGGAGTGTGAGGCTGGAGGGGAGGGTACCAGTTCAGAGGCGCTGTAGTGATACAGGCCAGCCGTGGTGAGGGCTCTGTGTCAGGAGGTCAGCATGTACAGGTTACTGCAGGACAGTGAGGTTGTGCTCTAAGAAAGATTCACACACAGCTTAGAAGAGCCAGAAGTGGGACCAACCAGATGTCAGGAAGCCTGAAAAGTTACACATGAGCTAGATCTTAAAGGACCATTTTACTAAGTGGAGAAAAGAGGAAAGAGTATTGTAGCAAAGTAAACCAACACATGGAAACAAAGGCATGGTAGTTTGGGGGATGGCAGATACTTTTATGTGTAGTTTAGAGTATAACATGCTGGGAGGAGTGCCAAATTCAGGGCAGGAACAGTAGAGTGAGGTGAGGGTCTTATACACAGGCCACAATAAGAAGCATGCTAAGGAGTCTGAGCAGAGAGGCGCCTTCACTTTTGGATTGTCTTCTGTTTTCTCCTTTTTACTCCCCAAGGCCTAAAGCGGATGTTATTTTATAACGTCTCTAATATTTACCACTGCCATTGCCTTTCACCTTCTGAGCTCACCCTGTTTCCTTTTTTCTACAAATATATTCTAATCTCTGCTGCTAGAGCAGTTGTCTGCTTGTACACTCAGATCATTTGTACCATCATAGACACCTATTTAAAAACTAGCTTCATCTTTTGTTTTTTATTTCCTCTTGCTTTTCCCAACACTATGAACAGCCTTGCTCTTAGTTTTCCTTACTTCCATTCTTCCTATAATTTAAAATTTTAATTGTACGCTAGCACAGTATAGAGTATTGGTTAAAAAAAAAAAAAGGATTAAGCTGTACTCTGTATAGGAGTAATTTTGCACAACATAGCTTTGAAATAGATCAAAGATGTAGCTATTATCATTTGAATACAGCAAGACACGTGCTTCTTTTAGTTTGAAGTTATTGTGAAGTCTTAGGTTGCTTACCTTTCCTCAGTTCTGTATTTGCCTGAAAGTGGATTTTTTCAATTTATTTGTAAGGGTTTTCTTTTTCTCCTAAGTATTAATAGTATTAGGTAATCAAGTCATGAGATTAACAGTTACTATTTAAACCATGTCCAAAATTGTACCTTAGCTGTGTGGTTTTATCATTGTTTGATCTGAGAGAAGGTTACTTGGGTTTTTGTAGATGTTGTTGTTGCTTTTTACTGGGGACTGTCTCATCATTTTGGGGTCCCCGAAGCTGCAGATGTGACCCTATGCCTGTGAGGTTGGCAGGAAACACCTCATGTTTACTAGCTTCTGTTCTCCCAACCCACTGAATGCCATGGTTCTAAAAGTATTTATGCTCTCGTTTGTGTTGGCCTTGACACGTACGAAAGACCACCTCCCATGTAGCACCATGTAGGATATGACCAAAATAATTGTTGTCTGAAAATATTTTCAAGGGAATCTTATGAAGTACTTTCCTGAGCTAGTGAAGCATATATAACTTTGAGCATTGTGAGTTTCTGTTGACTATCCCAAGATAGTCTGCTAAAATGCATTCTACATGTGTCATGACGAAAACATTGGTTGGTTATAGGGAATTGTTATCAATAAGCCATTTATATACAGTATTAGAGAAGAATGTCTTCTAAAAGTGATAACTGATTTTAAAATAGTTGGTCTTGAGTCATTTTTTCACTAATTAAATAGTGTGGCCACATCATCTTCATATAAGTGAACACCTGTATTTCTATTCTCTAAATTGATGGTGGTAGGAGAATATATATGCAGTTTATCCAAGGTAGTATTACACCATTCAAGAACATTTTATGAAGAAGTAGGCCAGCACAAGATTCCTGTTCTACCCATGGAAATTATTTTCTGATCCATCAGGGAATCACCTAGTAACACTAACTCTTATAATCATTTTAAAGTGCAAAATCTATAAAATTTCAATAACCACTACAGGGTACCTATCTTGTGTTTACCCCATAAATATTATTCATGATCATGAAGTAAAAAAAAAAAAAAACACACACACACGCACACACATATATATACATACATATATATATATATTTTTTTTTTTTTTTTTAATAAGGAGGGAGCTTTAGCCTTGAGGGCATTTGTCAATCCTAGAATATTGACCCTGTCCTTGGACAGCCTCTTGTGAGAGGAATAGAAAACAACAACAAGGGACAGAGCAAGCTGGGGAGTCCCAAGGAGGCCCTTGTCCAAAAGGCTGGTCCCTAAGAGTAAGGATGAGTCAGATAGGACCAACTCTTGCCTGGAATTACAGCCTGGATTGGAATTCCCTGGGTTGTCCAGGATCCTCAAGACTTGAGTTTGGGTAAGGCGTCCCTAGCCTGGCATGGGGATCCAGGTCATCCAGCAGAAGAAACAAGAAAAGTACTTGCATTCTATTCCACAAATAGAGGAATTCCTTCACATAATTTTTCTAATGTAGTAACAAATACACAAAACCAAGCACACGAATTTACAGATAAGAAAATGAATATGTGAAAAAGTTAAACTTAGTTACAATAAGAGAAATTCAAGTTAAAGCAACCTTGATTGCCGTTTAAAACTCGGGAAATTTTCAAAGATTTAGAATGGGAATTGAGTCACAAACTGAAATGCTGCAGAGTTCAGGCAGAGAAGGAAGGAGCTCAGGCCTTTTGGGGCAAGGAATTCCTTGGTCCCAGGGACCCTGAAGAATGGTCTGCAAGGGCGCTGGCACATCCCTGTGGCCCTGCAGGCTCCTGGCCCTGCGGGGAAGGTCACGGAGGAGAAGCAGAACTCGTGCCCTTGTTCAGAGCCATCTGGTTGCTGTGGTTGTGTGCAGCTGAAGGTCACATGCCCTAGCTAAACAGAAGCCACTGCCACACAGCTCAAGCCCGTGGTTCCAAGGGGAACTGTAAGCCTGGTATTGCCTGGTCATCTGAGTCTTAAAGAATAAAATAGGTATTTTTATGTGAAAAATAAAGCACTTGAAATAGATGAGCTGCAGCTAATAACTCAACACAGATATGTTTCAAAAGCAGTGGTGATCAAAAAGGCAAGATGCAGCAGATACCTAAAGAATAATTAATACCATATATATAAAGCTTAGCAACATGGAAAACAATACAATCGTTATAGTAACATATAGTAGAACATAAATTCTACATACATGGGAAACAAATACAAAATTCAGGATAATAGTAACTTCTGACAAGAGAGAGGAAATAGGATGTAAAACAGTACACAGACTATGTAATGTTTAATGTTTTCTTTATTTAAAAAATAAGCTGATCTTATAAAATGTTAGGATTAGTTTAACTGAGTGGTCAGTATACAGCTTTTTATTATACTTTCTACTTTTCTATATTCTTTGTATTGAAATACTTTATGACAATAAACTGCTACCCTAATGAAAACAAAAGTTAGACCCTGTGTGGACATCTGGTGTCTGTGAGCCATGTGGAACTTGGAACATCAGTTTGCAATGTTTGATTTAGAAAATCAGTCCACAACTATTGATGAGTAATACATCGCCATTGGTGGCATCATGAATTGGTACAAAGCCTTTGAAAAGTATACAAAAGAACTGTAAAATTATTAATATTCACTGATCCACTAGTAGGATTCTGGAAATTCTAAAGAAATGATTTAGAGGAGGAACAAAACTTATATAAATGAAGGATTTAATTATGACATCTATAATTTTGAAAAAATTTGAAACAATTTTAAATGTCTATCATAAAGGATGCTCAAGGGGGCTTCCCTGGTGGTGCAGTAGTTAAGAATCCGCCTGCCAAGGAAGGGGACACGGGTTCGAGCCCTGGTGCGGGAAGATCCCACATGCTGCGGAGCAACTAAGCCCGTGCGCCACAACTACTGAGCCTGCGCTCTAGAGCTCGCGAGCCACAACTACTGAGCCTGTGTGCCACAGCTACTGAAGCCCGTGCGCCTAGAGTCCGTGCTCCGCAACAAGAGAAGCCACCGCGATGAGCCCGCGCACCGCAATGAAGAGTAACCCCCGCTCGCCGCAACTAGAGAAAGCCCGCGCACGGCAACAAAGACCCAACGCAGCCTAAATTAATTAATTAATTAATTAATTAATTTTTAAAAAGGATGCTCAAGTAAATTATGGTATACTAACTGTATAGAGTATTATAACACTTAAAAATCATTTTGAAGACACTGTCAAAAATGGAAAATGCTTATGGGAGAATGTATAAAATACAAAATAGGGAATTATTTGTATGGCAATAATCACAGCTATAAAATACATATGTATTTGGCTAAAGACTGGAAAAGAATAGACAAAAATGAAAAGCTTATTTGTTGATGAAATTATGGTCAATTAAAAATTTTTTAATGTTTAATTAGTTTTACTCTTTAGAAAAAGTTGAACTAGATTGAAAAATGAGATGTTTGAGAAGAATGTTTGAATCACTTGGGTTGTTTTTATTTTTGAGATACGACACTAGGATACCTTTCGTCATGGTTTTTGTCTTATACTTTACTTATGTTTTTAATTTTAGCCTTCAGAGATAGAAATGGAGTCTCAGATACATCTCTATGGGCACACAGAAGAGATAACCAGCTTGTTTGTCTGCAAACCATACAGTATAATGATAAGTGTGAGCAGAGATGGAACCTGCATCATATGGGATTTAAACAGGTACAGAAATCTCCAACTCTAAAATAGCTACTTTTAATGTTTCAGTTCTCACTGTGAGAAATAGATGCACTAAAATAATATCTTTATATCATAATAGCTTTAAGCATGAAATACAGACTTTACCTTTGTAATCTTATTGAATTAAACAATCAGTTAGGAATATAGTCAGGAATGCCTTATAAATAGTAGATACATATACACCGAGGAAAAGAATTATACAAATAAGAGAATATAATTATATGTAATGATCATATGCAAATTCATGTCTCTGGTGTTTTAGGTTGTGCTACGTACAAAGTCTGGCGGGACACAAAAGCCCTGTCACAGCCGTCTCTGCCAGTGAGACTACAGGTGACATTGCCACCGTGTGTGACTCAGGTGAGCTTCAGGCCCCAAAACGAAAGCACAGGGTGGCTGCAGTCGCAGTGCATTCAGCCAGCTGGTTACATCACAGGTGCAACGGTTGCATTCCATCTCTCAGGCCCCTGCCAGATCTGTATGCTTAGGGGATAGCATGTATGTGTGTTAAGACTCCACACTCCCGATGCAGGGGTCATGGGCTCGATCTCTAGTCAGGGAACTAAGATCCGCCATGCCGCACAGCGAGGCCAAAAAAAAAACCAGTAAGGTTGAGGATTGAGTTCATCAGTTTAGGCATCTACTTATGCAAAAGTTAGTATTGTCGTAATTTAACTTTTTTTCAGATATA
Organism: Balaenoptera musculus; assembly: GCF_009873245.2. Lineage (NCBI taxonomy): Eukaryota > Metazoa > Chordata > Mammalia > Artiodactyla > Balaenopteridae > Balaenoptera > Balaenoptera musculus. Next base: position 79,787,335 of record NC_045800.1, read on the forward strand.
TGTAAGATTGCATTTGAGCACATGTAAGTTAAGCAAATTACTGTTACATAATTATCTGAATTTCCTTTGGTTTTGTTTTTCCATCCTTTTTTGCTTCTGCTTTTTAACTACTGACTTTGCTACCTCCCTCCTGACTAAATGAAAAGCATCAGCAGATGATCAACTTCCTACATGTGTCTTGTAGTTCCTGTGAGAGAGTAGTATAAAATAATAATGGAAGTATAATTTGCCCAAAATTTACATGACAAAGATATATCTCCTAATCAAAGGTCTGGCTTTTAGTTTTTGTTTTTTCATGTATACATATTAAAAAACTTGATGCATCCAGTGGGAAAGAACTGTTGAAAAGCTCATAAATTTTCTGTTTGCATTTCCATTAATTGAAAGGATCCTTTGAAAAACTGTTTCTTTTTGTCCACTCAGTACAGATATCGTTGACACATCTACAGTGGGTGGTCTTTTATCCTTTGCTTGCATTTTTCATATTGTTTGTTTTTTCCTGACACCAAATGTGTGGTCTTTCCAGACACTAAACAGTTCTCCAATTCTGTGACACCAACTGGGTGTCCAACAGTGCCATTCAATTCTGACACTAACTAGTCGAAGTTAGCAAATTTGGGAGTCCCAAGACCCCCCACCAGGTTTGATAATTCTCTCGAATGACTCACAAAACTCAGTAAAACACTGTACTTACTACTATGGTTCATTACAAAGGATAGATGTGAACAGCCAGAAGAAAAGGTAGGTAGGGTGAGGTCACAGGGTCTGTCCACCCTCCTGGCACGTCAGTGTGCTCATCAACTTGGAAACTCTCCTCCCCCTGTTGTTTAGGAGTTTTTCTAAGGTTCCATTCTGTAGGCAAGGTAGATTCAATCATTGGCCAGTAGGAACTGAGCTCAACCTCCAGCCCCTCTCCCTTCCCTGGAAGTGGGAGGTGCTGTAAGTTCTAACTTGGGGTTGGTTTTTCGGGTGAGCAGTTCCCATCCTGAAGCTGTCTGGGCCTCCCCCCAGGAGTCATCTCATTAGCATAAAAAAGACAGTAAATTAACAAGGGTTTTAGGAGCTCTATGCCAGGGACCTGGGACAAAGTCCGAATATTTATTTTTGTACTATACCACGATAAAGCTCTTGTTTTTACAAAACACTCATTCATGCTTGTATTCAAGAAAAGTAACATCTTCAGTCATGCTTCAAGATTTCAGATGTGAAGTATTTGCCAGTCTTCACCCCTAGTCATAAAATAATGTCATGAAAACATTTTTATTTCCTAATCAGCATAACTAAGGGGAAAGGTCTTAAATAGTTGACTTTGGTAATATAAGTGTGGGCAGATGATTGATGACTTTGCTGATTGTTCTTCCTTGATTTGTACATTAGTGGCTTTTAGTATGTCACATCAAGAGGGAATTTGGGGGAATCATATAATGATTATTTATATAGAGTTCTCTACTTTCTTGTTTTGGCAACATTTGGAAGTTAGGACTGATCCCGAGGGAACCGAATTTTGTAAAGTTAATTACTTTCCTGCTGCCAGTAGTGATTTATTATATCTGTGATATTATATTAGCTAGTCATATGGGAACAAGAAACCAGATTACTTTTGCTTACAATTACCAGCTCACTAGTAGGGTGTTCAGGTGCCCCTAGGTAGTGCGCACAGTAGAATAGAGTAATGGCTAGAACTTTCTTTCCACTTTGAACAAAAAGGCCTTCTCAACTTGTTTGAGGCCTCTCAATGCATATAGAAGGGTACTCATAAAGAGCATGTGGCATATAGAGAGCATAATAAGAATAATGATTTTTTAAAAGAGAGGACAAATTTATGTTTAGTGATCCAGAATATATTTCATTCTCCTATTCTTATAGTCCAGGAAGGGAAGAAAGTTATCAGATGTAGCCTACCAAAAGTCTTGACACTTCAATGAGAACCATCCAAGTAACTTTAAAATCAAAATTTAAGAGAAATAAATATATATGCATGTGTATGTATATGTATATATAATATATGTATATGTGTATGTATGCACATATATAATCTCAAACATTTCTGTATTGGGGCTGAAGATAACACTGGCAAACTCACTCCTCCTGATCCTAATTTCCCAGGGCTTATTATGGGATGTGGTTGTTATAGTGATAAGATGTAAAATTTATTAAACTATGTAAATATTATAGTAGATGGTTTCTGTATTTTTTTAAATCATTCTGCCACTATATCAAAATATATGCATTTCAACTAGGGTTCATAGCCTTTTCCTGTGTTGCCAGTGGTACTCTGAAGTTAATATAATATTCTAAGATTCAGAGTAGGGGGTAGTTCTCCAATGTCTTTTAATTTTGATGAAGATGTATAGGAAGAATAAAGATTTTTTTCAGGAATGCCCAACTTTCTGACTTTTAGTTGATATGTTAAATTATACATGAAAGCAATCCGGTATTGGGTAAGGGCCTCGATTTTTTTTTTTAATATATATTTATAATCTTAGGCAGATGAGTGTTTACTTGGTTTTGTGGTAGACCAAGTTTCTGGGCAATCTGCTAGGGTAACTCTTTGCCTATTAAGTTCCATACCATACTTCAGAGTTGAGGACCACATTTAGATTTTTTATTTTGAAGAACTAAGCCATGCAGTAGCTGTGTCTTACAGTTACCAACCCCTACATCCATATCTTTTATGGATATGTATCCAATGACTTTAATAAGCCTTCTGACCTTACTAGTACACATCTGGTTACTTTATATATTTTTAAAAATCTTTATTAGATATTAAATACAAAAGAAAGAGTGAAATCTCTACTTACGTAAAAGATGAGTTTATCATCTACAATTGTATTTCTTTAGCATATTGAGTCTCCTATATCTTTTTTTTTTTTAATTTATTTATTTTTGGCTGTGTTGGATCTTTGTTGCTGCACGCGGGCTTTCTCTACTTGGGGTGAGCAGGGGCTACTCTTCATTGCGGTGCGCAGGCTTCTCATTACGGTGGCTTCTCTTGTCGCAGCACACGGGCTCTAGGCGCGCGGGCTTCAGTAGTTGTGGCATGTGGGATCAGTAGTTGTGGCTCGCAGGCTCTAGAGCGCAGGCTCAGTAGTTGTGGCACACGGGCTTAGCTGCTTGGCGGCATGTGGGATCTCCCCGGACCAGGGATCGAACCCGTGTCCCCTGCATTGGCAGGCGGATTCTTAACCACTGAGCCACCAGGGAAGTCCCAGAGTCTCCTATATCTTGATGCTTTATTTGGATAATCTCTCCTAATCGATATTCTACAATGGGAAGTAGACCACCGGGCATTTTTTAATCTTTGTGTGTGTATGTGTGTGTGTTTATGTGTGTGGTAAAATATATTTAACATACAAGCTGCCATTTAAACCATTTTAAAGAATACAATTCAGTGGCATTATTACGTTCACAATGTTGTGCAACCATCACCACTGTCCCTTTCAAAAACTTTTTCATCACCCTGAACAGAAACTCTGTAACCGTAACTCCCACTCCTCCCTCCCCAACAGATCCTGGTAACCTCTATTCGACTTTCTATCTCTGTGAATTTGCCTATTCTAGATATTTTATATAAGTGGAATCATACAGTATTTGTCCTTTTGTGTCTGGGTTATTTCACTTAGTGTACCACTTTCAAGGTTTATTCGTGTTGGTGCCTGTATCAGAACTTCATTACTTTTTGTGGCTAAACAATATTCCATCGTATAGATATACCACATTTTTGTTTATCCATTCATCTCTTGATACACATTTGGGTTGTTCCCACCTTTTGGCTATTGTGAATGATACTGCAACACACTAGGCATTTCGGTTGGTGACATTTGAAGGTCTTTCGCATACCTTTAGGTAAAGAAGTATTTCCAATATTTATTTCTTTGCTATAAAATCTTTTCATTTCCTTAATAAAGAGAGAAACACATTCTCTGCTTTTCTGTTAGTTCTAATGGAGAGATAAAATTAAGTGTAGTAACACACTATGTCATCCAAACTTTATCATGCCTCTTAACCTCTGTCTTATCAGTATGAGAATATTTCTCCAGAGAAGGCTGGACACATCACCATGAGGCCCCAAACCACAGCCCGAGTTTATAGAGGATATTAAAGCAATTAGTGCCTCCTCCACCCCCTGGAAAACTACAAAAAGTTTGGTTACTCATGGTCTTTGAAAGGAAAAAAAGTTCGTTTAATAAGACATTGATTTGTAAGAGTCAATCTTAGACATTCTGAAGAATTAGCTTTCTTTTTTTTTTAAGAATTAGTTTTTAACTCAGCTTTTACTGTAACATTTTTTTTCTTCAGAAGTTCCGGAAGTCACTTCTTTTAGATAGTTTCACAGAATATTTTCTTCTCTTTTTGGAGATTGTTTAGCTTTCTAGGTACTTTCAAATTCAGATTTGGCAGTTTGTATGCTGAAATATTATGACTACAGAAAGATTCATGGTTAATTTACATTGTTGCTCTACCTTGTAGCTTAATTTTTTATTTTCATTTTCTTCACTGGTCATCATCTCTAGATAAATATGCCAACTCTGTGTGACTTACAATGCAGTAGTTCCATTTATACCGTCCTCAGTCGTGAGTTGCCTATAAACTTCATCACTAAAACAAACAAGCTAGGCCCTCAGGGGTGCCCCTCTGGGGCCCAGTGTAGGGGGCTCTGTGACACCCACAACCTGGTGACCTGTGGGTGACTGTGGTGTTTTAGCTGGCGGGGGCAGTGACCTCAGACTCTGGACAGTGAACGGGGACCTCGTTGGACATGTCCACTGCAGAGAGATCATTTGTTCCGTGGCTTTCTCTAACCAGCCTGAGGGGATATCTATCAACGTGATTGCTGGGGGATTAGAAAATGGAATTGTAAGGTAAGAGGAGTTTTTTATTTCTTTGTGTACTTTTGTTTATGAGGGCACAGAAGTTTCAAAAATTAGTTTTTACTACCTAAACATAGTAATATCTAATATTTAGAGATTTAAAATCACCTTCGGATATCGGTTCTTCAGTTCTTTGTTTTATTTATAAATAGTAAAGATAGCTTTAGTACATTTTTGAAATTTTATATTATTTGTCAACTATGAAAGAGTAACAATATGAAAATATACAGTTAGGTTTCCTTTCTCCCCACCCACCTGGGCAAACTGCCAGAAGTAACTACTGTTAATCGTTTATTGTGTTTCCTTCCAGATGATTTTTAACAAGTAAACACGTAGGTTCAATTTTTAGGGAAGGGAACGTTAGTTTGCATAATTAGATGATGACTTTTTTCTTCCTCCAGGTTATGGAGTACTTGGGACCTAAAGCCTGTGCGGGAAATTACATTTCCTAAATCAAATAAGCCTATTGTAAGGTAAAACCTCCCTCACCTCTTCTTTTCTTCATAACATACCCTGAGACTGTTTTGTCGGAGAGACAGTAAAGCACACAGAGGTACAGAAGTGCGTAATGAGAGTCATTATAAACAGCCGGCCATTTATCGAAGCCCAGGATGTCCGGGGCCCGGTGGCAAGAGGAGGCAAAGTGCTTGTCTTCATGGAGCTCAGAATCTGGGTCAGGAGCTCACAGTCCCACAGGCAGGCATGCTGGGCTCACGCCAGGGAAGGCCTCTTGAACTGCAGAAGTGATGGATTTTTTCCCTTTCCTTATGGAAAATCCCATAATGGTGATTGATGGCTACAGGAGTGTGCTTGACAGGACTGCTAAACAACCAGTTACCCTGTGCTCTGTCAACAAATTTGACTTTAAACACTCAATTGGAAGGAAGTGATTCAAATTCTACTTTATTAAAATAAACTTATTTTTAATCCACTAAATATAAAGTTTAATGAACCTAAATTAATTATGTATTAATGTTACATTTTTTACCCTTTCCCCTTTCAGGGAAATAAAATCCCTCCATAAAATAATCACCATTTATTTCTATAGAGAGAAATTGTAGTACTGCTGTATTTTTCAAAGTTTCCTATACCCAAGTATTTGTTGTTTAAGTAATCAGGCTAAACAAGAAGGGAAAAGAAAATATGCAAAGAAGGAACAGGACGTACCGATCCTTTTGGTCCTGGTTTAGTCTGTATCACTTGGTTAGAAGGAGCTTGACAAACATGCCAGCAGAGCAAGTAAACTATATTAGAATTACAGTCAAAACCAGTGAGTTGAAGGCCGTCATTTTGTTTGTCTCTGTGCTCCAGTAAAGATATCTTAACCCCCTTACACTGATTTCCATATGATCACCAATATGCTGATACACTTTTCAGAGACACAATATACAAATGGGATTTTTTTTTCGCAGCCTTACATTTTCCTGCGATGGCCACCATTTGTACACCGCAAACAGTGATGGGACCGTGATCGCCTGGTGTCGGAAGGACCAGCAGCGCCTGAAACAGCCAATGTTCTATTCCTTCCTCAGCAGCTATGCAGCTGGATGAGTGAGGAGAACCTCGCATTCTGCAAGGCACTTTAACTCCAAGCTAGATTTGCTGACTTCGTCAGTTACAGGAGGTCAAACCCGAAGAAATGGATGACCAAACAAACCATCCAAGTAATGATAAAGTCTATTCATCTGCACAAAATTCTGCAGCCTCACAAGGTCCTGAGAGGAAAGTTTTGTTTAGTAATAACCAGGAGGGTGTGTCAGTATGCACTAACCAACAAGGTTGAAGTCTGGCACAGTAAATTAAAATCATATTCTTAAAGTTTTTTTTCCATAGAGGATTCTAAAGAAAAGATGAGCATCTCTCTATTTCTGTTTTCTATTACTTTCTATTTTCTATTACTCCAAAAAAGCCAGTGGAATTTAAATTGGTTAGCTGTTTGTATAAAATGCTCTGAAGATTATATTTTAAAAGTTTTCTGCCAAGATAACACACCCACTCCACTACCCCCAAAAAAGGAAAGATAAGGATAAAGAATTCAGGACTTAATCATTGCTTTCTTTGAGAAGTATGAAATTCAGTAGGTGCCTCTGCACCATTTTTTGGAATATCTGAATATTTGAATCTCAGTGTTAGGCAGTTTTTGCCTGTTGCCTTCTTAGCTCAAAGTAGAACCAGACTTTTTGACAGTCACAAACAACAACACAAGTATCTTTGATTTTCAGACACATTCTGTTTCTTCATAAAAATCCTACTTAAGATCCATAACACTAGATATGGAATATCCTTAGTTGAGCCACTAAGATTTAAACACAATGATAATTCTTTTAATATCTGCCATTTACAGAGCATTGAATACTTAACAATTTGCAATAGAAAGCCTCCATTTCAGAAAAAGTTTGCACAGATATTAATAATGCAGTCCAGTTAAGGCATTTAATCTAATATGCAGGAGGAGTTTTCTTCCCCAAAACAGAATTACAAAAGAAAAGGACACAGCTTACTTCGTTTTAAACAGGAGGCAGAATAATTCTTTTAGGAAGCAGTTTCCACTGTTTCTACTAACCTATACCACTTGAGAATTCTAGGAACAATAGAAAAATCCGTGTACTCCACAGCAAACTTACACATGATAAAGACAGAATTCCTAAAAATCCTGGAATAGTCTATCATGATATTATGGCTCTATTTTTACTTGGGGTGCTGCTTTATTGGCTTTGAAAACACTGTAAAATAAGCTCAGTAATGTTACCATGAGATAAAAAGATGTATTCCTGCCTAAGAATTACTTGCGTGTTTGTTATGGACATTTAATTCATATGGTGTTTACAGAACTACTTTTGTAACTTCCAGACTTTCTAAAACATTCCGCTTAAAAACTGTATAAAATACAATTGCAAAGTCTCTGCTGTCAAGGTAAATACAAGAGGAAGCAAGTGGCTACGTATGCTTGTAACCTTCAGTTGCATACATAGGTAAGAACACTTCACGGCTGCACTGAGATCATGGTTTGCACAGACCACCTATTAATTCTGAGGTCCAAATAGGTGCAGAGATGAGACTATTCCTATTCACGTTGAAGTGATTTGCTTTGTTTAAAACAAAAAAACCGCAGCTATTGTCTTTCATTTTTCTACTGAGAACTTTACATTAGTCCCTTATTAGAATAAGGTTGCTACTCAATCTTTTTTTCTTTTTAAGGCTGAATTTCATCATTTATCTAAAGAGAAAATATGCAAAATGACTGGTCTTGTTAAGAGTGCAATATTATATTTTTATGTAAAAATAAAATTGGGGGGATTATTTATTCAGCATGAAACTTAATATGTATATGTTTGAAGCACTTCATAATATGCATGTTGTAACAAATATTTCTGTAAACTATCACAAGCTCTGTTACCTTTGTACACACTGCCACTTCAGAGTGGGGATAAATTTCATAAAAATAGACTGAGGACCTATTCTCATTGCAGTTTAAGTATTATGACCAGATCTCAAATTGGTGGCTGTTTTTGGTAACCCATATAGTTTCTCTCTTTAGCTCCCCTATAAATTTATGTCACTAGAAAAGGATAACTTTCATTTCTTAATTGTGGTCTTTGTGAGAACTTGTATATTTCAGTCTTTACTGCCTTTAAATGGAGTTTAGACAGAAGTCCTAAGGTCAAACCACTCATTTTTAAAAAGAAAAGACTATCTGTCCCTCCCCCCTCCCCACCCCCAATAGCAGATCTGCACTGAGCCCCTACTTGTACCAGGTGCCACACTGAGCACTGAGGTCCAGTTTGTTCCCTGCACTGCCAGGGCAACATGCTGTCCGTAACACAGCGTGCGTCGTTACAAAACGTGGTAAGTGCTGTGAAGGAAGAGTGGAGGGTCCTCTGAGAGAGTACAACCAAAGAATTCAGTCTAAATCAGGAGCATCCAGGAAAGTCAAATTGTTGCCGCTGTCTAATGGATGAAGAGAAATTTGACAGGCGCAGATGGGAGCAGATGTGTTCCAGGCAGTACACGTGCAAAGACCTGAGGCAGGAGTGTCAGTGAACAGAGGCTCAGTGAGGGAAACACCTCAGCTCCTCTGGTGGGCCCTGCAGAAGGTGGGTGAATTCAACCACCAGCACTCCAGGAACTCAGAATTACTCTTTTTTTCTGCTTTGCATCTGCGGTGTTTGAAGGATTCTCAAGACGAGGGCACACCTGCTTCTAGGTGTCTGTTCCCAAAAGAACTCAGGAGCAGCATCTCTCAGTGTAAGCCTGCCAACCTGAATGTCCCCACTTTACCTGCACATCTCAGCTTGACTCTTCCTTTCAGCAACGTTCACTGATTGCCAAACACGTGCAAGCCCAATACTAGGTGATGGGGGAGGGGAGGGGAGGAGTGGGGAATTCTTTCCAGCCCTTCAGAGCTCATTCCTGGTGATCTGCTTCTCACTCTTTTGGATGACCTGTTAATGTTTTGAATCAAAGACAGAAGAGCTACAAGGGGTTCCAGTTCAAGATGGTGACACAGGAGGACCCTGAGCTCACCCGCATCCCGCAGACACCCTGAATCTACAGCTACACACAGAACAATTTCCTCTGAAAGAAATCCAGGAACTAGCAAAGCGACTCTTAGAATCTGGTGAACAAAACCCACATCAGAACGGGTAGGAGAGGCCGAGACGCGCGCTCACCTTAAACCCCACTCCTGGCACAGCGACCCACGGTCAGGTGTGGGCTGGGGACTGACGGCTCCCAGCTTCTCCCTCAGTGAGGCTTTGACCTCCATGTCGGGCACCCCAACTTTTAAGACCTACACCTGAGAGATGAACCCCCAAAAACCATCTAGCTTGGAAAGCCAGTGCGCCTGTGTCCCCGAGACCCACGAGGCTATAGCATCTGAGAAGCAGACCTTCAAGGGCTCTCCAGGACTCATCAGGCTAACGCCCCAGGGCCCAGCACCGAGGCCGGGACTGAACTGTGCCCAGTGTTTCTGTGTAAGAGGCCTGTTGCCTATCTTGAAAGCTTCAGCCTGAGGGGCGGGCATTTAACACATTTCTGGAGGCCACTGAACTACGCCCCAAGGACGGCCAAGGCGGCAGGCACCATCTTTGTGCGCCCCCTCTCCTTTCCTAGGATTGCGGGGATCTCCCAGAAAGGGGGGTGTGCACGTCTGGGGCTCCGGATTTGGCGCTGCCTGCCGGGGGGTGCCCTCTGACCACCTGGCTCTGGTGGCCAACCAGGCTTACGTTCCCGGGTCCCACAGAACTGTAACAAGGGGAAAACAGTTCTTAACCAGCTACCACCCAGGCCAGAGCCCAGAGGCAGCAAACTCCCCGGTCTTTCCGTGAAAGAGGCTGTGAGCTTATCTTGATAGCTGCGTCGGGGTGGGGTGGGGGTGCTGGGGTGTGGCTAATTAAACACACATCCTGAGGCTGAGGGCAGCCCTCTCCAGAGATGGGAGCCAGTGGGTGTCACATTCGTGCTCTCCCTCTGCCCCGCCAGGTCTCCAGTGTCTCAGAGAAAGGAGCCTGTGGCATCTCTAGCATTGCCACCCAGAGGCCATATCCCTTGAAAGCCTGGCTCTGGTGGCCAGCAGGGCTTGTGTTCACAGGTTCAATGGGATGGTAGCAAAGAAACAATTAACTAACACCCCAGGGCTCAGTGCAGAGGGAGCAGACAGAAACGCCCATCCTCCGGTCTTCCCCAAAGAGAGGTCTATTTGTGTACTTTAAAAGCTGCTGCCTGAGGGTCCAGCTTCCAATCAGCCTTCAGAAAAAAGCCTTTAGTCTCCTAGGCCTTCGCTGACTTCCAAAGAGCAGACTCAAGCAGTTACTGCTCAGAACAATAGACTCGCGGGAAGCCTAGTTCCTCCTGAAGGGAAATGCACAACAATTTGATGCAGACCTTTGAGCTGTTCTACAGAAACGACGGCTCCCAACCCGTAGACTCCAGACTAGTTGGAACCGGAAGGTTGAGATTCCGGAAACATCACCCTATTACTTCACCACCAGCCAATCCAAAGAAGGTCCACGAGCTGCTCACGCACCCTACGACCATCTCCCCTAACACTGTCTTTAAAAACCCTGGCCTGAAAGCCATCGGGGAGTTTGGGTCTTCTGAGCACGAGTTCCCCTTCTCTTTGCTTGGCCCTGCAATAAACCTTTCTCTGCTCGAAACTCCAACATTTCGGTTTGGTCTCCCTGTGCACGGGGCACACGACCTTGGGTTCAGCAGCAACTTCTGACAAGCCAGCCAGGAGCCTGTGCCCGTGGCAGGTCGACCTTGACTGGGGGCAGCCCCTTCCCTGGGTCCCCAGGAGCTACTGGGGCTCATTTTGCTCCAGGGAACTCTGAGCAGACGCATTCTGACCTACCGTCAGCCTTCTGTTTCATTTGGGGGTAAGTCGCTGTGGCTCGTGCAGGCTGGGAATTACCCTCCTTCATCCAGGCTCATGCCCTTTCGAGAAATGAGCCAATCTGGGCTGTTCTCTTTTGGGAGCGGGGCCAATCTGGTCTTGAGCTCTGCATCTGGGAGGGGGGATGGAATTGTTAGGCTACCGTTCCATAGTCTGATCTTTTGTCTGTGCGACTGTGTTTGTTGTTTGTATTTCTGTGTATCAGTGCTTGAGCATTTTCAACAAAATGGGAGATACTAACTTCACCCCTGTCTGCCTGAGTCCTGGAGGCTGATCGGGACCCTGGTCACTAAAGGCTTCAGTGAAATAATCTGTGTCCCTCTTCCTGGTTTTGACCCTCGTTAGGGTGTCCTGGCTTTGACAACCCAAAGGGGCCCTGGTTATGACTTTTGTTAGAGGGTCCTGGTAACTTGAATTATTTGTAGACGGGCGCCAGTTTGGTGTACCTGAACAACCTGAGTGTGCACTTTTAAATTGTCAGTTGGAAGAACTTACTTACCAACTCTCTAGAGAAGGAGATTTTCAGTGGGCTGAGAACAGCCGAATCTGTGTCTCCACCAACACTTATTATAGAGCTCTTGGTAGGTGAAGGCAAATTCTCAGCCGAGATCCAAGGATGTGGGCACCAGACATCAGTCCCCTCGGACAGCCCATTAGGGTGCATTCTGAGTCATCAGAAACTCTGTGGCTCTACTCCAAATGACATAAATATCCACTTATTTTCTTTTGTAATACTGTCTGGCCGCAATAACAACTAGGTGACCAGGGAAAATGGCCAGAGAATGGCTCATTAAATCATAGCACCATGCTCCAACTGGACTTACTCCGTGAGAAAAGAGAAATGAGGTGAGACTCCCTATGTACAGTGCTTTCTGGCCCTTTACCAGAGCAGAGGCTGCAGAAGAAATGCAGACTTAAGGCTGCTCAGCAATTTAACTCAGGGGGGAAGCCCTCGCTTCCCGTTTTGAAAGGATCCCCTGAAGACCCCTTAGATTTTCCTTTGCCCCTAGCGCTCCAAATACTGCAAACTTCAAAAGATTGCTGTAGGGACCTATCACCCCCACCTACCAGCTGGTTTTCAATAACTAAGATGTGGCAGAAGAAGAAAAAGAAGATGAAGAAGCAAGGCGCCTTCCTTGCAGTAGCGCTGCAGACCACCCCAGGTACCTGGGAGGAGAGAATAAGAAGACTCCACAGGTGAGCGCCCCTGCCCCCAAAATGGGACTTGGGACACACAGGCCACCAGCAAAGCTGGGACTTAGTCAGTGCACTTACTGCAAGAAAGTGGGAAGGCCCTGACCAACCACAGAGGGGGAAGGCCTGAGCTAAACCCCCTTCCTTTCAGCTCCTGCTAACTGAAGAAGCAGCCTGGGGGCTCCCCAACTGGCCCCTCAAAACACCACCCCCCATCTCCCCCAAGGAGCCCCAGTTACCCCAGAAGTCGGGGGAGAGCCAACTGAGTTTCTGGTAGATACCAGAGCCACATTCTCAGTGCGGACAACCTGAAGGGGCTCCCTCTCCAAGACATCAAAGGGGTGTCAGGAAAGGAAGACACAAGGAAATCTTGCCCTGAAAATTCCCCAGACGAGCCTCATTTGACAAGAGAAAACTGGCTTTGCACACAGGCATACAAACAACACCAGGAGCTAGGGCAGGGTTGAACAAGATTTATCTCCTACACATCTGCTCTTTCAGGACTGGGAGAAGTGGCTGTTTTATCTGATGCATAGAAACCAGCACAGGGAGTCCAGGAACATGAAGAAACAGGAATATGCTCCAAACAAAAGAACAAGATAAAACCTCAGAAAAATACCCTGATGAAACAGAGATAAGTGTCTTACCTGAAAATAGTCATAAAGATGCTCACCGAGGGCGGGAGAACGATGCACTGATGAAATAAAAATTCACATTTTAAGGCAAGACAAGAAAAATTTAAACATAAAACGATTTCTCTGCCCGCTTGGGCTTCCTCCCCGCCCCCCGCCCCCAGCGTGCATTGTGCATCTGCATTATGTGTTACCCAGGCCTCCCCCATGGCCTCCTCCTGGCACCAGCCACGTAACTGCTTAGAAGATAACGTTCGTTTCTCAATCCTGTAAGGGGTCACAGTGACCCACCACTCACCTTTTACGTGCAGACATCTTTGGTGAACTTTATGTATAATTTACCATTTCCTTTAACGATAGTGATCGGTGCAGAGCAGACTGGTCAGATGATGTGGAGAGATACTGGACTGCACTTAATGGAAGTTCTTAGCTTAATTACTTACTTATGATCTCGTTAATGTCACTAGCTATATTACTTGTATTCTGCCTAGTTTACACGCTTATTGTTTCTTGCGTTACCAAATGTGTGACTGAGCCTCAGATAAAATTAATGATGATTAAGCAACTTGCAACAATTGACCAGATATATAGTTCTATAAGAGCAATGACTGTAATAGTGTATTCTAGATAGGGGAAGAAGCAACAAGAGGGAATGATTTCCTGGCCCATAACAGACTGGCGAGACAGCTGGTCCAGAGGCTTTTGGCTACTGTTAACAGAGCCTAGTCCGGTAATAGCACAGGAAGTGGCCTATCCACAAAATCCTTGCCTGGCCTGGGAATGAGCATCCCAAGCACCGTGGAACACATTGGTCATGAAATGCCTCCCAAACCTTGGCCAAAATTAAGAGCAAAAGGGAAGGGACTGTAAAATAAAGAATATTGCTTACCACCCAGTTCTACGAGAATCAAGCCATTAGCCACTGCAGTCACTGACCTACAATACACTTTGAAAGGAGTTCAGGGTGAAGATCAGGATGAGGCACTCTGCGCTCTGGGAAAACTGACAGAACTGGCCCTATGATAGATATTTTCAGGAGAAATTTTGTATGAACCCGGATTCTTGTATCTTTCCATACTTAGAAAAGTACTAAAACCATTAACTAAGATGTCTGTTCCTCATGGCTAGCAGCAAGCTTCTACTGAGACGTGTGTTTGGTTTCATGCACCCTTCACCAAAATCACATATATACTGAACCTCCCCGACCCTCCACCGCTTCGGAACAGTTCTCAGAGCTCTCTGAGAGACTGTCTCCCAGATTACCATCTGCAGTTTGGCTTGCAAAAAATTTTCCGTTTCTTTCTTTGACTATTGATTTTCTGTTGTTGTTGACATTTACAAGAATGATGCATGAACAAAGTGAGAATGTCAACAAAAAAAGAGAAAGAAAATATCAGAAAGTACCAAACAGTAATCACAGAGCTGAAGAATATAATAACTGAACTGAAAACTATAATAAAGGGGTTCCACAACAGACTAGATGAAGTACAAGAAAGGATCAGTGAATCAAAGACAGGAAGGGCAGTGGAACTCATCCAATCAGAGCAGCTAAAAGAAAAAAAAGAATGAAAAAGAGTAAAGAGAGCTCAAGGGACTTGTGGGAAAGCATTAAGCGGACCAATATTTGCATCATAGGGATCCCAGAAGGAGAAGAGAGACACAGGCGGGTAAAAGACTTATTTGGAGAAATAATGGCTGAAAACTTCTGTGACCTGGGGAAGAAAACAGAAGTCCAGATCCAGAAGGCCCAGAGAGTTCCAAATAAAATGAACCCAAAGAAACCCACACCAAGATACATTATAATAACATTGCCAGAAGTTAAGGAAGGGTTACAAGGCAATATTTAGAAAAGTGAGTAGGGAGGAAAGAAATTCAATAGCTTAACATTTGGAGATTGAAACTACTGGAGGTTTTGAATTATCCATGTTACCCTTACTTTGCTGATTATCCTTCAACTATTTCCAGTTTGTCCCAAATTGGGGGCAAAATATCCCCATTTATTTCCAACCTGTCCAATCCTTGGATGGCCCTGTTATTTTTCAATATACTCCTCAGGATAACACTCCATATACTATGAAGCCAAAGCATTTCAAAATGTTAACAGGCTTAAAACCTTGCAGGAGCAGTTGGGGTGGGGAGGGAAGATGGGGGATAAAACAAAACAAAGAATTGCCATTTGAAATAACAATTCCAGATTGAGGTCAAAGGGAAACAAAAGAGGTTTTAGGTTCAGCACAAACTGGTATTTTGGAGTATCACACAAAGGGTAGCAACACACACGGTATTTATCAGCTTTTCCCCCGGGGTTATGTCCAATTTTAAACTCCACAATTTAAAAAGCAGCTACAAAAAAATAAAAATAAAAAGCAGCTACATTTGTCAATACAAAATATACACACTTGACTGTACAATGAGTTGGGAAGGAGGTGCCACTAATTTTATTGTGTTATATGAGCTGAACAGAAAAATACATCCTGCCACTTTGGGGATGCTGGGTTGCAACTCAGCTATTTGAGAGAAACTAAATAATACAATGTGTCCTTTGAGGCCAAAGTGACTAGAAGATCATTTGAGCCTGGGCTGCAGTATTCTTGCTCTAGTGCTGAGCTTGTTTTTTCTCTCATGACCAAAGTTAATGAGAGGTGAGTTTAGAAAAGAGTGTTTTGTGGCAAAGTTTGGCTGATTTCCAAAGTAAATTAAACTGGTCTTACCAAAATTTCTGAAGGCTGATCACAATAAGTCATTCGTTCATTCTCAGATCTTAATTTTATTAAAAGAGCTTTAAAAATCATTAGAGTCCTGTTTCAAGCATTAAGATAAAAGACCATCTTTTCTGAGATTTTAGGAAAAAACTAAACTGTAATTATCATACTTGTTGATATGACCTAAACACAAATGGTTACTTAGCTAATTTCATTATGTGCTTTCTACAGATAATATTGTACATACAGTTTTATTACAGCTAAGTAAAATCAACTCGTGTACTCCTAGTTAGATAAGAATTACACATCTGCTTTATATTTGATGGTGGTCTGGAGAACACAGTTGTGAGGTCTGATGCCTCTCAGCCTGTAGTTGAGACTGAAAGGACAGGTGTCTTCACACCTTTCTAGCCTGTGCATCTTTATACACAAGCACCGTTCTTTGGTCCTCAGTACAGGCATCATCTGCATCATTGCAACTTCAGTTCAGCTGCGTTAGATACATGTGCTTCATACCAGTGCTCACTTAGTGGGCCATCCTCTTCCCCACTGCTTTATGTTAGACTGGTGGTCTCTCTCCTACTGCATTTTCCTGAATTTTAAATCTTTCAATTATTACAATTGATTGTGTTGAATATCCTCAGTGTTGAGAAATCTTTCTCCTGTGAACATATATGAGTTTTGAAAACATCCAAAAGTCATTCCGAACTGAATCTGATAAATGAAATATTTGATAACTGTTTTAGTCAAAAACAAAGTACAATTACAAGGTATTAAAAAAAAAGTGTGTGATTCTGCAGGTAATTCTGAAAGAGGACTTTTTAAATGTTTTGAGCAATTTATAGTATCATTGGAATAGGGTAGATTAGGTATATACTGGGAAAGAAGGATGGATGGATGGATGGAGGGATGGAGGGATGGTTGGGTGGGTGAATGGGTAAGTGGATGGGTGGGTGGACAGATACAGTATGTCTCATTTGTTTGTTTCTTTGCTTGTTTTTAAGAAAACGTTCTAACTCAAAAGAAACAACTAAGTCCTAGGTTACCTTTCCTTATCTTTGGATAATGTCTTTTTACAGAACCTGAAGCCCACACTTGGGTTATCTTCACTTACACACTTTCCTAAGTTTCTTCTTCGCTAAGAAACTCCCTACCATGCAGTAAACTTATTTGACTTCCCCCAAAGAGTCTCTTACCCTCTTTCTTGTCCTCTGTTTCAGTAGATCCATGTTTATCTCAGGATAATTATTACACAAATATAAAAATAGGATAAGAATGACAGAGTTGTGTACACATGTCCATTCAGGGATCACAATAGCTCCTTATAGATCCACCAAAAAAGGCTCATTTAGACCCCTGTTTAAGACCAAAAAATTTGCTTATCACTCAGAGATGAATTGTGCCACAAGCAATCAGTCTCTTTCAATCTGGTAATCCTTGTGTTTTCTTTGTGCAACAGATCACTCCATATCAGACAATATTTTGCAGTCTTTATCACTCTATCACTGATCCTTGAAAACTTTTTACCCAGGAAAAATGTTCAAAAGGCAAGGCTTTTTGTAATTTTCCTCCTAAGTGGGGCCATACACCAAACCGCCTTTGCCAAATCCTTAAAAATATTTAAAATTAAGCAGATTAATAAGCACATGGTTTTTCTTGATGTCCCATTAAACATGGAGTCCCATTTCACATTTCTTAAGCCTCTATAACATACCAGACGCAAATATTTGTAAGATGGGCTCTTAAAGAACTCATAGTATAGTGGAAAGAGGTATTTTTTTTTTTTTATTTTGATACAATGAAGTACATTTTATAATAGAGGTTTTATAGATCAGACCAACTAAAATGGAAAGTGGGGAAGCAAACAGGTCAGGTTTCCCAAAGATATTAGTGATTTAGCCGAATCTTGAAGAAAACAGAAATTTACTAGATTTGGGCAAGGGTAGAAGGAAACCAGTGTTACCGGAGACTCAAAAGGTGTAAGAAAGCAGGAAGTAGAAGCAGTCCGTGTGTCAGGGACAGAAGGTAGAAGTGAAGGGATGAGGGGAAATTAAACCAAAAAGATAGGCCAAGAACTCCTGCTCCTATCCACTCTGGGGAAACTGGGATCAGACTCACCCTTCCATCATAAACAACTGGAAACTGGAGATACTATGTGAAACAAGGATTTTCAAACAGTGAAAAACAGGTAGCATAGGTCTGCGATCCCTGAGAAAAAGGCTGCAAACTAAGTGAATCCTGTCATTGCCTCAGCTTTCTGCCTGGGGGCACTTAACAAACCTTGGTGCAAAAGGGGATCCTAAGAAGAATACATCTTGAGATGAGGATCAGAGATTAGAGTTTGGGGAGGCTGAGAAACTGGAATTTGTGGCACAGAGTTCCATCAGAAGGTTGCTGCCCAGACCAAGAGAACTAGGTTCCCGGTTGTGGAGCCCCTGGAGGCTCTGGCTGAATGCTGTCATTTGCACAGGAGATAAAATGCCCTAGGTCTGAGCAAAGAATGTCCAAGGAGCTGTAAGCTGAACAATTCCCAGAGCTCCTGGGGGTTGGGATACATTTGAGTTCCAACCAATCAGAGAGGAAGAGTTCATTGAACATAGAGGCACCCAGTTGAGACCTCAGAAGAGTCATACCATAGTAGGAAGGCTAAACTAGTCCTAGAATAAAGGCTAAAGTCCTTTAAAATAAGTATCCGAACTATCAAACTGATCCATAAGGAACTTAACTGCCTGCCAGGACAAAGTCCCTACTCTTTAAGTCAACAAAATCTAGGCACACAACAACATATATTTACAATGTCTAGCATCTAATTTAAAAATTACTAGATATAGGAAGAAATAAGAAAATGTGACCCAAAACAGTAGAAAACTTATTTCAAAGAAAGAGACCAAGAAAAGAAAGAATGCAATTCACAGAGAAGCATAATAAAATAGCTATTATAAATATGCTCAATATGCTCAAGGATTTAAAGAAAAACAAACTTAATGAGAAAAAATGGAAGATCAGAAAAACGAAATGCAACTTCTAGAGATAAGCATACAATATCTGAAATTTTAAGAATTTAGGTTTTATGTGACTTATCTTTATTTTTTTCCAGTTTTATTGGGGTACAATTGACAACAAACAACCCAATCAAAAAATGGGCAGAAGAACTAAATAGACATTTCTCTAAAGAAGACATCCAGATGGCCAACAAGCACATGAAAAGATGCTCAACATTGCTAATTATTAGAGGAATGAAAATCAAAACCACAATGAGGTATCATCTCACACCAGTCAGAATGGTCATCGTCAAAAAGTCTACAAATAACAAATGCTGGAGAGGGTGTGGAGAAAAGGGAACCCTCCTACACCGTTGGTGGGAATGTAAATTGGTGCAGCCACTATGGAGAACAGAATGGAGGATCCTCAAAAAAATAAAAATAGAACTACCATATGATCCAGCAATCCCACTCCTGGGCATACATCCGAAGAAAACAAAAACACTAATTTGAAAAGATACAAGCACCCCAGTGTTCACAGCAGCACTATTTACAATAGCCAAGATATGGAAGCAACCTAAGTGTCAATCAACAGATAAATGGATAAAGAGGATGTGGTATATATATACAATGGAATACTACTCAACCATAAAAAGTATAACATTTTGCCATTTGTAACAACATGTATAGACCTGGAGGGTATTTAGTGAAATAAATCAGATAGCGAAAAACAAATACTATATGTTAACACTTATATGTGGAATCTAAAAAATAAAACAAATGAATGAATATAACAAAACAAACAGACTCACAGATATAGAGAACAAACTAGCGGTTACCAGTGGGGAGAGAAAATGGGAGAGGGGCAAGATAAGGGTATGGGATTAAGAGACACAAACTACTACTTATAAAATAAATCAACTACAAGGATATATTGTACAGCACAGGGAATATAGCCAATATTTATAATAAATTTAAATGGAGTGTAATCTATAAAAATTTTGAATCACTATGTTGTACACCTGAGACTAATATAATATTGTAAATTAACTATACTTCAATTATAAAAAAAGAGAGACAGGATAAAAGGAATGCACAATAATAGGACAAATAGAAAACAAATAGCAAGATTGTAGATTTAAACCCAACCACATGATAATTACATAAGAAGTAAATGACCCAAACACTCCAATTAAAAGTCCCAGTTTGCCAGGCTGAATAAAAAAGCAAGATCCAAATCTATGCTGTCTGCAAGAATAGAGAATCCCACTTTAAGAATAAAGATACAGATAAGTTAAATGTAAAAGGATGGAAAAAGATACATCATGCAAACACCTATCTAAGAAATCTGCAGAGGCTATATCGGTATCAGACAAAGCTATCAAAACGGGGGGGGCAAAGGAAGGAAAATGGATGTCCAGGGTCTGGAGCCGGTGTCAGGTGATTGCTGCTAATGAAATAAAATTTAAATTTTAAGGCAGGACAAGAAACTTTAAACACAAAATTGTCTCATTCTGTCCCTTTATGCCTCCTTCCTCCCTCCCTAATGTGCAGTGTGCATTTTTGTTACACGTTAACCAGACTTTCTCAGAGATGAGAGTGCCTGCTGGGCCACAGGTCATTTTTCTCCCCCTCTTTCTTCTAATTTTATCAATGTAAAAGAATAGCCTTCTTTCCCAATGCTAGGGGGTCATGGTGACTTGCTGCTTTGTATGGGCTTACCTGGACTGCATTATCCTTGGGGAACTTTATGTAAAATATCAATATGTCATTTTGATATACAATCTTTTGTCTCGAAAATGTGTATGACTGTGCCTCTGACTTCTAACAGGTGGAACAGTTCTCAGAGCTTTCTGAGAGTGTGTCTCCTGGGTTATAATCCTCAGTTTGGCTCGAATAAAATTCCCTTTTTTTCTCTTTAGTTTGATTGCTAATTGAATTTTCGTCAACACAGCAGTCTTGGGTGATGGACAGAGACAGACAGAATCAGAATCACCTACAGGGCTTAAAACACCAATTGCTGGGCCCCAGCCCCAGAGTTTCTGATTCAGTAGGTCTGGGATGGGTCCTGAGAATGTGCATTTCTAGCAAGTTCCCAGCTGATGCTGCTGGTCTAGGGATTCACTCTGGAGCCACGGGCTCAAACTGACCCTCTTCTTTCTCTTTAAAATGGACATAATTCTACTTTAAGGGGTATTGTAATAAATTAGAAAGATAAAATAAGTGAGTGAGGAATCTGAAAGGGTAGAAACTGATTTCCCTTACAATTGCCTGATTGGGATTGATTGAGATGGGAGTTGGGATAAGAATGACACTGAGGATTCTGCCTTAGCCAACCAACTGGGGAGTGGTGCCTCTGAGTCAGGAAGTACAGGAGAAACAGATTTGGGAGTGGAAATAATGAGTCCAATTTTGGATTTGTTGAATTTTAAATGCAGTTCTCATATATCTTTCTCACTTTTTTTTTTTTATGTACTTATTATTTATTTATTTTTGGCTGTGTTGGGTCTTCGTTTCTGTGCAAGGGCTTTCTCTAGTTGTGGCAAGCGGGGGCCACTCTTCATTGCGGTGCGCGGGCCTCTCACTATCGCGGCCTCTCTTGTTGCGGAGCACAGGCTCCAGACGCGCAGGCTCAGTAGTTGTGGCTCACGGGCCTAGTTGCTCCGCGACATGTGGGATCTTCCCAGACCAGGGCTCGAACCCGTGTCCCCTGCATTGGCAGGCAGATTCTCAACCACTGCGCCACCAGGGAAGCCCTCTTTCTCACTTTTTAAAAAAAGGTCAGTGTAGTGGGTATTTACTGGCTGAGTCACTTTACCATAGTTTAACTCTGTGTCTTTCAATGGGCACTTCCAAGCTGTGACGAAAACCTGTGTGAGATGTTTGCTAGCCCCAGGTGAGGCTTTCTGAGCTCCACATTTGCACTCTATCAGACACTTGGAGTCTCGGAAGGTGAACATTTGTCTGGGGCAAATGTCAAAGCAACGGGGATCAGAGATCCAAGAAACAAGTGATCCTCTAAGAAAAAAGCCATTCCTCCAACAAGGAATGGCTGCTGATGGTGGATGAGGACGGCGAACGCAGGTTTTCAAGAAATATTTCCTCATTGTCAATCAACCACGATTTTCTGCTGTTCCTATAAAGAAATTAACATTGGCCTCCTTTTCCTACCAATCTTGCTAACACTGCTGTTAAGTGTAACGTAGCTTCCCTATTCCAAAGGTTTTGTATTATTTTACCAGGAGTTGTAACATGGACGGCGCTTAAGCTGTTTTTCCCTAAAGGAAAAGGATTATAATAACCGAGAGCTTTTTAGTATCTCGATCGCAAAACGCTTACAGTTCAGAAGGAACGAGGAGTCGTCAAGGATTTCCCCGTGGAAACAGCTTCTGCCCTCCACGAACATTAGGAATGTGCTCCCGCCTTCCCGGTCGCAGCCAGGGAGGAGAGCTCGCGGCTCGTTCCCACTCCCAACGCCTTGGGCTGGCGTGGCCATCCCTACATTTCCAGTTACTTAGCAACGTCCGGGTAAATGCAGACAATGCCCTGTGAATCTTTACGGGTATTAAACATTTCTCCTTTCACTGTCCCCCTTGGGGGTGGGGTGGGGTATAATGTGTATTCTTTGGTGATGGATGGCAACCGGCCGCGCCTAGCCGGGTTGGTCCACGGAGCTAACCCGCTGGCAAAGAAGAAGATGCCAGAGGCCGAGGTCCCCGAACCCCGCGAGGACCACGGCCCCAATACCCCATCTCCCCTCCTCCAGCCCCTGGGCGATGCGCGTCCCAGGAGGAGAGCTGGGACGGGCGGGGGTCGCGGGGCCAGGCATGGGAGACTAGGGGCGCTGGGAGTGCGCGGAGCCCCGGTGCGGGAGCCCCGGTGACGCACCAGTGACGTCGACGGCGGCGGGCGGGATTTCCCGGCCCCTCCCGGGCGCCCGGCGAGACCCTGCTGTGGAGTGGGCGCGACCAGAGTGGACGCGAGAAGGCGGCGGTCGGCGACACGCGCTCTGCACCCGCCGGACCCGGACGCACGCCTGGAGCCCGGCACGGGGTGTGCCGAGCAAACAAAGTACTCGGCAGCTGGGTGACCGCACTCGCCAGCGGGGCACGGGCTCGCCCACCAGCACCCCGCGCTCGGCCTCACGTGGTCTTTCCCCTGCCCGGGCCTGGAGGCACGGGGCGGGGCGGGGCGGGGCGGGGCGGGGCTGGTGACGCGGCGCGGAGACCCCGGGGGCGGCGCGCGGCGCGAGGCGCGCGGCGCGCGTTTCCACCGTGAGCCCGTCCGCGTCCAGGCGCGGGAGCCGAAGCGCCGAGCCGGAGCCGGAGCCCCCGCGAGCCTTGCGCCCGGATTGAGGGGCGATGCCGTTCGGTCTGGCCACCCCCCGTGAGCACCGCTCCGGAGACAAAGCCCGCGCGTGAGCGGCGCCCTCGGCCCGGGTAAGTGCCGGCTGGGGCGTGTCGGTGGGGAACGAGAGGCACCGTCCTTGCTCCGGCGAGCTCGGGGCGAGCCAGAGACAAAAGGGAAACTCGGGCGGGACGGTCTCTGGAACTGGAGAGACGGTTCTGGTGCCTGCGTTTTCCTGCAGCTGTCAGCGGAAGCTCGCGAAACGAATACCTGTGATCATCTTGGCCGCCCGCGGCGAACCCGGCCTGCGCGGCGCCCGCACAGGTGGGCATCATCGGCGGCCCGGCGCCGGCGCGTGCGGGGGCTCCTCGAAGCCAGGACCCTCCGCCGAGCCCTTGGGAAACCCGAGTGCAGGTTTGGACAGACAGCTCGGAACGTCTGAGGGGTCTCCTGGGGGTCGGGGTCGCCCGATCTCTCCGGCTCGAGGCGGGGGAGGCTTCTGGGGACTCCTTTTTCGTATGTAGGTCACGGCCGTTCGTTCTTGTCTCGGCAGGGGCGTCCCCCGTTGAGGAGCGCCGTAATGGGAGGGATGGAGTGGCTAGTTGGTCATTTTATTTGGAGAAATGCTTTGGGCCTGAAGAAGCCCTCTTGATTCCCCAGCACCCGGGACACCTGTCTCGGGAACAGTTCGGGCGGCGACAGTGGACGGAGGGGCGACGGTTTGTCCCTCCCTTATGGCGTCTGTCCCCGAGTCTGGTGCTGAAATGGGCTGCGCTCGCAGCGCGCGCACCCAACGACATTGGGGGAGCTTTGGTTTAATTTTTTTAATTACCTTAGAAATAAAAACAAGAGGATGGGATGGGGCGGTGGACAGAGGTGTGACTGGAGAAGACTTCTTAATTTAAAAACAAGGAGGACTTATTTCTGTGTATCTTGAGCTAAGGTGTTAGGAAATGCAGAAATGGTAAAGTTTGATCAAGTGATAAAGTGGATCCTGGACACGGGTTCTCCCACCCTCTTCCCAGCTCCCCACCGGCGCCTGTTTTCTTCTCTCTCTGTTGCCTCCCAGGACTGTAAAAGACTGGCGCAGGGCCGGCTGGGCTGCGCTGGTGTTTCCCATTAAACCGTGTGAGTCTCATCATCTGCTCAGGAGTCCTCACTGTGGTGCTTCCTTCTCATGGTGCGACAGGAAAATTCAGTGGCAAATGCCTCAAAGAGGCAGGGAGGGGACCCGGGCCCTTTGGCTGGCTTCTTGATCCTTTGGGGAAATCCTTTTCCTCGTTTCTGCATGCTGGGGGGGAAGAAGGCACCCGCCATCTGATCTGGCCCCGTTCCCTACTGTGGGAACAGCCGAGGTGATAAATGGAAAGCCTTTTTCAATCCTGAGAAACAAGACACGGTACACTGTAAACTGTGAATTATTTTTGAAGTGTGGGGTTGGCTGCATTATCAGTCGTGATGAGACATGGATATAGCCGGGCATAACGAGTAGGCGTTAATGTAAGGTGTATTGTGATGCTTTGCTAGTTAATGAGTAGCCGCACCATGGGGTTATTAGGCTGAAATGACTATTTAGGACAATGGGCTTCCTGTTTTCTCCTCCGCCCACACATGGCTCCTATCCTTCAGCCTCCTTAACATAAAATTGTTCAGAGGAAACCTCTAGAAGATGTTTGGGCAGCTGAGAAAAAAAGCAGTGCAAAAGGGTCATTCCCAGTAGTGCAATGATTGGCCGGGCAATCGCCTTTGCCGTTTCTCGTGCAAGTTGATGGTGGAGAAACGAGGAAAAAGCTTTTCCTGTATTCATCTTACAGTTTTTAAAGCCAAAAGGACAGCCCCTGAAGCCCTCCAAATCTCAGTACGTTCTTCGAAATGGTGGAACATCAGGTGGGAACTGGACACTGTCCTCTTGTCCCCTGGTTCCCCGGGAAGCTAGTGCCTGGCAGCTGCCTCAGGAGGATGGGGCTGAGCTCACGGGTGATTGTGAATAATGTCGTCTCTCTCACACACGCACACACTGACTCACCACATAGCTACTCCTTACTGAGAAAAGCAGCCAAATGGCTGAGAAAAGACTGAAGTCTACTAGACGAATCCTTCTCATTTATTTATAGCCACATATCACTGTCACATTTTTCTTACCTTGTCTGATTTTTTTGTTCTAGTTGAAGAAGGGAGAATGCCTAATAATGCAATGCATGTTAGTAGACTGACCTTTTTTCTTCATGGAATTTTGAAACAGTGTCTTTAAGATATTACCTGATTTGTTCTCAGAACACCTTTATGAGAATTTACTATCAATATTATCTAATCTTGCAGATTATTCCTGTTTTTTTTTTTTTTTCACTCTAGACATATTCTGGCTTGCAGAGGAGTATTATTCAGGTAGAGAAATTGTTCATCAGTTTTCTTAAGCCAGAAACTGAAATTTAACTTTTTTCATGCACCAAAAATACTACCAAAATATCCTTTCAACAGCTTCAGAGAAGCTGAATGAATGTCAGAAAAGAAAAACAGGGAGATCAGTTATAGTATAGAAATTAACATAATATTACTGAAAGGTTTTAACTAGCTGGTTGAAGCCACATGAAGAAAAAACAAATATCTTTTAAAAAATGATGAGAAGTGAAAACATGCAAATGAAATTTCCATTTAGGGAAGGAAGTAGAGACAAGAAGTACTGCTGGAAGAAGAAAAATTACTGCAGAGAAAACAATGGGTACTTAAAAAGAGCTCCATTCAACATGCTAGCTGGAGCATTCCAAATCACTTTAATTGTCAAGGAGCTTTTGTTAGGTCAAATGGCAGCTGGTGTGCAATCAGTTTTTCTGGTGGAACTTGGCAAACAAAATGGCAGGTCCTGGGACTTCCCTGGTGACTCAGTGGTTAAGAATCCGCCTGCCAATGCAGGGACACAGGTTCGAGCCCTAGTCCGGGAAGATCCCACATGCCGTGGAGCAGCTAAGCCCGTGCGCCACAGCTACTGAGCCTGCGCTCTAGAGCCCGCGAGCCACAACTACTGAGTCCACGTGCCTAGAGACCGTGCTCCGCAACAAGAGAAGCCACCGCAGTGAGAAGCCTGCGCACCACAATGAAGAGTAGCCTCCGCTCACCGCAACTAGAGAAAGACCGCACGCAGCAACAAAGACCCAACGCAGCCAAAAATAAAATGTAAATTAATTAATTAATTAATTTCTAAAAAAAGTCAGGTCCTGTGCAGATGGGGGAGTGCGGGGTGTGTTGAGGATATGGTGCTTCTGGAAGGGGCCCTGGGTGTGGAGAAGCTAACTCTGTCCCTGAAGCCCTGAGGTTCCCAGGTATCTGCAAGTGAGTCACCAGTGGCCCAGCCTAGGAGGACCAGACAGCAGAGGGAGCAGCGGGGTGGAGGGAGGGCCAGGCTTCACCTGGATACCCCTCATGGATGAGCCCATTTAATCCTCCCAGCGTACCTGGAAGCTTTCTCTTCAGCAAAACAAAAAAAACCAACAGTGTCTGTAGTGTCCTTTTTATCCAGGGGTATTTGGGCAGGGTACTTGGGGTGGGTGGTGACTTTCTTAACTAACCAAGGAAACGCACATACCAATGGGAGGCGAGTGATTGAGCTGCGTGGAAGAGACCCGCCCCCAGGGACTGCACATGTGCTCCCTTCCCAAAGAAGAAGATGTGTTCCTCTCACTTCTTAGAGTTCTCAAACCATTTCTCCCTGGGCAGCTGGGTTGACTCTCTCGTGGGACATCTGCTGTGAGGCTGAGGAAGTAGATGGAGGAGACAGAAGATAGAAGAAATGCTTTAAACATCCCTCTGGGGCCCAAGTCACCCTCTCTGCCCCATCAAACGCATGCACGACACGGAGCAATGGCCCTCCACCCAGTAACTGGCGCGAGCTGCGCTTTCTGCTTTTCTCATTCGTCCCTGTGCTTCCTCCTGGTGCTCCTGTGTAACTTGCCGCTCTGGGGCCTTCTCTGCCACCCCCTGCCCAAGGTCGCCACCAAAGGAAGAGGGGCAGGACGGTAGCAATAGGAAGAAGGAAAACATTTAAAATTGTTTCCAAAATTCTTATTAGAACACCTTTACAACTGCAGCAAAAGGGGTTACCGTGAAAAATACATGTGCCCCCACAGCCCCACCACCCGAATTCAACTGTAATTACTTCTTCTGGTGTTTTATCACACAAATATGTAAAACTGAGAGAGTTTCGCCAAAACAATACACGAGTATAAAGGTCCAAGTAGGAGAAACGGAATTAGAAAACGGGAAGGAAAGAGCAAGGGAATACTGAGAGGGGGTAGAAAGCAGAGCAAGGTAGGGGATTGCTGAGGACAGTCTGTTACAAGTAGGTGATTTTCCACGATGGCCCCTCGGACTCTGTGGCTCAGCTTCTGGACGCTGTTGGAGAGGCAAGGACAGGGATGGCAGACGGTGGTGTCAGGACCCTCACATCCTGGAGGGATCCCCTTTTTATCTGTGGGACCCACTATCACAGTGGCCTCCACCTTCCCATCTTTCCTTACCTGTATGAGAGTCCAGGCATATCCAAGAATTGAAATCCTCCTCCGGCGTGTTTTTCCAGCCTAATTTGGGCAGGCATCTGTCCTGTTGCTCTGTAGTACCTGCTATGCATACCCTTTATGGAAACTGTAGGAGAGGAAAAAAACTTCTCCTCTATCTTCTTATGTTCTGTGCCGCCTGGGAATTAAACTGAGGACAGGCAAGAATAACAAGAGAAAAGAGCTAGATTAACAGGGGAAAAGGTTTATTATGCACGTGCACAGGACCTTCACAGGAAAGAAGAGCAAACCCAAAGAATCGGTTAGGCTTGAGAACATATGTACCATTTTAACAAAGGGACATGAGTTGTGGGAAAGTGACAAGACAAAGAAAAAGGGCTTTGAGCTTCCAGGGGTGGTAAATTTTGGGAAGGTAAGTATGTGGCGAAAACTAATGGCAGATAAGGGATATTTTATTTGTGTAGGTTTGTTTGTGCAGGCCCATCTGGGTGGTGTCTTTCTCCAGTGATACTGGTGGTTTTTCTCCTCCTGGGTGATGGGAGGGGAAAACACCTTCACAAAGGGAAATTTACATCCTGCTTTTAGGTAGAAAGGGGGAGGCCAGAGATTTCCTCCTGTGTCTGCTGTTTTCTAATTGCCTTCAACTCAAAATAATCCTTATGCCAAGGTGGCATATTTTGGGGTGGTATATTCTGATCCCCTTCAGAATTTCCGGCAAAGTCGAGAGCCCAAAACTGGTGGCCTGCTAAACCAGTGTGAGTAATCCCTCTTTGCTTTTAGTCTCTGTTCCTCAATCTTGGGAAAAATCTGTTTTCTCTGTGCCCCAGTTGACTTCACTTACAACCCAGGGTCTCCAACTGGTCTGTAGATGCTTATTTAGCCCCTGACACCTGTGGGACCACACAGACAAGGGAGGGTTGCATCTTGGCTAAGGAGACAGATTACTTAAGTGTGTAAGTGTCTGTTTGGTGGTATATATGGGGGAAGCAGATGTTGCAGGGATGTAGAGACACAGTCAGGCTTCTCAAGTTTTAAGGGCTGTGTGGCCAGGAAGGGATGATGGAACTTGAGTGGAGATTTCCAAAGCGTTGAACCTCAAGGGAAGTAACACAGGGAAGCTGACAGTGATAGCAGTCACCAAATTCTTTCTGGAGCAAGGTGAGGCGTAGATACATAAATCAGCCTTCATCGGCATCCCGTATTCTCTTCTTCAGCTGAATTTTAACTAACAGGGACAGGGTCACCGGAGTCTTCTGCTGACTTAGATCTTTGGGTACCCGGGTGACCCCACTACCCCATCCCTGTCTCTGAGTGGCTTTGCCTCATCTCCCTTGCAGGCGGGGTTCGGTGTTTCAGCTGCACTCGGTTGGTCTTGTAGAATCGTGTCTTCTTCTGGCTGTTTCCCACAGACCTTTCTGTGCTCCGTCCGTCTGTCCACATTGTAGGGAGTGTGACCACTACCACCACTCTGCCATGCCTCCATGTCCTCAGAACTGCTAAGAGGAGGTTAGAGAAAAGCACAGTGTGTCCTGCACGGGGCGGGGTGGGAGGGGACCAGCCCTGACACTCCCCGCCCACCACATACTCTAATGGGTCAAAGTCCTCTGAACTCCCCAGTTTCTCTCCAAACCCTCTCCTCGTGCTAGAATCTGTTTTAGTAAATAGCGTCTGAAATAAGTCGATCGTTGGCCTGGACCCAGGCGCGTGTTCTTTGTCATGGGATTTGTCACCACGGAGTTCTGCCAATCCTCACCGTGACCAGCCTTCCCAGGGTGGTCAGCCTTTCTCTGCTTTCCCTGTGCGTTCCTGCTGCAAACCGCGTTCAGCAAGCTCGGGTCTGCAGCAGGCCCTGGAAAGCTGAGTCCCATTTTTGAATCCAGACAAACGAGAAAGGGCTCTCTAAGCAAGAGTGACCAGCCTGTGTGAAGGCTGAGAGCTAGGAAAGTGCAGTGAGGAGAGTGGAAGAGGCAGATGGGAGCCCGGTTAGGAAGGCGCATGAGCGGCATGTGGAAGAGTCTTTTGTAGGAGGAATGGGGATCCAGGGCAGGTGTTTAGCAGATGCAGGATTTAGCAGGTCCCAGCCTGGGCGCCCTGTGCCTGCTGCGCGGGGTGAGTCAGAGGAGCGAGCGGGAGGTGGAGGGCAGGGGGAGCTGGCAGGTGCCTCCAGGTGAGCAGAAATCTGCCTGGAGACAGAGCCAGAGCTGCGGGTACCCAGGTGAAGCCAGGGGGCGGGTGACACTGCCCACTTGTGGGCGGGGGGGTGGTGGTCCGAGGGAAACCAAGTAGGGAGGCTTCAGAGATCAGATAGGAAGTTTGGGGCAAAACAGAAATGATTCTGTAGAATGCATACTCTTTCTACTGCAAGTTCTCCTGTTTTGAAGTCCCTTAAAAGGGATCCCCTGCCTAGCAGTCCCTGAGGCTGCTCAGCCCGCCGGTCTCTGCGAAGCAACAGCAAACCGCCGCCACCCCGCTTCCCTGGATGACTCATTCTTTCTGCGTTCAAGCAGTTGCAGCTCTGCTTCTTGTTTATGATTCCTTTGTCCCCCTAACGTTACGCACTTGATCCGACGCTGCTCACACCATCTCTCGCCAGTCGCTGACGTCGGGGATTACGGTTTCTTAGCCTTCCGTGAGAACGTGTCTCTGTCCAAGGGTGAGTCTCTGTGTTCTGTTTTTCCCGAACCTCCTGGTCCCCCTCTACCCACCCCCGAGGTCTGGTGGCCCGAGGCAGGAGCTCTGGGCCCTGGCCCAGCTTCACAGTAACCATGGCAACTCACCTAAACCACCCACAGATTGGCCCAGGGCCCCAGGCTAGCTCGGGCTCCCTCTGGTTGTTAGGTGTGAGCTGTGAAACACGCCCCATGGTGGGGTTTGCTCTCTTTCTTTCTTCCTTTCTTTTTTTTTTTTTTTTTTAACAGTCCTCACTCTATCCTGCTGTTTTTCCTCACTGCACCTTCTACGTGGGAGGGATACAGCAGTGGAAAAGGCAGGCAGTGGACGGGGAAACAAAAAAATCCCTGCCCTCGTATATGTCATAGTAGAGACATCACACCATAATAATAAGTCAGAAAATTGAAAGTAATTTAAGCAAATAAATAAGCATTTAACAGTATAATCAGTGCTTGGGAGAAAAATAAAACGAAGAAGGGAGATAGGGAATGCCAGGGAAGGGTGTTATGAATTTAAAATGGGCTGCTCATGGAAGGATTACTATGTTGATCCAAGATGAAGGTGAGGAGGTAAATGAACTTACCTGATCTGTGTGGTGCCAGTGAAAATGGAAGCAGCTGGAAACGTGGTAGACCCACAGGTTATTGATGCTCAGCAGCCTTCCTTGACGGAACAGGGCTTCGTTCCCCTCCTTGCACACTCCCCCCGTACAAGGAAGCTGCATTTCCCAAAAGGAGCGTTTGGTAGTGTCGACTGAAAAAAAATGCACAACGTGAGAGTTGAGAATTATGTTTTATTCGATGGATTTACTGAGGGCTTAAGCCCAAGACACAGCCTCTCAGATGGCTCTGAGGAACTGCTCTGAAAAGGTCAGGGAGGACCAAGGCTCTACAGGAGTTTCTGCAACAAAAACCAGGTAGTTGGAACATCAAAAGATTACTGTGAATTAAAGAAAACCAGGCATCTCAACTTAATGAATTTAGCACTTTTCTTTGTGTGGGCAGATGCAAGAGTCTGGGCTTATTGAAATCATTCCTTTGATATGTGCCGTAACTCTCTAGGGTCAGTATCCTGCTTTTCTCCATCCTGAAACCCTTCAGGGTGCACAGCTGGGGGTGACTGCAGTGGCTGCTGGTTTGATGGTCGCAACATCCTTTGTTTACTGATACGGCAGGTGACATTCTTCATCCGCAGGAGTATAGCTCGGGGCAGAGGCAGAGACTCTCAGCAAAATAACACATAGCACAGA
The DNA here is from genome assembly GCF_009873245.2 of Balaenoptera musculus. Classification (NCBI taxonomy): domain Eukaryota; kingdom Metazoa; phylum Chordata; class Mammalia; order Artiodactyla; family Balaenopteridae; genus Balaenoptera; species Balaenoptera musculus. The sequence continues at coordinate 79,818,883 of NC_045800.1, forward strand.
GATGTCTCTCACTCCAGAACAGCCTGTTTGGTGGACACCCCACCCATCCAGGGACGACCAATAGGCCAAGCAGCTCCTGATGTACCAGGCTCCAGGTAGAGCCTGGTACCGGGGAGTTTACCCATCCCAGAGCCCTCCAGAGGGTGCCCTGAGAGGCTGGATCAGAGACCTGCACGTCTTCAAGATCCGGGGGCTCGCTAGAGTAGAGAGACCACCCTCAGGTCCACTTTTCTGCGGGCCTGGATGGGTTAGGGGACACAGCTCTGTAAGAAGGGTTTCGTATGTTCTGGATGCGTGGCCTGCCTCGTTCACAGTAAGTTTGCTTAATGATGAGCTTCACTGGCTGTTCCTTCCATTTTAACACACCTGTTTAGGGAACCATTTATTTGTAGCACAGTCTGTCTGTCAAATTCAGGGTAGATCCATCCGTGGTTTCCAAACCTGGCTGCGTAACAGAATTGCTTTGGGTAGTTTTCAGAAATACTGCTTTCTTGCCTCACCCCTGGACATTCTGATTTAGCAGGTCTGGGCTAGAGCCTGGGACTGTGTCTTGAGTTTTACAAACCACGGAACCAGGTGATTTCTGTGGGTCTTTCTTCCTTGTGTCTGATCACCCCCAACCTGCCCAAGCATCGTGGAGCCTGTTTCCCATGCTGGTCCCTCCCGCCCACCTGCAGCCCTGAGACGTGACTCCCGGCAAACGCCACCCGGCTGCCACGCGTGCTGGAGCCCAGGTCTCCCTTCCAGGATGAACGCATGCATCTGTCGTCCCGGCATTTCATGCGAGAGCCTCCTCGATGGGGAAACCAGCTACTCTCCCTGAATAACTGCCCCCGCGCAGAGCACGATGACCTTGGGACACAGACATTCCCTCCACAGCTCCCCTCCCGCAGGGAGCAGCACCCCATGGTCTGGAGCACCCCGCAGGTCGCACCCTTGTTTGCTGTGGAGTCAGGAGGGACCCTTTGTTGTTGATGAGACGTGTGAAGGCTGCTGTGTGCCATGTGCCGGGGGTCGGGACGCAGAGGTGAGGAGAAGGCATCCCAGCTCTTGAGGAATTTACGATCTAGTGAGACAGGCGGATGATTATAACACCACAGGGAACTAAGAACAGGTCCCCCCGATCACAAATCTAGCCTGGGTCATGGAAGGCTTCCAGAAGGGTCTCAGGATTTGGCCAGGTGAAAAGGTTGGGGCAGAGCCAGTGAGTGGTGGAGGCTTTCCAGGCTGAGGGTTTCTGCTTGAGCAAATAATAGTAATAATAGTAGCAAACATTTATTGAGTGCTCACTATTATACATGGCAGACTCTCAGTGCCTTCTATTATACTACGTATTTGTTCCTTGATAACTGTTGTGTTAGGAAAAATAATCCCCCCCCCAAAGATGGCCACACTCAAATACCTAGAACCTATGAATCTGTTAGCTTAAGGGTAGAAGCGATTTTGCAGATATGAGTAAGAATCTTGAGGTGGGGGAATCAGCGTGGATTATTTGGTGGGCCCAATGTAATCACAAGTATCTTTATAAGAGGAGGGTAGGAGTGTCTGAGAGATTGAAGGTGTCATGGTGCTGGCTTTGAAGGTAGAGGAAGGCCACAAGCAGGGAATGGAGGTGGCCTCTGGAAGCTGGAAAAGGCCAGGAAATGTTACCAAACTCAGTTCAGCTGCTCACCACTCAAAAACCAATAATCGAGAGGCAAGTGTTGGTGAAAAGGAAAGTTGTTTTAATCAGAAAAGCCAGCGATCTGGGGAGAAGGTGGACTCATGTCCGAGACCAACTCCAAAGATTCTGCTCAGCGTGACAATTCTTGAAAAGGGGAAACAATCTCAGTTAATCATTAAGGTGGGAGGTCAGATTCTTCGTCGTTTTTTTTTTTTTTTAGGTTTAATTTTATTTATATTTGGCTGTGTTGGGTCTTTGTTGCTGTGCGCGGGCTTTCTCTAGTTGCAGCGAGCGGGGCTACTCTTCGTTGTGGTGCACGGGCTTCTCATTGCCGTGGCTTCTCGTTGCGGAGCACGGACTCTAGGCACGCGGGCTTCAGTAGTTGCAGCACGTGGGCTCAGTAGTTATGGCTCACGGGCTCTAGAGCGCAGGCTCAGTAGTTGTGGCACACGGGCTTAGTTGCTCTGCAGCATGTGGGATCTTCCCGGACCAGGGCTGTAACCCGTGTCCCCTGCGTTGGCAGGCGGATTCTTATCCACTGCACCACCAGGGAAGTCCCCTCGCCATTTTTCCATTGCTGGCAGACTGCTGACTTCTCCTGATCTTCCTTTGGATGCTGTCTTGCCTGCCTGGTTCACCTGCACATTTGCTAAGGGGGAAGCTGGGGGTACAGAGTCAGTCATTCTTTAACTACTTAATTCTTCATTCTCATGCCTTTTAATCCAGGAAAGGAATCAACAGGTTAGGTAAGGCATTGTGTATGTTCAGTAGGGCAGAACTCAGGAGGCAGGTTAAATGTTACCGAGTGATCTCATTTCTATAAGGTTCGAGGGGAACAGAAATGGGCAAACAGGAAAGGGACAAAAGAGCTGCTTATAGGAACATTCTCCCCCAGAGCCTCCCCCAGCAGCCCTCCTGATGATGTGGAGTTCCAAACTCCAGCAACTATAAAATCATGAATTTGTGTTGCTTTAAGCCATGAGTTTGTGGTAATTCACTGCAGCAGCGATAGGAAACGAATACAGCCATTACTTTTTCCATCTTGCCACTGAAGAAACCAAGAGGTTAAGTAACCCGCCCAAAATTGCATAGCAAGTAAGAAGTAAATCCAGGATCCAAAATTCATCCGTCTGGCCTCAGATCCTGCGGTTACTTGTTCACTTTCATTTCTCTCCTGCCTGGCAGAGGTTAAAAAGCATCATGGCCCCTGGAGGTTGGCAGGAGATAGCTTTTCTCCGCTATCTGATGGTTTTTACACTCCTCCTTGGCTGAGTGGTTAAGGAGAGACTCGGGTTACGCACAGCATCCTTATGCATTTAAAATTCTCCTATCTTCAAACATCTGTTCCTACCTCGTAGTTCCTTTATTCATTTATTCTGACTCGTTTTCTCTCTCATATAAAGCATCCCCTATCCCTCTGTCTTTGACTGAAATAAGTGGTGAGAGGAATTTTAAGGCAGGGTTATAAGTTTTTGTTTTTTTTAATATTAAGCACAGTAAGCATTACTTGAAACCACAACTCCAGATACATCTGCTTCACTTATACTCCAGGTATTTTACAGGCTGGGCTTAGATTTCCAAAGGAGCAATAGGTAACATTTCGGAATTTACTGAAAGCATTCATGTCCCCTGTCCACTTGATCTTTTCAGAAATGCTGGGGGGATGTTTTTCCCCATGTTTCAATGAGGAAACTAAGGCTCAGAGAAGTTCAATGTGGGGAATTCCCTGGCAGTCCAGTGGTTAGCACTCCGCACTTTCACTGCTGAGGGTGCAGGTTCAATACCTGGTCAGGGAACTAAGATCCCACAAGCTGTGCGGCACAGCCAAACTAAAAAAAAAAAAAAGTTCAGTGTGGCCGGGATGGAAGCTCTGGGCCTCCACACTTTCTCTATTGTGTTCTTTTGCCTCTTAAAGGAAAAAAAAATTGACCCAAAACATCCTTACAAGGAAATAGGATGCCAGATTCCAGGTCAGATGTGCCCCTTTCAAGTGTAGAAGTAAGATGCTGGGGTATCCACACCAACCCCTCTCGGTGTTTCTGGGGCCCCGCCCTGCTGGAGGGGATGCGTCAGATCCCTGGGCCTTTGCCATGAGAGTGTCACGTGGGGTAGTTTAGTTGAGACTCACTAGTATCTCAGGGCACAGGCGGGAGTCCTGATGAGGACCCACGGTGACATGCAGGTTGCTGCGGGCCTGGGCTCCCAGTGGGACGAGGACAAAGGCCTCAGGTCTGCTTCTCACTGCTCACTGCTCTCCTTACACTTGGGCCCCCCAGGCCCCTCGGTGGTCCTGTCCTGCTCACCGCCCCTCTGCCAACACAGGGGTCCCAGGGACAAGTCAGTCCTGGCCTTTCTCTGTTCTCTTTCTAGGTGCCTTTGGGGGCCTCCCATAGATGAGAGACCCCTTCATACAAATCAAGAGTTTGGCACCCAAAACTTCTTCCTGAGGAGGGCTCTCAGAACTCACTTTGGAAGTGAAAAGCAGGATACCTCTGTCTTTCCCTTTCTGCTTTAACAATCCTGGTTCCCCTGGAGGCAACACGGATACCCCTGGCTGGCTGAGAAGGGCTAGGTACAGGGAAGCGTGGAGAAAAAGCACAGACCAGAGTGGCAGGATATTCTCTCTCTACACCGAAGTCTGCACTCACCTGTTCAGGGAAAGGAAGGACCCTCAGTGTCCCCCAGATGGAGGTGAGAGAAAAGGTCCCTGGCTTGCTACCTGGGCTGCGTGGTGATGCCGGATGCTCAGCCACTAACTGTCTGGTTAAAGGAAGTTAAGGAGGTTAGGTTACTTGCCCTCTGCCAGCCTTCAGCTTCCTCAAGGCGGTACCCAGAATTACTGCAAGAGGTCTCTGAATCCAGGTCTGCACCAGGAACCCTGTGTAGACTGAATGCAGGGTGCTGTGCTTTTGCATAAAGCTAATTTGCAAGTGTACATAGACGCCTCTGGGATCAATTCAGACAAAAATGAATTTAAGTGTACTGCTGATTTCTTTAGATCATTTTATATCTTCCGAGTCAGTAGATATCAAAAGTACAGCCATAAGGGAAGCTGCATTTTTATTATTATTATTAGGGACCTTATGCTTGAAACCATTGGAACCATGGTCTGCGAAATCCCTTCCATTTCTAATACTCTGTGGTTCATGAACAATGTCATGTTATGGTAAATTCTCTGAATATACCAGAAATGTAGTTGCTGTCGACTTCTTCCACATTGCTCTCTGGCTTCAGAGCAGGAAGCCTCTGTAAGCAGCCGTACTCCTTCCACAGGGCATTGAGCGGAGACTTTCCAGGGGATGGGTCTTCCCTGTGTAGGTGTAGAGGGCCATTCTGAGACTGGCTGTTGGTCCCTCACCGTCCCTGGTAAAGTGGAGACTAGTTAGTGGCCGGTGAGACTTAACTGTGCCATCATAGGACAGCTCCGTCCCCGGCAGCCCTCTCAGGTTTGGAGTCTCCTTCCACCCCCAGGTGATCCTCTTCTTGGACCAGAGCTTCATTTTATCTGCTTCTCAGACTTGGATACTGGTCTTTGCATCCTTCTCTATTTACTTATAGAGACTTTGGGTTTGAGCCGGACCACATGTACCTTTTTCTTGCATTTTATAGCCTTTTCTCATTCGACTTGTCCCATCTCAGGTGCCTCTTCACAACAGCTAGTTGACTGCTGGTTAAAAGGAGAAACAGCCATAGCCAGCCTCCCTGGCAAACTGTCTTGCTCAGAGATGGCTCAGAGCTTTCCCAGCATGGTCCAGCCGTATGGTACAGGAGGAGCTTTTTCTCCGTAGGGGTGCTGGCACAGGTCAGATCAGCCCAGCATCTCCTGTGGGCTGTGGCTTCTTTGGCTGCCAGAAGAGGTGGAATATATCCCTGCTTGCTTCCAGCCCCAGCCGTCTATCACCACGGCCACCTCTCCTACTTAGGGACAATTCACCATGAACAGCTACTTTCCTGGGATCATCAGTGGGCTGTTGACACGTTAACGAAAACCTGGTGTCAGACTCTGCATCCTTTTTCTTGGAAAAAACCCAGATTGTTTTTAGGCTTATTTAATGAGTCCTGTTTTGGTTTTTTTTGTTTGTTTTTTTCCTCCACTGCTGCTAACATATGTTCCTCCATGCATAGTTCACTTGAGCCACACAAATCTTTCTGTCTGCAAAGTATGAATAACCACCTTGGAGAAACCCCGTTAATTCGCGTAACAAAGGATCAGCCGTGTTAGTGGGTAGCAGCCTTCAACGTCAGTTCTTCTTCTTCTTTTAAGGACAACTGCCTTTGAGTCGTCATTTGGTCTTACAGATTCTTCTCCTCTAGAAGGAAAACTACATTACTGTGTTCTTCTTTCTTTCTTTTTTTCCCAAGATCAAGCCATTAAATTGTTAACCTAATCTCAAAAAAATCTAACTAGACAAGGTCTGATATTCTACGAATGTGCTGAGTTGTCCTATGGGTTTTGTTCCCACCTGAGGCATTTTACTTGATCCTCATCTTTTGGGGGTAAGAGTATCATCTTACAAAGGGGAAGACAAATGCAGAGAGACAGAAACTGGCTTGAAGTCATACAAATCACAAATAGCAGGATGAGAATAGGATAGGCTACCCTTCCTGTCTGAAAAAACACTCTTTTTCTGATTGTTTAAGCTTCTTCTCCGGAATAAGCATCGGGAGCATTCTAACTACTTCCCTTGAAGGGGGAATTCTCTGATTTGGTTCTGGCAGCTTGTTCTGCAGCCCAGGTGTTCACACCGAGATGCAAAGCGTATGAACTCGGCCCCGCCCCTGCACAAGACACTGTTCATCAGCACAGCCTGCCGACCCTCTTCATGTGGTCTTCTGCGCCCTCTCAGGGTTTATTTTAAGTTCTTCCATGATGTGTTCACAAGAAGGAAGTTTTTTTGTCAGTAAAGTGCCTTCTTGGGGTTAGCTGAGAATTCATCCACACATCCCCGCTCTTAGAAGAATTAGAAAAAAGTAAATTACGCCGGATGTGTCAACAGTCGTAAGTCAGAAGCCACTTGAGAGCCCAGCAGCGCCTCCTGGGGGCGTGAGCCTCTGTCCCCCCAGGGCTGTGGGTTCCTAGAGGCTTCCAGTGGGCAGAGCAGCGGATAAGCGGCTGCGACACTGTTTCGGAGTTCCTCTCCCCTAGGGTCCTGGGCCACGCTTCTTAAGTGGTTCTGAGCTACGCCCACACCCCACAGTGTGGCCATCACACAGCCCTTGTCTATGGCACGCAGACCTGCCAGAGGCCTTGAACTGCCGTCAATTTACAAACCCCTGGCTCTTGCTCGAATTACAAGGATGAACAAAACACCTGGCTTTGGCTGCTCTGCCTTGGCGGGGCTGCCGCTGCGTGATTGCACTGCAGGGGTCTCTGCCGGTCTTGACTGACCTTAGGCTGCCGTCCTCAACAGCAAAGCTAAGTACTTACGATACTTTGAAGGTGTTTCTGACAGCTTGAAGATGCTGATGATTCGAGGATCTTTCTGAAACAGCGTCACAGGAGAATTCTTAAATGTCTTGAGTAAAGAGTAACAGCCTCTTTCATGAGCTTGTGTTTGGTGTATGTGAAGTTACAACACATGGAGGCTTCCAATATCTTACTATTTTTGATAGTAGATTGATAATATATTTGATAGTATGTTATTGTCGTCCTATTTAAAAAGAAAGGGAGGAGGGAATTCCCTGGCGGTCCAGTGGTTAAGACTCCATGCTTCCACTGCAGGGGGCATGGGTTCAATCCCTCGTCAGGGAACTAAGATCCCACGTGCCGTGCCACGCGGCCAAAAAAAATTTTTTTTAATAAAAATAAAAAAATAAAAAGAGAAGAGTGAACATGAAGAATGTATATAATCTATACCAAGTTTCTTCCTGGTATGTACCCTAGAGAAAGTCTCTCTCAAGAAACATATTTACGACATTATGGTACAAATATTACAATATTTGTACAATATGGTACAAAAATAACAAAATATTGTAAATCACCAGCTCTATATCTACAGGAGGAAGGGTAAAGAGAGGGTAAATATACATATATATGTATATATACATATATATGTGTATATATATGTATATGTATATATATATATATATATGGCAGTAAACTGGATAAATCTCAGAAAAATAGTTCAAGAGGATACATAAATATTTTTAAATAGGAAAATAATTGTATTGTTTAGGAACACATACATATGTTTTTTTTAAACTATAAAGACGTGTAGGTATAAAAAACCAAATTCAGAAGAGTGGGCACACAATTAGGGAGGAGTACCCAGGGAATTTCGACCGTATATTTTTGATTTATTTCATAGGCTGGGTGGGAAATAGTCCAGGGTGTCCGTTGTATGATTCTCTAAATTGTATTATATGTCTGGAATATTCCATAATAAAAAGCAGGTGGGAAATCTACCCAACGCTTTGCTCAGGAGCATAGGGGAAAAAATAATGAACAGATTATTAGATCATAGCAGATATTTATGTAAAGCATAGTGCGTATTTAGTTTTTGGCTGTTTCCATGCACAGTGGGCCTTAGCTGCCCAGGGACCGTCTCCTGGTCACACAGCCGCGAGGAGAGCAGATCACAACCACGCCCTGGCAACCTGGGGACAGAACCCAGGAACCAGCGGCCAGACTGACGTCCATACAGATAGGTGGACGAGTGGAGATGGGTCCCTAATGCAGCTGTCGAGCACCCAGTCCTAGTTTAAGAAAACTCCGGGTCTGTTCCAGACAACAGAAAGCAGCTCTGGAGCCTTAAGCTAAAGGAAGATTTATTGTAAAGTTATGGGCAAGTTCACAGAATCAACGGGAATGAGCTGGCTCGGAGGCCGGGGCTGGGGAACCATCGGCAAGTTCTCCACGACCTGTGAACAAGCCACCACTGCCGGCGGTCACCACCCCTGTGAAGAGCATCTCAGCGTCCTTTTGTCCACAGGCCTTGTTAGGAGCGTGCTGGGGCCAGGCTGGTCATTTGGCCAGGCTGTTGCAGGGGCACTGAAACCTGCTCCAACACAGAGCTTTGGGATTCATTCTGTCCTTACGATTCCATGGATTTTTGCAGATGTGGTTGCCACGATCTTAAAGAAGCTAAACAAATATTCCCATTATCTCATTGCACTCTAGCCTTCTAAGAGTCTGAAATTCCTCCACCAAATATTGATTTTTTTTTTTTTGGCCATGCCCTGCGGCTTGTGGGATCTTAGTTCCCCGACCAGGGGTTGAACCCGCGCCCTCAGCAGTGGAAGTGCAGAGTCCCAACCACTGGACTGCCAGGGAATTCCCTAAATATTGTTTTCTAAAGGAGTCATAGTACTGGAGCAAATATATACATGTTTTTCATGGAATTAAGTCAAAGAATGTAAACAAAAATCTTAATTATCTTACTGAAATAACTTAATTAACTTACAGGTGATTTTAACTTTATATTTTCCTGTGGAGTTTGGATATTTTTGTAATGAGCACATAATTAGGGGGAAAAAAATAGGTTCATTCCATTTGGAAACAAATCTACCCTTCAAAAGAATTATCGAGACCTGGAACCTTTGCAGCTGATGTTATTTCAACCTAGGTCACCATCATTTTGGCTCCCATGGTATTGACTCAGAGAAAAGAGCTGACGCTTGGTATTTTAGTTTGGTTGGTTTTTGGTTTTGCATTCGATTCAATTAAGTAAATAGCTACTCGGTGGTAATCCCTTTGCTCGATGTCCTGAGGGTATAAAAATGAACCTAACACACTCCCTGCCCTCAGAAAAGCTGGCAGTCTAGAAAGGAAGAAATTATTTGAATACAAGATTACACGGGCTAATGCGGAAGGCTAGAAGTGTCACAGTAACAGAGGGGAGAGCTTGGCCCCAGGGGCCGAGATGACAAGCCCGCTCAAGGAGCTTGTTTTTGAGAGGGTGGTAGCATCTGAATGGTACCTTGAAGATGGGTAGAAGCACCTTGTAACAGGAGGAGTTGGGATGGTGAATAAATAAAACACCGGAGGCAAAAACATGACTGGAAAATTTCTAGGCACCTGAGACTAAATAATTCCAAGCCAACTCTAAGGTTGGATTGCAATTATTTAATTTTGAATATTATATGGAGGAATTCGGTACCAATTTTTTTGAAGTCTCTTGTATTTGACAGTCCGGAAGACTCAACCCAGCCGTGACGTTAAATGTGGTTAAAAAAATAAATGTGGGCTTCCCTGGTGGCGCAGTGGTTGAGAATCTGCCTGCCAGTGCAGGGGACACGGGTTCGATCCCTGGTCAGGGAAGATCCCACAGGCCGCAGAGCAACTAAGCCTGTGCACCACAACTACTGAGCCTGTGCTCTAGAGCCTGCGAGCCACAACTACTGAGTGCACGTGCCACAACTACTGAAGGCCACGCGCCTAGAGTCTATGCTCCGCAACAAGAGAAGCCACCGCAATGAGAAGCCCGCGCACCGCAACGAAGAGTAGCCCCCGCTTGCGGCAACTAGAGAAAGACCGCGCGCAGCAACAAAGACCCAATGCAGCCAAGAATAAAAAAATAAGTAAGATTTAAAAAATATATATATATATATATATATAAACGTAATGGCTTTATCTGGGCCTCTGCTTTTTCTTGCCTCACATCGACTGATTAACTCCCAGCTTGAAAAACCAAGCAGGTGTTTGACTTCATCACCTCTCCATAAAGTGCGTGCCGATTGTGTTCAAAAAGGGATTGCACGGCAGCCTCTGGTCCTGCTGGGTTCTGTACGTTCCATGGAGTCATTACCTCGAGGGACCTCTGGCCACTGGAGGGTCTGGCACAAAGATTCCAAGGAAGTAAACCTTCAGAGAGGCAGCCTGGTAATAAATGGCTCATGAGCTACAGAGAGCTGGATGAGGTGCTGAGGCCAGGCGCCCTTAACCGGGTGGGGCTCGTGCGGAAGCCCCAGAATCAAAGGAGGCTGAGGATACAGAACACAAAAGTGAAGGGAAACAGCGGAAGGGGAGGCTGGGCTTGCAGTGGGGGAGCCGTCATTAACTGGGGCCCCCGTCTAGTGGCAGGAGTCAGGGTGAAGAGGGCTGGGGTGACTCTCAATCCACAAACTCAGCTGTAGGGGGAAAAGGTGGTTCTTCTAATTTTCCTAGAACTCAGCTTCCCCTGAAGTGTGTGTCCCATAGCCAGCAAGGAACTTTTGTCCCAGCCTGGACCCTGGGGTTGCCTCAGGGCTCCCCCAGAATTTATGTAGAGCCAGGGTGTTGGGAGAGGTGCCTCTCTGGTCCTCAAGGCATCTGTCCACCGGGTGACCAATGAGACACGGTAGCTGGGATGAGCCCTTGAGACCGGTGGCTTTTGGTGGTCTTGTGTCCCACACTCCTCAGGGCTGCCCGTGACCCTCTCTGCCGCAGGGCATCAGGTGGCCACTCTGTGCTGGGGTCTTACCAACCCTTCCTGCTCCCCCTAAGAAGGCTTTGCAGCCCCCCTACCACCCAGCAACCCTGGTCCCGGGGGCAACGTCACCCTTCCTCCTGCTTCTGGCCAAGACATTTTCCCCCCTGCGTGCTGAGTTCTTTATTTCCCACCTCCGAGGCGTAGGCTTTTGGAAGCAAAAGCCAGAAGGACTTTCAACAGCTGTGTCTGCGTTTTAACCTACCACACCCATCCCTCCGTGCAAGGGCAGGTGTAGATTAATGTCTCAAAATGCCTTCTAATTACACGTGTTTGAAGGTAAGAGATTTGGGTTTTCTTTCAGACTTCACTACTATGGGTGGTCTAGCTTTCCTCCCTAAGGATATTAACACATAGAAGGCTTGCAGTGAAAATTTAAGGAGACCCTGGATCTCAGGGTTGTATAAGTGCAGTGTCACCCTTGCAGGATCCTGAGATGGAGTGCATCCTTAAATTCTGCACTCTGGGCTGCCTTACTAGTCTCCTGATAGTCCAGGCCCTGCGCACAAGCATTGGAAAGGGTGGGAAGGTCAAAAGAATGAGAAGACAAGCCACAGACTGGGAGAAAACATTTGCAAAATATATCTGATAAAGGACTGGTATCCAAAATCCATGAAGAACTTTAAAAACTCAACAATAAGAAAACAAACAACCCTATTAAAAATGGGTAAGAGTTCTGAACCGGCATCTCTCCAAAAAAAGATACACAGATGACAAATAAGCACGTGAGAAGATGCTCCCCAACATATGTCATCAGGGAAATGCAAATTAAAACAACGAGATACACACGCCTCTTGGAATGGCCAAAATCCAAAACACTGAAAACACCAAATGCTGCTGAGGATGTGGAACAACAGGAACTCTCATCACTGCTGGTGGGAATGCAACATGAAGAGACACTTGGGAAGACAGTTCAGCAGTTTCAGAGCAAACCAAACTTACTCTTACCATACAATCTAGCAATAGTGCTCCTTGGTATTTACCCAAAGAAGTTAAAAACACATAACCACACAAAACCCTGCACGCTAATGTTTATAACAGCTTTATTCATAACTCCCAAAACTTGGGAGCAACCAAGATGTCCTTCAGTAGGTAAATGGATAAACTGGGGTACATCCATACAATGATATATTATTCAGCACTAAAAAGAAATAAACTATCAAGCCATGAAAAAACATGGAAGAATCTTTTTTTAACTTATTTTATTCAAGTATAGTTGATTTACAATGCTGTGTTAATTTCTGCTCTACAGCAAAGTGATTCCGTTTTTTATGTATATATATACACACACACATTCTTTTTCATATTCTTTTCTATTATGGTTTATCACAGGATACTGAATATAGTTCCCTGTGCTATACAGGAGGACCTTGTTGTTTATCCATCCTATATATAATATAATAGTTTGCATCTGCTAATCGCAAACTCCCAATCCATCCCTTCCCTACCCTCCCCCGCCCTTGGCAACAAGTCTGCTCTCTCTGTGAGTCTGACTCTGTTTTGTAGATAGGTTCATCTGTGTCATATTTTAGATTCCACATATAAGTGATATCATATGGTATCAATATTTGTCTTTCTCTTTCTGACTTAACTTCACTTACTATGATAATCTCTAGTTGCATCCATGTTGCTGCAAATGGCATTATTTCATTCTTTTTTTGTGGCTGGGTAGTATTCCAATGTATATATGTATCACATCTTTATCCATTCATCTGTCGATGGACACTTAGATTGTTTCCATGTCTTGGCTATTGTAAATAGTGCTGCTATGAACATAGGGATGCATGTATCTTTTCGAATTACAGTTTTGTCTGGATATATGCCCAGGAGTGGGATTGCAGGATCATATGGCAACTCTATTTTTAGTTTTTTGAGGAAACTCCATACTGTTTTTCACAGTGGCTGCACCAGTTTACATTCCCACCAACAGTGTAGGAGGGTTCCCTTTTCTCCACACCCTCTCCAGCATTTGTTATTTGTAGACTTTAATGATGGCCGTTTTGACCGATGTGAGGTGGTACTTCATTGTAGTTTTGATTTGCATTTCTCTAATAATTAGCAATCTTGAGCATCTTTTCGTGTGCCTGTTGGCCATCTGTAAGACGCGGAGGAATCTTAAATGCATTTTACTAAATAAAAGAAGCCAATGTGAAAAGTTCATATACTGTAGGATTCCAACTATATGACATTCTGAAAAAGGCAGAGTTATGGAGACAGTAAAAAGATAAGTGGTTGCCAGGGATTAGGTAGAGCACTGAGGAATTTTTTTAATAGACTGTTTTTTTAGAGCAGTTTTAGGTTCACAGCAGAATTGAGCGCAAGGTACAGAATTCCCATGTCCCCCGACATACGTACAGCCTCCCCACTAACCAGCATCCTCCGCAAATGAGGCACAGTTGTTACAAGTGATGAACATACATGGACACATCATCGTCACCCAGAGCCCACAGTTGACATTTGGGTTTATTCTTGGTGGTGTACATTCTATGGGTTTGGACGAATCCTCAGAAGATTTTTAGGGCAGTGAGACTATTCTATATGATACTGTGATGGTGGATACATGTCATTATACATTTGTCCAAAGCCCTCCTGGGAGCTACTTTTCAAGATCAGTTCTTCCCCAGGTTCAAGAAAGTCAGCAATGTTTTACAGGTTTTTCCCAAGAGCTGCAATTTACTAACAGTCCTCCTCTTCTGGTGTTCAGGAGCCTGTTTGTAAATAGCACCCTTGACCAAGACAAATAACAGGTTGCTAAAGGTGAGAGGAAAACTGTGATGGAGCCAAAGACAACAAAGAAATCTTATTTGATCTGTTTTACTCCTAAAATCTCATGGGAAGTAAAAATCTGAGAAATAATTGACACACACACGTGCGCGCATGCCCACACAATGTAAAGTAAAATCCGGATGCTTTGTAACAAAATCATCTTATTTTTTTTTAAAAGATGAATTCTCCAGGAATGTGAAAATTAATGGTTTGCCCTAAGAATGCTAGTAGAAAATTCATTCTTGAATAATGCTAGGAGCGGACATATGACAGCAGTTATCCTTTTCTCGATCAAAAATTACATGGAAAACTCAAAAGATCACCTTTTCTGTCAGTCACTTCCCACTTTGGAAAAGTAGCTTTTCTGTTGAAATAATGTCATGTCAAAATGAGATTCGACGTAGTCTGACGTATACCACGCTCTCTTTCAAAGGACTTGCCTGGGCCCCATGACCCCGCTCTTCTTTCTGATTTCTCCCTTTTAGAGTGGGAATGTCTATCCTGTGCCTGTCACTGTGGTATTTTGGAAGCAGATAACTTGTCTGGTTTCACAGGTTCACAGCTGGAGATGAATTTTTGCCTCCAGATGAATCATAAGTCTTAGCCATACCTGATGTAGATGATATTTAGATGAGATTTTGGACTTCAAGTTGATGCTGGAATAGATTAAGACTTTTGGCCTGTTGAGATGGGGTGAATTTATCTTTCATGTAAGAAGGACATCAATTTTGGGGGATCCAGGGGGTGGAATGTTATGGGCTGAATTGTGTCTCCCACCAAATTCAGAATGACTTTATTTGGAGATAGACCTTTAAAGAGGTAATTAATCAGGTCATGTGGCGTTTTTATAAAAAGAAGAAATTAGGGCACTGTCACACACAGAGGGAAGACCATTTGAGAACACAGCAAGAAGGCAACCATCTGCAGGCCAAGGAGGGAGTCTTCAGAAGAAACCAACCCTGCCAGGAGGCTCTAAGCGAAAACCCATTTTCTTGCCTTTTCCAGCCTCTAGAGGCTGCACGCATTCCTTGAGGCACGGCCCCCTCCCATCTTCAAAGCCAGCAGTGTAGCATCTTCAGATCTCTGGCTGTGACACCAACTCTTGTGCATCAACTCAGCTTCCTTCAGCATCATGGTCCAGCTTGACTAACTTGAATACGTAACCCAGCAGGCAGAAAAAAGTTGGCTTCATACTCTGTGAGGGCTGACGTAAAAGCAGCAGAGCACTATTAGGTTTTTTAATGCTTGTTCCTCTCGGTTAAGACTTTGGATTCCATTTGCAATGCCAAAGAAATACTTAGGGAGTGTCTGGGGTGGAGGATCACAGGGAAGATGAATCTCTTGTTTATTCTGCGCCAACCTGTCAAATGCCCTTTAATATCACAGCTGGTCTGCCAACCTTCTCTAATTTTCTTGACCGTAGTAGGGACCTTAGTAGGGACCAGATAAGGGCAGTCACTGGATGACTGGTGACCCGCAGGCTGCAGCATTGTTCAGACTCAGTGTGCTCTTCCTAAGGATCCTTTGTCTCTCAAGTCCGCTCCAGTACATGCCATGCTGAATGCTTCTTACCCCTGTACCTGCTTAGCAGCGGTGTGATTAGGTGTTATTAGATCAGGCAGATGCTATCAGGCAATCAAGATGTAAACTGAGTAATGGAGGCTCAGATCGTAAAATGCATCAAGCTTGACTATCACTGTATTTAATTTGCAAAGTGGCTGAAACAGGAGTGGGGATGGCCGTGCCCCTGACCAGGGGACCAAGGGGACCGTGTTCCCACCACAGACACGGAGCCAGAGTGGTCTGTATATGTGACAGCACATGATTCTCTGCCACTCCCCTCAGGGGTTGGGACTTTCAACTCCATCCCAGGATGACTGAGAGAGAGCAAAGTTTGTCAGGTGAGGTTAAAACACCACTTTGTGCTTCCATCTGTACATAGAGGAAGTCTGCACCCTTTGCTGCTGCAGCAGTTATGACTCTTTGGGTGAATTAGTGTCTCCCTCCCTTTTAGAGCCTTTGTTTCGAAGCGAATGTGACCTGCATTACTGGGTGGGGTGGAGGGGGACACTCCAAAATGTGAACTCAGTGTGTGAAATCTTTGTGACAATTCCAAACCATTTCTCCTAAAGCTGGGGAAGAGGGACCCTAGATGACCACTCTGAATGCCAGGAGAACCTGTCCCCAGTTTTCCTGCCAGAAGCAGTGTCACTTGTGGGATTTCAGGGTGACAAAGTTCTACATGTAGCTCCTTTCACCTATGGGGATTGGACCGGAGAGGAAATCTACGTGAAGACAGGACCAGAAATTGTGGCTCCAGCCCAAGGCATGGCTGCTAATTCAGGGTTATTGTTGGGCTCTCTCTCCAATGAGGTGATTTTTTCCTGGGGACACGTGGGGCTCAGCAGGCCCGCCCCACCAGTCTGTGCCCAGAAATGTTAAACCCAAACATGAACACAGCTTCCCAAGGTGGAATCCTTGCTATAATTGATGCAAGGATTGTATTGTATTGGGTTTTCCAAATAGAATTTAAGTTAGTACTTTTTAAAAGAAATTTTTGTCAAAGTATAGTTGATTTACAAGGTTGTGTTAATTTCCACTGTACAGAAAGGTGATTCAGTTATACAGATATATATTGTTTTCATATTATTTTCCATTATGGTTTATCACAGGATATTGAATATAATTCCCTGTGTTATACAGTAGGACCTTGTTCTTTATCCATTCTATATATAACAGTTTGTATCTGCTAATCCCAAACTCCCAATCCTTCCCTCCCCCCTCCCCCTTGGCAACCACAAGTCTGTTCTCTACGTCTGTGAGTCTGTTTCTGTTTTGTAGGTAAGTTCATTTGTGTCATATTTTAGATTCCACATATAAGTGATATATGGTATTTGTCTTTCTCTTTCTGACTTACTTCGCTTGGTATGATAATCTCTAGGTTCATCCATGTTGTTGCAAATGGTGTTATGTCATTCTTTTTTATGGCTGAGTAATATTCCATTCTATATATGTACCACATCTTCTTTATCTGTTTATCTGTTGATGGACATTTAGGTTGTTTCCATGTCTTGGCTATTGTGAATAGTGCTGCTATGAACATAGGGGTGCATGTATCTTTTTGAATTGTAGTTTTGTCTGGATATATTCCCAGGAGTGGGATTGCTGGATCATATGGCAACTCTATTTTTAGTTTTTTGAGGAACCTCCATACTGTTTTCCACAGTGGCTGCACCAATTTACATTCCCACCAACAGTGCAAGAGGGTTCTCTTTTCTCCACACCCTCTCCAACATTTATCATTTGTAGACTTTTTAATGATGGCCATTCTGACTGGTGTGAGGTAGTACCTCATTGTAGTTTTGATTTGCATTTCTCTAATAATTAGTGACTATGAGCATCTTTTCATATGCCTACTGGCCATCTGTATGTCTTCTTTAGAGAAATGTCTATTTAGGTCTTCTGCCCATTTTTCGATTAGGTTGTTTGGCTTTTTTGTTATTGAGTTGTATGAGCTGTTTGTGTATTTTGGAAATTGAGCCCTTGTCAGTTACATCCTTTGCAAATATTTTCTCTCATTCCATAGGTTGTCTTTTCATTTTGTTTATGGTTTCCTTTGGTGTGCAAAAGCTTAAGTTTGATTAGGTCCCATTTGTTTATTTTTGCTTTTATTTCTATCGCCTTGGGAGACTGACCTAAGAAAACATTGGTACGATTTATGTCAGAGAATGTTTTGCCTATGTTCTCTTCTAGGAATTTTATGGTATCATATCTCATATTTAAGTCTTTAAGCCATTTTGAGTTTATTTCTGTGCATGGTGTGAGGGTGTGTTCTAACTTCATTGATTTACATGCAGCTGTCCAACTTTTCCAACACCACTTGCTGAAGAGACTGTCTTTTCCGCACTGTATATTCTTGCCTCTTTTATTAAAGATTAATTGACTGTAGGTGTGTAAGTTCATTTCTGGTCTCTGTATTCTGTTCCATTGATCCATATGTCTGTTTTTGTGCCAATACCATGCTGTTTTGATTACTGTAGCTTTGTAGTATTGTCTGAAGTCTGGGAGGGTTATGCCTCCTGCCCCCTGCATTGGAAGTGCTGAGTCTTAACCACTGGACTGCCAGGGAAGTCCCATCCTGCTTTGTTCTTTTTCCTCAGGATTGCTTTGGCAATTCTGGGTCTTTTATGGTTCCATATAAATTTTAGGATTATTTGTTCTAGTTCTGTGAAAAAATGTCATGGGTAATTTAATAGGGATCGCATTAAATCTGTAGATTGCTCTGGGTAGTACGGCCATTTTAGCAACATGAATTCTTCCAATCCAAGAGCATGGGATATCTTTCCATTTCTTTGAATCATCTTCAGTTTCCTTTATTAATGTTTTATAGTTCTCAGCATTAAGTTAGTACTTTTGTCTCAGGACTTAAAAATATTTTCAAGGCCACAGTGTTTCCCTCGCAGTCTACAGACCTCTGTTGAAACACTGTATTGGTTAGGGAGATGCACAGCTGCTGTGACAGAGAGCCCCAGAAAGACAGTGACGTAAAATGCACAGAAATATTTCTCTCCATCACCTCCGAGCCCAGAGGCGCAAGCAACGCAGGTGGACAGGGCAGCTCAGCTGTAAGTGCGTTTCAGAGATACAGGCTCCTTACACTTTGTTTCTCTGTCCTGCCCCGGGACTGTAGTTCTTAGTCTCTCCTGGGCATCCCAACCCCGTGAAGGGCTGGTTAAACCACCTCCCACTCCCAGCGTCTTTACTCAGCAGGTCCAAGTGGGGCTTGAGAATTTGCATTCCCGGCAAGCTCCCAGGTGATGCTGGTGCGCTGGCCCAGGGACGGCGCTTGGGGAACCACTGCCCGAGGCCCTGTGCTTGCCTGCCCTGGCTGATCGCAGACACGTCCACGGTCCAGATTTTGGGGTGGGGAACGAGCGTGGAGGCATACACACACAGTTTGTTGAGGCCCAGGCAGGAAGCGGCGCTCTGCATTTCCACCCAGTTTCCACTGGTGAGAAGACTCGCAAGGCCCCACCTACCTGCAAGGGATGCTGGGGCAAGTCTAGTTAGTTGGCCGTGTCGATGAAGATAATCAATAAACAATCTATAGTAGGAACAGAAAAGAGTTTGATTGGATCCAAACTGAAGACTATAGCCCGGAAGACAGCATCTCAGATAATTCTGAGGAACTGCTCCAGAGAAGCATGGTTTTCAGCACAGTTTTACATCTTGTCAGAACAAAGAACATTAAACAAGTCGGGGATACATTCCTTCAAGCTTTCAGAAAAAACAGACCAGCACATACACAGTGAGTCAGCATGGCCTTGGCATCTGGGAAGGCGGTGTTATCATCGAAGGAGTCCCAGCATTGATGTCCCAGGAAGGGAGGCATTTAATCTTTATTTTTAACATGGGCATTCTTTACTTCTGGTCAGTGTGCCCTTTTCTTTAAAGCAGATGTGCAGTGTAGGTTTGATAGGCCACAAACAGGCTGTTTCAGTTAATATAAAATTGAAATTAACGCATGGGGACTCCTGGTGGAGGACCTGCTGGACCCCCCTTGGCTTCTCCAGTTAGGACCCCAATGGGCCCCCTCAGTTGGCTAAGACCAACCAGCAGTCGAGATCCCATGCCACTTGGAAAACCAGATACTTGAAAACAGAGAATGAAGTGGGTTTTGAGAGCATTAATAGGAAAGTGAAAAACAAGGGAATAGGCCAAAAAGGGTTTTCTTTTTTTTTAATTTATTTTATTGAAGTATAGTTGATTTACAATGTTGTGTTAATTTCTGCTGTACAGAAAAGTGATTTACTTATATATATTCTTTTCCATTATGGTTTATCACAGAATATTGAACATAGTTCCCTGAGCTATACAGTAGGACCTTGTTGTTTATCCATCCTATATGTAATAGTTTGTATCTGCTAATCCCAAACTCCCAATCCATCCCTCCCCCAACACCCTCCTTGCAACCACAAGTCTGTTCTGTATGTCTGTGAGTCTGTTTCTGCTTCGTAGAAAAGTTCATTTGTGTCATATTTTAAATACCACATGTAAGTGATCTCATGGGATTTGTCTTTCTCTTTCTGACTTATTTCACTTAGTATGGTAATCTCTAGGTCCATCCATGTTGCTTCACATGGTATTTTTTCATTCTTTTTTGTGGCTGAGAAGTATTCCATTGTATATGTACCACATCTTTTTTGTTTTGTTTTGTTTTTTTGGCCACGCTGTGCAGCATGGGGGATCTTAGCTCCCCAACCAGGGATCAAACATGCACCCCCCGCATTGGAAGCTCAGAGTCTTAACCACTGGACGGCCAGGGAAGTCCTACCACATCTTCTTTATCCATTCATCTGTCGATGGACATTTAGATTGTTTCCATGTCTTGGCTATTGTAAATAGTGCTGCAGTGAACATTGGGGTGCGTGTATCTTTTCAAATTATAGTCCAAAAAGGGTTTTCTAATAGCAGAGGATGAGAAAACAAAACAGGGAAGGAGATGAGAATAAAACTCCATAAAAGTCTAACGATTTGGGGGGATGGGAAGCATCCAGACGCAACAAATTACTGTGACAGGAAGAAACAATCACTTTGGGAACAGCAGGCATGGGTGTTTGTGAAGCCGTACAACGGGCCCAAACGACCTCAAACCAAAGCGCATTTGGATGCCCCTCTAGCTGGGGGAGTAAACAGCACTGTTGGTCCATTCCTGTCTGGCCTTTGTTTTTGGTCCAAGTTCCCTGGGATCCTGGGAGATGGATGCGCTAGGGCAGGATGCTGGAAGCCCCGGGGGAGGGAGCCCATTGTCCCAGAGTCAGCCTTTCTGGGGGAGAGAGTCGGCGGGGCTAATTGTCTCTCCATGGGGAGTCCCCTGCTTTAAAGCCATCTAATCAAATCATCTCTTCTAAATGTCCTCTGGTTGGAATCAGGTTATTTCCTAGTATGTGTGAGAATAATAAGCATCAGCATGTTAACCAAAATTGTCTCTGGCAAAATGCATTATAGGGCTTCCCTGGTGGCGCAGTGGTTAAGAATCTGCCTGCCAATGCAGGGGACACGGGTTCAAGCCCTGGTCTGGGAAGATCCCACATGCCGCGGAGCAACTAAGCCCGTGTGCCACAACTACTGAGCCTGTGCTCCAGAGCCCGCGAGCCACAGCTCCTGAAGCCCGGGCGCCTAGAGCACGTGCTCCGCAACAAGGGAAGCCACCACAATGAGAAGCCCACGCACCACAACGAAGAGCAGCCCCCGCTCACCGCAACTAGAGAAAGCCCGCTCGCAGCAGCGAAGACCCAACGCAGCCAAAAATAAATAAATAAAATAAATTTTTTAAAAATGCATTATAATCTGTCTTTATTTTCTTTGCTGTAATTTTCTCTATACTCACATTTTTCTACAATGGACATATCTTTTCATGAGAAGAAAGGAAACATCTGTTCCTGTTTGGCAGAGGTCTGGCTGGAGTGGGGAGGGCGAGCGGGGGTGGGGGAGGGCAGCGTGCAGGTACGGGAGGCCCCAGGTGGCCTGTGGCGTCCAGATGTTCCCCTGTGCCCTTTGTCAGATCGGGGCCTTCTCTTTCTGCCTCTAGCTCACTGTCTCCCCTGCGGTCTGATACAGGAGAGACAGCTGCTGAGCTCGAGGGCAGGGCACGGAGGGAGCTGGGGCTGTCTGGGAGACGCCTGGCTTCTGCCGCATCTGGTGACCCATCTCTGGTTGTGCTTCCAGGTGAGCCTCAAAGCGGGAGCCCTGACTCAGCCTCTCACCTGACGACTGTCAGCTGCCGCTGCCGCCAGCCCGTCCCCTGCCCAGGCCTGTCACTGTGCCGTCTCTCAGCAGGTGAGGAGGTGACGTACCCTGTCCAAGCGCAGGGTCTGTCTGGAGAGCAGGTGTCTCTGCCAGCAGTGCGCGTGTGGGCCTGGGGCGAGGCTGGGCTGGCAGGCCCCTTGATGGGTGGCCGGGTCCTCACGCCGTCACTTTCTTCTAATAGCAGTCGTCATCGTCGCAGATGTAGGGCCCTCATGAAGCCTGGTTTACCCCCTCCTCACATTATCCCTCCTGCTAGTGGATGCGCCCCCTCCTGGGGGAGCATCAGGAGGAGAACCAAGCCATCTCCCTGGGCTGCTGGCCTTGGCTGGGGAATCACACTGTGTGCTATCCCCACTAGGAACAGAGATGTCACTCAGGCAAGCACCCTTGTTCAGCACCTCGCTGTGACACACGGGGTGAGGGTCAACCAGCACTCCCACCCAGCCCGCCTTGCAGTCTAAGCTGCTTGGTCCCTTTAGGCCTAGAGGGCTGTGCTCACTGGCAACAGCTGTTTTTCAGGCATTTCCCAGATAGACAGACTGCAGCACTCTTGCCAACCGACACATATCAAGGGCTTGTGGAGAGAAGTCATGTTAGGGGGGATGGCTGAAAAGGCACGATGACGTCCACTCATCCAGAAATTCTAAACACTGTATCCCGAGTCAGGTCAGATCGGCAGCACCGGGGATTGAACCACCTTGCGCTGCCCCGCCCCCGACTCTGAGTTTACCCGGTTACACACCACAGGATGCAGCCCGTCAGAACCTCCCTGGGAAAGCTGTGAGTGTATCCCGTGTGCCCGAGGAGAAAGATGTCTGACCACCGAGGTGACAGCGCCAGTCTCCTGAGTAGTTGGCTCGTTTTCCCTTCCTTCTGCCTTGTCTTCTAAAAAGCCAAGGGTCAAGTTAGTGGTCCACCAGTAGCCAGTATTCATGTTCAGCTTCATTCCATCTCCATTCTTCCCTACCTCCACGTTTCTTCTTGGGTCAAGGTGGGTGTACATGCACACATACGTATATGGAGAGAGACATCCATCTGTTCACGTAGAGGTACGGTGTCTGGGTAGTCCTGTTACCAAACCAGACTTAGGTCCACTCTCCCACCCACAGTAAAGCCAATCTGCTGACACCGGGTGGTGGTGAAGGAAAGTGCAGCGTTTTTTGCAGGGCGTCAACCAAGGAGTCCAGGGCAGCTAGTGCTCAAAACACCCAAACTCCCTGATGGGTTTCAGGAAAGCATTTTAAAGGCTGCGTGAGAGAGGGGAGTCCCAGCGTATGTGATCAGCTCATGCACAATTCTCTGATTGACTGACGGTGAGGTCACAGGTCGGTGTCACATTATCAAACCTCAGGCCCTAGTAGGTCTGGGGCTTCATGCTCATGGTCGTCAGGTAGTTAATTTCTTCCATTTGGTGGGGGTTTTAGGATCTACAAAACAACTCAGGAAATGTGCATCAGATACTGTTGTCTAGGTGCTTCAGAGAGGAGCTGAAGTGGAGGATATGGGGGAGGGGTCTGTCCCGGGAAGGCCCCATAGGGTCCTTCTCAGTTACAGTCTTGAAAGGGCAGAGATGTGGAACCTAAGAGGTGCCTGACCAGGTAGGGGAGGGAGGCCCTCAGAGACCTTCCCATGGGGTCATATCTTTAAAAGGCTCAGTTGCCTTTAGCTCCATTTGACAAAAGCCATTTCCTTCTCCACGGCCGACTATGTCCCTGGGTTATCTTGCCTACCACAGCGGGTGGGGGAATCCTCCCTGCCATTGCATGCCCAAGTTAGGCTGGGTTAGGATCACTCGAGGGGTGAGTGTGTCCTGGGAGAGCAGGCTAGCCCAAGTGCGTGGGTAAAGGCCTCTTAGTGCCCTGAAGGCCCCGCCAGGCTGAGGAGGGGTGACCAGCCCGGGCAGCATCGGGGAAATGCTTCCTTCCACTTCCATTAAAGATCTCTGCAAAATTAAGTTCTTTAACCTCCTCGAAAATTCGAAAAATAAAGGGGTAGGACCTGGACCTCTGAGGTCCCTTCCAATATTAACGTCTGGTGATTCAGAGCCTTGCTACTCAAAGTGTGGTCCCCGGACCAGCAGCAACTGGGGGCTTGTTAGAAATGCAAAATCTTGGACCAAACCCCAACTCATTTAATCAAAAAAATCTGCATTTTATCCAGATCCCCAGGGATTCATATGCCCATTAAAATTTGTAAAGGACTGATTAAAGAGTCCTGAAGGTACACGAACACCTTCCAAGGTGATCTGATGGACATACAGGAACAACGGAGTGGAAACGATTTACAGCCAGCCGTGGTTCTCCACCTCTGGGACGTGCCAGAATCACCTCGGGAGGTTGTGAAATACAGGTTCTGGTCTGCGGCGCCACAATCTGGGTTCTGGGTACGCATGCTTGAGAAACCTTACCGGCCACTTGGAGAAAGAACAGAAACATGCACGTGTGAAGTGGTTTGTAAGTCACTGACGGCAGCAAGAGTGACATCCTATAAATGGGGTCAGCGAGCCCAGGGGCAGCAGAGCAGGGGGGTGATGTGGGCAGGCTCGTCATCCCTGTACTGGGGACAGTGCTTTGCATCCTTACTTTTAGCATCTCCACGTTTAGTTACTTAGGGGGCCCTTCTATGTGCATCTGTAGTTACCTCTCCACCTCCTTCCTGAGCAAGAGGGGAAATGGGGGGAAAGGGAGGGTTTTATGTTGTGTTGTTGTTGTTTGTTTTGAGATGATGAAAAAGACATAAACGTATTTTTATGTGCTGAGAAAGAAGGCACCCAGAGACACTGACGTTACAGGAGAAAGAGGGGTGAGTGGCAGGGCAGAGCCCCAAGGAGGGGACAGGTCCACCACAGGTGAGGTATCAGGCTTGGGTAAGGAGATGCTTTCAGCTGCAAGTGACAGATGACCCAAGAAATGTGGCCTAGACCGTGAGGAATATATTCTGTCAGTATCAGGGGCCCGAAGTAGAGTGTCCGGGACCCATGCGTCTCAGGGCTCTGGATCTGTTTCTCCATGAGTCTCCTGCCTTTGCCCTGGGTCCGTTCCCCAACGTCACTATGGCAACTCTCAGTGAAGCCAGCCAAAGACTGGGGCTTCTCCTGGCGGGCCTTGACTAGGAAGAAAAACCTTTCCTACAAGTGCCCTGCAGATTTCCCCGCATGTCGCCTTGATTAGGACGGGCTCGTGCGCTCTGGTCCTTCTGCAAGGGGGGTGGGAAACGGGCGTGTGGCGTCATGGGCCCCTGGAGCAGAAGGTGGGAAGCTCTCAGGGGCAGCAGGGAAGGGGGCAGCCATGGGGAGGGCCCGCAGCGGGTCCTGATGCGGAGGCACGGATGGAGGGCAGGATGCGTGTGGACGCCGAGCAACCGTGAGAGGTGGAGCTGGAGTCAGGGAGGTTCTGCCCGACGGCTTTTCCTCTGTTCCGTGGACGCTGAGGTCGCCTTCCAAGGGCGAGAGGACAGAGGTGGTGAGGAGGTGATTGATGGAGATTGAAGTGGTCAGGAGGGCAGAGGGAGGGGTGATGGGCACGGGCTGAGGTCGCCAGGCTGCCTTGAGGACGCGCTCAGGCTGGCCTCTCATGTCTGTGGGCACCAGTCCCCAGCTTTTGGGGGCGTTTCTCCAGCAGCCCTTCCGAGGGGGCTGGGAGGGGAAGGAGTTAGATTGAAAGTGCTGGGTTTTGGGGACAGAGGGCAGAAGGCAAGCCTTGGGAGAGTGATGGCGATGCGGGGCTGTGTCATCGAGGCCAGCGGTGGGACTGAACGGGGCCGGGAGAGGCTGTGGTCTGGCGGACACTGTGGAGGCCCCGGGGCTTTGAGGCTGAGGAGGAGGAAGGGGTTGAGGACACTGGGGCCCGGGAGCGGAGCCCTCCTGGCTGTGGGCGGACGCGCTCTGGAGGGGGACCCAGTGGGGAGAGCGGGGAGGTGGAGGGGACGCAGGAGAGAGAAGACGCGTGGCGCCAGGTGCTGGGCCCACCCCACCTGCTTATTTTATCTCTCGGACACGAAACGGAAAAGGCTCTTTGTCCGATATTAAGCATTTGGCCCGACTTCTCGCTCTGTGTTGAGGAGAGGGGTGAAAATGTGCCCTTTCTCTGTTACCCGGGGAAGGATGAGAAAGCGGCGGAGCGGGGTCAGGGCTGGTCCCGGGGCGGCGGGGAGGGAGAGGGCGGTTCCAGGGGGTCGGACGGGGATCCGGTTCTGCCGGTAACGGTTTTCTATACGCTCACACCCACCCTCACTCACACACACACTAACACCCACCCTCACTCACACACACTGTCACACACCCACCCTCACACCCACACACACACTCACACCCACCCTCACTTACACACACACACGCACCCATCCACACACAGTCACACACTGACACCCTCACACACTCTTCACACAGCCACACACCCACCCTCACTCACACACACTTTCACACACACACTAACACCCACCCTCACACACACACACACAAACACCCACCCTCACACACACACACTAACACCCACCCTCACTTATACACACTCACACACTCACACACCCACATGCAGTTCAGAGCCCCCTCCCTCCCCGTCCTTCCCCCACATCTTCCTTCCGTCACTCCTGCTGACCCCGGGCTCAGCTTCCTCTCACGAGGCTGCCCTGGTCCCTGCCACCCCTCCACTTCCTCAACTCCTGAAGCCCCCAAGTCAGTGATGAGGGAAGCGAGGGGTGGATTCAGGAACGGGGCTGGACGATCCGAATCTGAGGACAGTGATCTCAGGGTCCTTCTTCACTTGTCGGTCAGGCTGAGGAGGCTTGGGAAATAGCCTGCGTCTTCTCCCTCCTTTTGTGTGGACACAGGGACACATACACACACACGTGCACAGAGGGACCGCCCCGCGCACACAGGCTGGCAGAGGGCATGCGCATCAGGCACGTGGGCACACAGGGCCACAGCCCTGAACACACGTGCAGAATTGCACGCGCATCTCGGTAGAGTGCGGGGGTGGGAGGCTGCCCCCCCGGGTTTCAGAATCCTCAACTACTCATGCTTCTCCTTCCCCTCCTGGGAAATAAAAGTTCCCAGCCAAGGTAGGGACACACACCTGTTACACTCTCGTTTTGGTGGCTGCTCTGTCTTAGAAGAAGAAAGTTTTATTTTTCGAACATTGCCTGTGGACAGATGAAGTTGCCATCAGGCCTCACCTGGGCCAGAGAGTCAGTGTGAATGAGAAAAGCCAGAGTGTGGCCTGCCCACCACGGGACCGGCCTAGCCTCCTGCCGCCTCGCTGTGCGCTGCTGAAAACCCCCGGCTCTCGGGCTAGCCCGAGTAGACCTCCTCTGGGCACTTTCTCGTTAGATGCGGTGACGGTAACCTACGGCATGTGCTTTGCTGTGGAGCAGTTAGCAGCACAGGGGGCTTCTGGCAGAATGACATGTTGGGTCAGGAAGAATTTCTTCCCCCTTCTAGAAAAACAAATCTATGCTTGGGATAGGTGTGTATGTGTGTGTATGTGTTCTTGTTTAAAAACGAACTCCCAGGGGCTTCCCTGGTGGCACAGTGGTTGAGAATCTGCCTGCCAATGCAGGGGACACGGGTTCGAGCCCTGGTCTGGGAAGATCCCACATGCCGCGGAGCAACTGGGCCCGTGAGCCACAACTACTGAGCCTGCGTGTCTGGAGCCTGTGCTCCGCAACAAGAGAGGCCGCGATAGTGAGAGGCCTGCGCACCGTGATGAAGAGTGGCCCCTGCTCACTGCAACTAGAGAAAGCCCTTGCACAGAAATGAAGACCCAACACAGCCAAAAATAAATAAATAAATTTATTAAAAACAAACAAAAAAAAGACGAACTCCCAACATAAAGTCTGTAAACGTTTTGGAATGACAGCAAATTAAAATGAATAATAAAGCGGGACTTCCCTGGCGGTCCAGTGGTTAAGACTCCCTGCTTCCACTGCAGGGGGCGTGGGTTGGATCCCTGGTCAGGGAACTAAGATCCAACATGCTGCATGGCGTGGCCAAATAAATAAATTAATTAAAAGAAAAGAATAATAAAGCAAGCTCATTCAGGGGGAAACTTGCACTTTGCAGTGTAGCCGGCTGGAGGACACCATGTGAGACAATGGAACGAACCCTCAGCTAGGCTTCAACGCTTTGCGTTTGCGTTCTGGGTCCACAGATTTTGGCTGTGGGACCTTTGACTCTTGGCTTCATTTCTCGTGAGTTTTGCACTTTTTTTACTTGTAAAACAAAACTCAGTCTATTTTGCCAACTTTCAGGGCTGCTAGAGGAGTGAGTGAAGAAATGTGTATGAAAATGATTTATTACTAACAAAGCACTGTACAAATATCAAGGTATTACTTATGGCCGTGGGGGTGCTAAGGTGACTCTGGGACCATCTGTTATCTTCTGCTTCCTCTCGCTGGGGCTGAGAAAGTCTGACAAACAGGAGCCTGACGGCTTGCTCCCATCACTTGGATGAAGCCCTCCTTCCTCTTCTCCCAGGAGGGTCTGCCCCCATGTCTCCCTGGCCTGGGAAGAGAAGCAGCAGGGGGTAGGAGGCAAGAAAGCTGAGGGGGGGTCTGCCTGACGTTTGGAAAAGCAGCTCTTTCAACCCCTTAACCTTTGGTTGTTTCAGGGGCAGCAGGATGAAAGAAGTCATGTCCAATAACAGCACTGCCAGCATCTCCCAAGCCAGGAAGGCTGTGGAGCAGCTGAAGATGGAGGCGTGCATGGACAGAGTGAAGGTAAGCTCGCACAAGCCGGCCTGGCCCTCTGACCAGCGCTCAGCTCTGAACAGTGCCCCCCCACCCCGTGCTCAAAGCAGCCTCACGAGAGCAAGTGCGTCGCCCCATACAGCATCCAGCCAACACTGGCGGCTCTAACATTGACACACGAGCGTTTGCTGCGGAGTTCTGAGCGTGCCTGAGCATCCAAGGGACGCAGAATACACAGTGTGTGTGAATTCCGTGAGGAGTCGCCAAAAATAGACCCATATTCATCTCAGCTCTCTTTAGCTCCGTTGTCATGCCAGTAAGCGAGAGAGAGTTGAACCGTGAGATCCGTCATAGTTTTCCTGCCTGATCCAGGGACTTTGAGGTTCAACAACATCGGGTATTTTGACAGGGGCGCTGTCGGGAGTGCAGCATCGAACCATATGCACGGCGTTTGTCATACGCTCCTTTGGGGAGGGAAGGGAAGAAAGGTGCCAGCCGCCTCCCACCATGTTCATTTCTCGGAGGAGTGTAGTTGTCTGCACGCTGGGGGAGCTGACGTGAGATGAAGCCAGCTCTTCTCCAGGTGCCACTTTGAAGCGAGCAGGAGGCCAGGCGGAGCAAGGGGCTCTGAGATGCCACTTAGTTAGGTTCATTGACTGTAATACACCTGGAAGCCCATCGGGAATCTGACAGCAGGAAACACGAGTCCAATGTGTCTGTGGCCTTCTGGGACCCAACACAGGGCTCTCACCCAGGCACTGGGATTCAAATAAGAGAATCCATGGGGCACTGGGGGACTCCTAAAGCCTTCTGTTGGCAGAGCGAGCAGTCCCTTCCCCAGGCTCCCACCCCCCGAGAGCTGTGGCCAGATAACACCAGCTCCTGCTTCCATCAGGATGGTTATCCCCCTTCCCTGGGGACCTCCAGGTACGAGCTGTCCAAGGAGGCAGTAAACGAGTGCACTAAGCGACACAGTGTATGTACCACGCGAGAAGGGGATGCAGGATGATATGCATCGGTCTAAGTGGACCGGCTATATGTGCACGTACTGATACCAACTACAAATTAGACCTCAGTCCTTGATCCCTAGGCTAGAAGAGGAAGCAAGAAAAGAAACAGTTCTTAAAGAGGGGGAGCCCCAGTGGTGTAGAAATGGGTCTAAGGATGAACACTGCAGACAGTCAGCAGGCTACTGGTTCAAGGATAGAACAGAACTTGCTGAGAGGACGAGAATGCGGTGAGATTCGCTCTTTGGACAAAGATGCCTGAGCACCTGCTCTGGCCTCAGCGCAGTCCTGGGATATAAACACGAATGGAATGTTCCCGTCATGTTGCTCAGAGAGGATTCCCGGGAGTCGTGAGCTGGGAGCGGGTTGTGAGGTGACACGGGGGAGAAGGGAAGGCTAGTGTGAGCTGACTGTGGCTCATCGCGAGCACTTGGACTTGACGGAAGAGCTGGTCGTTGTGCTGGGAGGGCAGGGCAGCTGGGGGATGCTGTGTGCACAGGTACAGTTCATGAAAACGACTGGGTGTGCGCCGAGGCTACGTACGGGATGACCGACAACAGTCGATAAAGTTGTCAGAGGCCGAGGGCAGCGGAAGCTGTAGAGGTACCCGGGAGAGGCCTCGAGGGGAGGAGAGCGGAGGCAGAATGGAGAGGTCGGCGCGCGAGAAACTCAGCAGAACTTAGAGGGTAAGTGTGGGAGCCGCCAGGAAGAGAGAAGCTAGACCCCAACTGTCAAGTCCATGGCCTGAGGACTGGAAAGATGGTGGGTACTGGTTTGGGCGATAGGACAGTCACCTTGCTGGGGAGTTTTACTTTGGCAAGGAAGATACACTCGGTGATAACAGATCTCCCCTGTGACCATCACCACCCAGGAGTCATGGTGGGGACCACATGTCCCCATGAGGAAGGGCCCTTCAGGAGTCACTAAAGGCACATGCACAGTCTCCAAAAGAGGCGGGAGAGATCATAAGGCAACTCAGAGTCCAGTTCGTTACTCAGGTGGCTTCAAGGGATGGGCAGTCCCGTTCTTGCGGTGAGTGGGTTATGGAAATGCGGCTCCTTGATCCCGAGAGAAGCCGCCCGGGGGGATCTGCGGCCTCTGTGGTAACTCCAGGGCCAGTGACAGCCGTGTCAGATTTGGTTCAGAGCTGGCATAGTGTCGTCACAGCAGAGATGATCCAGGGCTGCCTGAGGACAGAGGTGGCCCTGAGGAATCGCATGCCGGCCGTAGCTTCACAGTCACGTGTGGTTTTTTGGCTTGGGTTTTGCTCACACAATCTTGAACTTTTTGTTTGTTTGTTTGAAATTGTGGTAAGATACATATAACATGTAATTTACCAGTTTAGCCATTTTTAAGTGTACAGTTAACTAGCATTGCGTACATCCACAGTATTGTGCAGCCATCCATTTCCAGAGCTTTTTCCTTATCCCCCAAAACAGAAACTCTACCCATTAAGCTCTAACTCCCCGTTCCCCCCCTTCCCTAGCCCCAGCAACCTCTCTTCTACTTTCTGTCTCTATGAATTTGACTGTTCGAGGTACCTCATTGATGTACATGGAATCCTGCAGTATTTGTCTGAATTTTGTGTATTTCACTTGGCATATGCCTTCAGGGTTTGTCCAGTGTAGCATGTGTCAGGATTTCATTCCTTTGTAAGGCCGAATAGTATTTCATTATGTGCATGTACCACGTTTTATTTACCCGTTCATCTGTTGATGGACATTTGGATTGTTTCCACCTTTTGGCTATTGTGAAGGGCGCTGTTGTGAACATGAGCGTGCAAGCGTTTGGGTCCCTGCTTTCAGTTCTTTGGGGTATATGCCCAGAAGTGGCATTGCTGGATCATATGGTAATTCTGTGTTCAACTTTTTTGAGGAACCACCATACCGGTTTCCATGGTAGCCATACCTTTTTACATCCTCCCCACCTCCCAAGCAATGCACAAGAGTTCCAGTTACTCCACGTCCTCGCCAATACTTACTTTCCTTTTTTTTAAAATAATAGCCATCCTCATGGGTGTTAAGCTCACACTTTATTTGATATTGTTGTTTTTAAGATTTTTTTTTTGACGTGGACCATTTTTAAAGTCTTTATTGAAGTTGTTACAGTATGGCTTCTGTTTTATGTTTTGGTTTTTTGGCCGCAAGGCATGTGGGATCCTATTAGCTCCCCGGCCAGGGATCGAATTCGCACCCCCTGCATTGGAAGGCAAAGTCGTAACCACTGGACCGCCACTGGGAGTCCCTCATACTTGATTTTAATCACTAGACGCCCCTTGCTTCAAGGCACAGGATGGCTTTGGGGAAAAATCTACTTGATGCAACTCTTTGGCGGAAAAAAAAAAAAAGAAGTGTGTATTGATATCAATTAGCCAGACAATAAAAACAGAATGTGGAAAGAAAGAGACTCTATCAAGGATACTCCAGACTGACCTTGATAAGGACCTTGAGGAGGGTGGAAACAGGAACAGCGTCACCAGGGAGAAGAAGTGGCCTTTCTAGGGTGGGTGAGAGTTTACTGCAGGAGGGGAAGAAGGAAAAAGGGAGCCTGGGGGTAAATGACCGAGGAAGCTGGAAGGAGGAGAGGAGCAGTACCTAGAATTCACTGACCTCATCCAAACAGTGAGGGGAACGCCAGGTCCAGATGAAGGGGCAAAAGGACAGGCTGACTGCATGGTGAGGATGTAGAAAAAGCGAGTGTGCCGTGCCTTCCATGGGGCCCGGAGAGAGGGAAGAACAAGGGGAAACAGCTGGAGGCCCCGTGGAAGAAATAATTGCAGTGACAGGTCCCACAGAGCCGGCTCCCAGGTGGAAGCATGACAGAGGGGGACCCAGAGGACAGCCTGGGCAGGACACGTATCGGGCATGAAACCAGAGAGGAGCCCCATGGCTTGTACGGTGTGTCGCCGACTGCAGAGCCCACCTCCGGGCTTCGTAGTTTGCTCTGCTTGGAAGAGCATCTCATGGGGAAGGAGGGATGGAAACGATGGCGTTTGCAGCTCAGGGGAATAAAGGAGAGGTCTGTTAAGGGGAGAGAAGGGAAAAACTACCGCATTAAGCAGTTGTTTGGGTTGCAAATATAAGAAAAAGTATTCGTGTGAACTCAGAGAGGTTTGGGCAGGTCATGGAGGAAAAATGTAGAAATATCCACTGTCTTCCTGTCTGTCCCCCGCAAACATCATCTGCATAAAAGCACTAGTGTCAACATAGACTTTGTTCCAGATTTTGCAGGACGTAGAAGAGAGGCTTCACCATATAGCCCACAGCCAGCCCTCAAACCCACACATACCACTGCGTTAAGAGACCCTCCCCACACACACCCTCAGCATCCTTCTTGCCTCTCCTTACTGTTACCAAATCGGGTCCAGCTGCTTGCCGCTCCTAAATCACTACTGGAGAGAGAGAGAGAGAGAGAGACAAACGTTGGTAGAAAGGAAAGTTGCTTTTAATCAGAATGCCGGCCGTCTGGGGACACAGTGGATTCAGTGTCCCCCCAAAACCACCTCCAAAGATTCTGCTCAGCCGTGAAAGGTTTTAAAGGGAAATAATAATCTCAGTGAACCATTGAGATAGGGGGTCCGAGTCCTCGCCGTCTCCCACTGCGTGCAGGCGTGTGTGCAGGCTTGTTGATTCCTCGTGATCTTTCTTTAGATGCTGTCTTGTTCACA
Source organism: Balaenoptera musculus (assembly GCF_009873245.2). Lineage (NCBI taxonomy): Eukaryota > Metazoa > Chordata > Mammalia > Artiodactyla > Balaenopteridae > Balaenoptera > Balaenoptera musculus. The sequence goes on from NC_045800.1 coordinate 79,851,886, forward strand.
GCGTTTGTTGTCGAGATTACTGAAGGGGAAGCTAAGGAAGAGATCTGGTCATCCGTTAATTACTTATTCTTCATTTCGACTTCTTTGATCTATGGAAAGAACCAACAGATTAGGCAAGGTATTGTGTGGTCAAACGATGTGAAAGGGGTGCTAGGGCTGGAGATGAATAGAGCATGGGGGGCATCTGGTGGAAGGTTAGTGACAAGACAAAGGGGGCCGCTGTAGAGAGCTCTTTCCTGTCAAAAGGTGCTTATACTACCTTCATTCCTTTAATGTTTGTTGACTGCCTTCCCCAACTCAGCCCTCTCCCCCAGCATCCATGTGACTCTTCTCCATCCTACCTCAAAGCTCACCGGGGCATTTCCCAACAAAGCTGGGTGTTCCTCTTTGCGAACCTGTATCAGCTGCTTAAAAGAAAATGTAAATGTGTTCCATGCATCGTAAGCACAGGGAGGATTCAGCATAGAACCTGTATGGCCTCCCCAAAAGCAGAAAGCTTAGCAAATAGTACTCAGGATCCTAAAAAATAAAGAAAGAGCACAGGGGTTCCCTGCTGGCACAGTAGTTAAGAATCTGCCTGCCAGTGCAGGGGACACGGGTTCGAGCCCTGGTCCAGGAAGATCGCACATGCCGCGGAGCAACTAAGCCCATGCGCCACAACTACTGAGCCTGCGCTCTGGAGCCCGCGGGCCACAACTACTGAGCCCACGTGCCACAACTACTGAAACCCACGCGCCTAGAGCCCGTGTTCCGCAACAAGAGAAGCCACCGCAATGAGAAGCCCGCGCACTGCAACGAAGAGTAGCCCCCGCTCGCCACAACTAGAGAAAGCCCGCGCGCAGCGATGAAGACCCAATGCAGCAATCAATCAATCAATCAATCAATAAATGGTGAGCACATAAAAGATGACTTGGAAACTGTTTTGGTCCCTTGGAAAAGGGCACCCATAACCTTATTCTTACTCTCACCCTTTAGAGGTTCAAGCAATATAAAGTTCTATTGGGAAAGCACATATATGACATGGGTCATCAGATAGGGAAAATTTGTTGAGAAATTATGGCAGATATGAGCTGAGCAAAGTATAAGATTCTTTTTTTTTTTTTTAAATTTTATTTATTTATGGCTGTGTTGGGTCTTCGTTTCTGTGCGAGGGCTTTCTCTAGTTGTGGCAAGCGGGGGCCACTCTTCATCGCGGTGCGCGGGCCTCTCACTGTCGCGGCCTCTCTTGTTGCGGAGCACAGGCTCCAGACGCGCAGGCTCAGCAATTGTGGCTCACGGGCCTAGTTGCTCTGCGGCATGTGGGATCTTCCCAGACCAGGGCTCGAACCCGTGTCCCCTGCATTGGCAGGCGGATTCTCAACCACTGCTCCACCAGGGAAGCCCAAAGTATAAGATTCTTAAGTGGAGAAAGTGGTTTCTGGAGCCTGACTGTCCAGCCCAAGAGAAGACTTCAGCTGCAGAAAAGGTGTCCCCTGGGGGAGATACAGAGGCCCTGAGCAGGCCAGGTCCCAGGCTCCCAGGAGGGCTTCTGGGAGCTTCCTCTCCACTGGGTACCCCTCAAGGTGCCCTGATTCTCCTGACACTGGGCCAGCCCCATGGGCTGTGGCCTGTTAGGCTCTGGGGATGGATGCACACCTTGAGCAAACCGGTACCTCTCAGCCAGGGACCAGGAAGCTGACAGACTTGCCAAGCAGCATTAGGCCCATCTCTCTCGCTTGCCTTCAGTAGATAACTTAAACAGCTGTGGGTGTGCTAACAACCCCAAAAAGCGCTGCCCTTGGGATGAAATTAATCTTGTCACCACAAGCTTACAGATGAATGGGTAAAGAAGATGCGGTACATATATACAATGGAATACTACTCAGCCATAAAAAAGAATGACATAATGCCATTTGCAGCAACATGGATGGACCTAGAGATGATGATACTAAGCGACGTAAATCAGACAAAGGCAAATATCATATGGTATCACTTATATGTGGAATCTAAAAAAATGATACAAATGAACAGAAACAGACTCACAGACTTTGAAAACAAACTTATAGTTACCAAAGGGGAAAGTTGCCAGGGGGGGCAGGGGGTGGGATAAATTAGGAGTTTGGGATTAACATACACACACTATTATATGTAAAATAGATAATCAACAAGGACCTACTGAATAGCACAGGGAACTCAATATTCTGTAATAACCTAAATGGGAAAAGAATCTGGAATAGATATATGTATATGTATGACTGAATCACTTTGTGGTGCACCTGAAACTAACACAACATTGTAGATCAACTATACTCCAATATAAAATAAAAATTAAAAAAAAAAAAACAGCACAAGCTTGATTTGCTGATTGTTGACAGACAGATCGCCCTGTTCTATGTCAGCCTCCCTTCTATAGACTGCTGAAAAAATGAGGGCAGGAAAAGAAGAATGGCAGATGACAAATGTGCATAAAGTCACCCAAAGAGATGGCGGCAGTAGTGAAACTAGTGCTGAAAGAAGGAACTGCCATAAAAGAAGAGAGATTCTATCATGAGAAATAATGACAGCTGTTCACAATCCTTCTCCATAAAAGGTGTGAAAAATTTGGAGAAAACAGTGTGGAAAAGGGGAATAGCTTTAGAGAAAGGAATATTCCTACTTACTTTTGGTCTTGGAGATTTTCTCATTTGATGCTTAAAAGAAAAGCGAATACATGATCAAAAAATATTTTAGTTAGGAAATACAAGGACACAAAAACTGAATTTACGAGTGTTCAAGATAGAGGTTACATATTCTCTACTTATTCCATTTAGAACCTTTTTTCAAACCATAAATATGTGAGAGTGAACTAGACATATCCCAAAGCGTGTAGCATACTTAAGGCTCTTCAAAGAGAAAGGGAGACCTTAAAGTGAGAATGTGAGAAAGTAGCCATCTTTATCTGGGGGCTTTAAATCTTGTCTTGAAAATAATGCAATTTTTCTGTTTATAAAAATAGTACTACTATATATAAAATAGATAATGAATAAGGACCTACTGTATAGCACAGTGAACTCTACTCAACACTGTGTAATAGCTTATATGGGACAAGAATCTAAAAAAGAGTGGATACATGTATATGTCTAACCAAATCACTTTGCTGCTGTACACCTGAAACTAACATAACGTTGTAAATCAACTATACTCCAATAAAAATTTTTTTAAAAAGAAACATATAAAATTTAAAATAAAAAAAGGACTCATTTATTTTAGGAAGTTTTGGAAAATATAGAGAAGTATGAAGAAGAAAATTTAAATAATCTATAACCACTACATTTTCATGTTTTTCCATCCAGCTGTTTATCTATTTTTCTTTTTATAAAATTATGGTTGTAATATACATTTTGTTGATGAAAATTCAATTAACAACCAAGTTACGAAGGAAAAAAGGGGAATTTTATTTGAGCCAAACTGAGGATTGTAACCAGGGAGACAGACTCTCAGAAGCTCTGAGAACTGTTTCACCTGTTAGAAGTTAAAGGCACAGTCATACATTTTCGAGACAAAGTATCATACGTCAAAATGACATACTGATATTTTATGTAAAGTTCACCAAGGATACATAGTCCAGGTAAACAGGTAGGGAGCAGCAAGTCACCATGACCCCCTACAGCCCTGGGAAAGAACTCTCTTCTTTTAAGAAGTTACATTGCTAACCTCAGAAGAAAGGGAAAAAAATTGATCTTTACAGTTGATCAAGCATTCCCACCTTTGAGGACCTTTGCTTAAACGTGTAATGCAAATGCACACTGCACATTAGGGAGGGAGGGAGGAGGCATAAACGGACAGAGAGAGAGGATTTCATGTTTAATTTGTCTTGTGCTGCCTTGAAATATAAATTTTATTTCATCAATTTATTACTTTTTGCAACCTGACTTCTCACTGAACGGTATATTGTGATTATATATCCAGGTTAGTAAATACTCTCCTAAAATGTCATTTTAATATCTTCATCTGATGTGCAGTTATTTAACTGGTCTCCTATCCTTGGGTATTTCCATTCTTTCCAATTTTTTCAGTATAATTTCCTTTTTTTAATTGAAGTATAATTGAGTTATAATATTGTGTTAATTTCAGATGTACAGCAGAGTGATTCAGTTATATATATATTTAAATATATATAATTATATTTTTATATATTTCAGATTATTTTCCATTATAGGTTATTACAAGATATCTAATATAGTTCCCTGTGCTATACAGTAAATCCTTGTTGCTTATCTATTTTATGTACAGTAGTGTGTATTTGTTAATCCCATACTCCTAATTTATCCCTTCCTATCCCTTTACCCTTTGGTAACCATAAGTTTGTTTTCTATGTCTGTGAGTCTGTTTCTGCTTTGCACATAGAGTCATACGTGTTATTGTTTAGATTCCACATATAAGTGATATCATATAATATTTATCTTTCTCTCTCTGACTTACTAGGTGTGATAATCTCTAAGTGCATCCATGTTGCTGCAAATGACATTATTTCATTCTTTTTAATGGCTGAATAACATTCCATTGTGTGTATATATATATATATATATATATATATATATATATACCACATCTTTTTTTTAATATAAATCTAATTCCTTTTTTTTCTTTTTTTAATTAATTAATTAATTTATTTATTTATGGCTGTGTTGGGTCTTCGTTTCTATGCGAGGGCTTTCTCTAGTTGCGGCAAGCGGGGGCCACTCCTCATCGCGGTGCACGGGCCTCTCACTATCGCGGCCTCTCCCGTTGCGGAGCACAGGCTCCAGACGCGCAGGCTCAGTAGTTGTGGCTCACGGGCTTAATTGCTCCGCGGCATGCGGGATCTTCCCAGACCAGGGCTCGAACCCGTGTCCCCTGCATTGGCAGGCAGACTCTCAAACACTGTGCCACCAGGGAAGCCCTATACCACATCTTCTTAAACCAATCATCTATTCACGGGCACTTGGGTTTCCATGTCTTGGCTATTGTAAATAGTGCTGCTATGAATATTGGGGTGCATGTATCTTTTCGGATCAGAGTTTTCATCATTTCTGGATATATGCCTAGGAGTGGGATTGCTAGATCATATGGTAACTCTATTTTTAGTTTTTTAAGGAACCTCCATACTGTTTTCCATAGTGGCTGCACCAATTTACATTCCCACCAACAGTGTAGGAGGGTTCCCATTTATCCACACTCTCTCTAGCATTTATTGTTTGTGAACTTTTTGATGATGGCCATTCTGACCGGTGTGAGGTGATGCCTCATTGTGGTTTCGACTTGCATTTCTCTGATAATTAGCAATGTTGAGCATCTTTTCATGTGCCTCCTGGCAATCTGTATGTCTTGTTTGAAGAAATATCTATTTAGGTCTTCTGCCCATTTTTTGATTGGATTGTTCGTTTTTTCCATATTGAGTTCTATGAGCCCTTTATATATTTTGGATATTAACCCCTAGTTGGTTGCTTTGTTTGCAAATATTTTCTCCCATTCTGTAGGTTGTCTTTTAGTTTTGTTGATGGTTTCCTTTGTGCTGTGGGAAAGCTTTTAAATTTTATTAGGTTGCATTTGTTTATTTTTTGCTCTTATTTCTTTTGCCTTGGGAGATGTCTAAGAATGTTCTCTTCTAGGAGTTTTATGGTATCATGTCTTATATTTAGGTCTTTAAACCATTTTGAGTTTATTTTTGTATATGGTGTGAGGGAGTGTTCTAACTTCATTGATTTACATGTAGCTGTCCAGCTTTCCCAACACCACTTGTTGAAGAGACTCTTTTCTCCACTGTATATTCTTGCCCCCTTTGTCATACATTAATTGACCATAGGTGTGTGCGCTTATTTCTGAGCTCTCTATTCTGTTCCATTAATCTGTCTGTATGTTTTTGCACCAGTACCATGCTGTTTTGATTACTGTAGGTTTGTAGTAGTTTCTGAAGTCTGGAAGCGTTATGACTCCAGCTTTCTTCTTTTTCCTGAGGATTGCTTTGGCAATTCTGGGTCTTTTGTGGTTGCATATAAATTTTAGAATTATTTGTTCTAATTCTGTGAAAAATGTCTTGGGTATTTTGATAGGAATTGCATTAAATCTGTAGATTGCTTTGGATAGTATGGCCATTTTAACAATATCAATTCTTCCAATACACGAGCATGGGGTATCTTTCCATTTCTTTAAATCATCTTCAATTTCCTTTATCAATGTTTTATAGTTTTCAGCATACAGATCTTTCACCTCCTCATTTAAGTTTATTCCTAGGTATTTTTTTATGTGATTTTAATTGGGACTGTTTTTTACTTTCTCTTTCTAATATTTCATTATTAGTGTAAAGAAATGCAGCAGATTTCTGAATATTGATCTTGTATCATGCTACCTTGCTGAATTCATTTATTAGTTCTAATAATTTTGTGTGGTGACTTTAAGGTTCTCTATGTAGAGTATCATGTCATCTGCAAATAGTGGCAGCTTTACCTCTTCCCTTCCAACGTGGATACCTTTAATTTCTTTTTCTTGTCTGATTGCTGTGGCTAGGACTTCCAGTACTATGTTGAATAGAAGTGAGAATTTAATGGGAAGGCTTTCAGCTTTTTACTGTTGAGTATTACATTGGTTGTGGGTTTGTCATAAATGGTTTTTATTATGTCGAGATATGTTCCCTCTGTACCCACTTTGGTGAAAGTTTTTATCATGAGTGGATGTTGAATTTCATCAAATGCTTTTTCTGAGTCTGTTGAGATGATCATGTGGTTTTTGTCTTTCCTTTTGTTAATGTGGTGTATCACATTGATCGCCTTGTTCCTACCCCTGGCCCAACCTTCTGTTGTACTTATCTTTTTCGTATTGATTAGTACGAGTTTCTTGTATATTATATATTACAAATAGTTTCCCCAGTTTGTTGTTTGTGTTTTAATTTAGTCTTTGATTATTTTTGATGTACCAGTGTTTAAAAATTTTAATATGGAAACTATCAATATTTCCTTGTGGACTCCTTTGCTTTATACATAAGCCTCTCCATGATGAAATTAGATCAACACTCACCTATATTTTTTCTATTTCCTTTATTATTTCAGTTTTTACATTTAACTGTCTAATCCATCAAAATCTGTTATGTCATTTACTTAAGAATCGATATAAGAATTTTTTCAAAGTTTTTTAAAAATTTAAACCAGTTCATAATTAACAACCCATAATTCCCCCTCTTGATCTGAAATGTGGTAACTGATTCTGCTCTCCCACTTTTGAGCAGATACTGACTCTTCAGAGTATTTCTGTTCCTACTTCTGGTCACTCATCCCTGTTTCCATTACTGGATGTCTATCTGCCATATTCACGCTAGTGGTCTCTAGTTTTATCCCTAGCCCGCTTTGCTTTTAAACCTTCAGGGTCTTCTTGGGTAAACTCATCTGCTCCTGTGACTTTTTAATATTTGTGTCTCCAGCCCAACCCCCTGAACTTTTATTCTGTATATCTAGGTGCTTACTGGCCAATCCCCCAAAGCCTTAAAATCAGCACATCCAAAACTGACCTTTTTTTATTTCATCCTGTTCTTTTTGTGTATTCTCTCCCTCATTTCTTTATACCACCATCTACCTGGTCTCTCAAACCAGAAACTCTCTTTCATCCCACATAGCTGATATATTTCCATATACTACCAGTTTAGCTCCCTGAACATTTCTGAGATCTCTCCCCTCACCTCCATCCTCATGGTCACATTTATTGTCTGACCAACTGCAGAAGCTGTAGGTGGTTGATCTGCCTCTAGTCTTGCCCCTTCAGATCTGTCCTTCCCCTTTCTCTAAATTAGTCTAGTATAAAAATCTGACTTTGAATCCCTCTATTTAAAACTGGATAAAATAGGAGCTCCTTAGCATGACCTACAAGTGGTCCACTCATGGTGTCCAAGGAACTATTAATACCCCTCCAGGCTTATCTCTTTGTACTCACTTCCACATGTCTACACTCACACTTTCTCCAGCAATTTCTTAAATATGCCCTGCTGTAACATGCTCTTTTGCCTTTTCACATGATAGTCTCTTCATCTGGAAGACTTCTTTCACCTCTGCCTGGAAAATATCTATTCATTAATCATATGCCAGCTTAGGGGGGAAAAACAGACACTGGTCTGTGAGCCTTGGCATTCCACCCACCTGGCTTTTCACAAAGGTGGTCTGCTTGCCCTAAAGTGGGAATTGGCCAAAAACCGAAGATTTCCACCGTGGGGTTGGACAAACTGGGGAAAGTATGAAACATCTTTAAACATCTTTAAAGCACTAAAGAATAACTTAACCTGAACTAGGAATTTCCACTGCCTCCGGTCTCATCACCCACTCAAAGCACTGAACGAGGATGTTCCAGCCACACTGTAAAGAGAATATTCAAATATTGCTTCAGCAAACAATGAAGGGGGTCAAAGAGAACCTCCCCATACTGTTCTTGCACAAATAGCAGACTTGGATTAGAACTGCCCTCTAAGTATAAAAGAAAAAAAAAAAAGAAACATTGGACCTATGCAAATATTCTGCCAAGGTATCAAGGACCAGACTCTAGTGTATGAAAGGCTAATGGAGCACTCACTTAGGAAGAAGTCTTCTTCCAAAAAACCAAAGAACATTTTAGGTGACTGCTTTATAGTCTCCAAAAAATGTAAAGCAAACATAGAATCTGTGAAACAAGAGCTCAAGGGAGAGATAAAATAATGAGTTGAAAGGGAGGTAGAAAAGCTAAGGAAAGAATTTGAGAGGGGGTGGGGAACACCATTAGAAGGAGCAAAGAGTCTTTCTCTGTCTGGCTTACTCCACTTAGTATGGTAATCTCTAGGTCCATCCATCTTGCTGCAAATGGCATTATTTCATTCTTTTTTATGGCTGAGTAGTATTCCATTGTATATATGTGCCACATCTTTAGCCATTCATCTGTCGATGGACATTTAGGTTGCTTCCATGTCTTGGCTATTGTAAACAGTGCTGCAGTGAACATTGGGGTACATGTATCTTTTCAAATTATGATATCGCTTATTTGTGGAATCTTAAAAAAATGATACAGATAAACTTATACACAAAACAGAAATAGGCCCACAGACATAGAAAACAAACTTATGGTTACCAAAGGGGAAAGGAGCAGGGGAGGGATAAATTAGGGGTTTGGGATTAACAGATACACACTACTATATATAAAATAGATAACCAACAAGGACCTACTGTATAGTACAGGGAACTATACTCAATATTTTGTAATAACCTGTAAGGGGGAAAAGAATCTGAAAAATACAGATATAAATGTATGTATAACTGAATTACATTGCTGTACACCTGAAACTAACACAACATTATAAATCAACTATACTTCAATAAAAAAATAAAATAAAAAGAAGGAGCAAAGAGTATAACACATGCTACAGAAAACCAAATTAATGACATGGAGGACAGGCTTAAGAAACTCGCACAGTAAGCAAAAGAAAAAGACAAAGAGTCAGATCAAAGCAGCTAGAGAGAAGATGACAGAAATGAAGACTGACAACAGCATTCCAACATTTGGATACTGATGTTCCCAGCAGAGAGAAGAAATGGAATAGAAAATACTCCTAAGGATAGAATATTAAAAGGTTTCATTGGGGCTTCCCTGGTGGCGCAGTGGTTGAGAATCTGCCTGCCGGTGCAGGGAACACGGGCTCGAGCCCTGGTCTGGGAAGATCCCGCATGCCGTGGAGCAACTAAGCCTGTGCGCCACGACTACTGAGCCTGTGCGTCTGGAGCCTGTGCTCTGCAACAAGAGAGGCCGCGATAGTGAGGGGCCCGTGCACCGCGATGAAGAGTGGCCCCCTCGCACGGAAACGAAGACCCAACACAACCATAAATAGATGAATAAATAAATAAAAATAAAAAGGTTTCATTAAACAGAGGAAGATTTGAACCTGCAGATCCAAACAGCTCGTCATAGTCCAGGAAAGAATGCGATAGAAAATGATCAACCATGAAAGGCATATACAGCTGAGGTTACTTAACCTCAAAAGAAAGAGCACATCAAGTATACAGGCAGGGGAAGTGATCATTTAGGACAAGTGCACCTAACTTAACACGTGTCAGATGCTTGAATCCTCATGCCAGACCTCCAATGTTGGTACTACTGGTACCCCAGACAGGAAAACCGAGGCCCACAGTTGTTATGTGTTGAACTGAGGATACCAACCCAGATCCTTGATCATCATTGCACTACATTGCCCACCGCCAACCCCCCCAAAGGGTGGAACTATCAGTCTGGACAACATTGCACCTCAGTTCAGAAGACGCCAGCCTGAAATTCTGTAAACATTCTAAAATGCTGCAAAGAATTTGCCACCCAACCAAGTGGTCAAATGTGTCCTAGGAACATAAATATACTCTCAATTAGAAAGTTAAATATAATGCAAACACATGCTTCTTTTCTTTAGCAAAATTATTTCATTCTGTACAGTTGCATTTCACTAAAGGAGATAACAGATGTGCATATTTTGTGATCATTTACATGTGGTGATATTTATTAGGACTGTAAGAAAGTTTCTGGCGAAGTTCCCACTAGATCAGGAATTCCTTCGAGTAGGGGCTGAGTGTCATCTTGTCTTGGGATCGCACACACTACTTGGGTCATAGCAGGTCACACTGAAGGATGGACTGGCTTAGAACAGCCCAAATCAATCGCAGAGAATCAGGGTCAGGTGAGGCCATCCGTGTATCATAGGCTTCCTTCCTACCAAAAAGGGATAGGAAATCTGCAACTACACTGGCTCAGACATCACAAAGAAACAACACAACACCTGCAGGCATGCTTTTTTATCAGGGCTATGAAACAAAGGCCCTGCTTTGGGGAGGGTGTCCACTCTTGCCTTGTGAGGTCTCTAACTTTGTGCTGAGCTGCTAGGACCGCTTCAGTGTCATCTGCCCTACACATCTTCTGGGCAAGGATCCTTCAACTGAAAGCTCAGCCTCTTAAAGGAACTGGACTTGCAGGGTGAGCCCTCTGAATAGCCTGTGCCCAGCCCAGTGAAGAGCTCTTCAGGACATCAAAAGCCCCATGTTCATTGGTGAGGCAACAGCTCAGGTCCACTCGGCCTCAGTATCCCTTTTGACTGCACTGGTCACTGCTACTGGATGCCCAGATGTCTGGTCATTCTTGATTTGTTTCTTCAAGATACCAAAGCCTTTTTCCACCAAGCCTCAGAGTCTCCTCCATGTAAGCCTTTGGTGGAGTCCTTCCAGCTGTATCTTTGGGCTCCCGCTTGCATTTTATAGGTTCTGACAGTAGCAACAAGCCCTACCACAGGAGAGATGGGACTAAAATATCAGCATTTGGTGTTAAAAACCTTTTTCATCACCTCACACCCATCGGGACGGCTACTATCACCGAAACAGAAAAAAACAAGTGTTGATGAGGATGTGGAGAAATTGGAACCTTTGTGCTCTATTGCCAGGAATGTAAATGGTGCAGCCACTGTGAAAAGCAGTATGGCAGTTCCTCAAAAAAAATTTTTTTAATGAGTTACTTACAGGATCTATCAACTCCACTTCTGAGTATACATCCCAAATAACTGAAATCAAGCTCTTTGAGAGAGATTTGTACACCCAGTTCATAGCAGCATTATTCAGAAACGCTAAAAGACAGAGGCAACTTAAGTATCCATCAGCAGATTAATGGATAAACAAACTGTATACAGGCATACCTTGGAGACACTGCGGGTTTGATTCAGGTCACCGCAATAAAGCCAATATCGCAACAAAGTGAGTCACACAAATTTTTTGGTTTCTCAGTGCATATAAAAGTTACGGTTATGCTATACTGTAGTCTATTAAGTGTGCAATAATATCACTATGTCTAAAAGAAATGTCACATACCTTAATTTAAAAATACTTTATTGCTAAAAATTGGTAACCATCATCTGACAATGCGTGGTTGTCATAAATCTTCAATTTATAAAAAAAATGCAATATCTATGAAATGCAGTAAAGTGAAGCACAATAAACAAGATATGTCTGTATATCCACACAGCAGAATATTATTCAGCTTAAAAAAGGGAGTAATTCAAAAAAAGATAATAAATAAATAAAATTTAAAAAAAAGGGAGTAATTCTATCACTGTTTTTGAAGAAAGCAAACTTAAAATTATTGTAAATTTCAATTAGATAAATAAATGTAAGGGTATCCAGGAAGTTAAAAAAAAAAGTGTATAATTGAGGAGGAAGATATGTAGAATATTCCTACTAGGTATTAAAGTTTATTATAAAATCATAGTACTTAAAGATTTATGATACTCCTTTAGGAATAGACAAATCAATGGAAAAGAATTGGAAGTCCCTAAATAGACCCAAGTGTATTGGGAATTTGAAATACAATCCAGATGGCATCTCAAAGCAGTAGAGAACAGAGTATTAATAAGTGTTGCTGGAAATGGCTTGCACTTTGGAAAACAAAGCTGCATATACCACTAATTTTATCCAGATAAATATCAGATGGATTGTATTCATCCGCTAGGGCTGCCATAACAGAATACCACAGACTGTGTGGCTTAAACGATAGAAATTTGTGTTCTCACAGTTGTGGAGGCTCCAAGTCCAAGGTTAAGGTGCCGGCAGGGTTGTCTGGTGAGGCCTCTCTCCTTTGGTTGCAGACAGCTGCCTTCACACTGTGTCCTCACATGGCCTTTCCTCTGTGCTCATGTCAAGAGAGAGCCTTCTAGATTCTCTTCCTCTTCTTATAAACACACGCAATCCTACTGGATTGGGGTCCCACCCTTATGACCTCAGCTAGCCTGAATTACAGTCATCCCTTGGTATCCCCAGTAAGGGACTGGTTCCAGGACCCTCCTCAGTTACCAAAATTCAAGGATGCTCAAGTCCCGTATATAAAATGGTGTAGTATTTGCATATAACCTACACACATCCTCCCATATACTTTAAATCATCTCTAGATTACTTATAATACTTAATACAATGGAAATGCTATGTAAACAGTTGTAAATACAACATAAATGCTGTGTAAATAGTTGCTGGTGTGCAGCAAATTCAAGTTTTGCTTGTTGGAACTTTCTGGATTTTTTTTTTTTTTGAACATTTTCCATCCGTGTTTGGTTGAATCCGCTGACACAGAACCCATGAATACAGAGGATCGAGTGTATCTCTGTGAAGGCCTTCCGAATACAGTTATGTCGGGGGTGTTGTCCTTAAAAAGAAAAGTCAGCTATTTTACCAGCAAAGATGGGTTTATTTGGGAATAGTACTTAATAGACTTGCAATTCAGGACAAGCATGCTACAGCAAAAACTATAGGCAAGTCCAACAAACAAAGGAGAGGAATGTTATTTTATAGAGAAAAAGGAAGACACTGGGAGGGTTGTTTTGAATGGAAGTCCTTTGGAGAAAAGTGAGAGTTCAGGGTGACAGTAGTTTCTCATTGGCCGAGTTTGCTGGGGTAGTTGATTTCTTGTAGGAGATGTCCTGTTGGGACTTGTAATTGAGGGGTCTTTTCCTGTTGCTGATTCTTCTGTTGGGGTTTGAAATTGACAATGCTTCCAGTAATCGACTTGAGTGGTACTTTATGACTTCATGAGAGCTCCCCCTGCTGGCCGCGTCGCTCCATTTTAATGAGGCTTCCCTTTATTAATTTTTACGGGGGTATGGCTTCACCCTCTGAGTTTGGGGAAGCACATTTCAGTTCATAACTTCAATCAGAGATTTAAATATAACAAATAGAACCATAAAAATACTAGGAACCAAAAATCAGCATCACAACTTTATAACCCAACACACAGTCTATATATAAATATACTTTAACAATAAATAATTAAAATATTTATTGAACTCTTAAAAAAAATACTAGGAAAATAGGAGCAAGTATTTTTATAATGTGAATTTGGGAAGGCCAAGCATGTTACAAAATCCACAGTTCATTAAGTGAAAGTTTTGACTGGATTTTTAAAAAAATTTTATATGGTAAAAATCTCCCAATTAACAAATTAAGAAAAATATTTGCTACCTGAATAACAAAGGTTAATTTCTTTAAATTTAATTTCTCTGAAAAATCAATAAGATAAAAAAAGAGCCTCCTTTTCTTAAAAAACAATGCACAAACAGCATGAATAGGCAATTTAAAAAGGAGAGATGTAAAGGGTCAAATATATGAAGAGACATTTACCTTCAAAACTAATATAAGAATTGTGCCTCCGAAAAACACTGAGATCCGCTTGAAAAAACAACAACAACAACAACAACTGAGATCCAGGCTATTGATGTTTTTCATTTTTGCTGAAATCCAGTGTCATCCATCAACTGTTAAAGGAAGTGAGCAGTTGTTTTGATAGCTGGAGTGGAAACTGGTACCATCTTCCCAAAGGGTAGTTTGGAATATGTGTCAAAATATTTATTGTTCACACTCTGACCCAGCATTCTCACTTCTAGGAATTTACCCAAAGGAGAATCTCATAAAAAATAAAGGACAGTAAGAATTTCATCAGAGCACTATTATAATGTCAAAAAATTGTATTTTTGTCCATCAATAGGGATTGGTTAAATAGTGTCGATGAAAAATTAATCAGTCGATCTAAGAAAGAAATGGAAATTTTTATTGGAACCAAATTGAGGATTATAACCCGGGAAGAGCATCTCAGAAAGCTCTGAGAACTGTTCCACCCTTTACAAGTCAAAGCAGAGTTATATAAGTTTTTTGAGACAGAGGGTTGTACATCAAATGGTGGATTATTGACAGTTTGCATAATACGGATCTGCAGGTACAAAGTGGTGGGTCATGTGACCCCTTACAAGATCAAGAAGGAACGTAATCTTTTTTTTTTTAAACTAATTAATTATTTATTTGTTTTTAGCTGTGTTGGGTCTTCGTTTCTGTGCAAGGGCTTTCTCTAGTTGCGGCAAGCGGGGGCCACTCTTCATCGCGGTGCGCGGGCCTCTCACTATCGCGGTCTCTGTTGTTGCGGAGCACAGGCTCCAGACATGCAGGCTCAGTAGTTGTGGCTCACGGGCCCAGTTGCTCCGCGGCATGTGGGCTCTTCCCAGACCAGGGCTCGAACCCGCGTCCCCTGCATTGGCAAGCAGACTCTCAACCACCGCGCCACCAGGGAAGCCCGAACGTAATCTTTTAAGGTGTTGTCTTGTTGATGCTAGGAGAATGTTGCACTTGATGGTTGCGAGGTATTTCTGTGGAAGGGGAGGTTTGCATGATGCATAATGTGCATACACAGTGCACAGTGCGGAGAGAGAGGCAGGCAAATGGCAGAGAAAATTTTTTATGTCTCAGTTTTTCTTGTCTTGCCATAAAATATGAATTTTATTTCACATAAGTTATATATAGACAGTGTTATACTATAGCATCATTAAATGATGTACATCTGTGTGTACTGAGTGAAAAGCATATTGCAGAACAGCCTGTGAGATTGTATGTACAAAGACGGAAAGTAAGATGTCTGCAAAGATGTTCACCAAGATGTTCCCTCCAATGGCAGGGTTTCCGTTGATTTTTATTTCCGTCTTTCTACGTTTGGAGTAATTTTACAAACAAATAAGGATTTATTGTAATAAAGGCAACAAAGTATCACACGCCCCCCACCCGGGAAATCAATTACTCCCTCCTCTGAAGGGGGCGGGGGGGGGGGGGGGGGTTGCCACGTGAGGTGACCACATAGTGCAGGAAACAGAAACAGGGACTCCTTTCCACGCAGGATCTCACCACTGCACCATCAGCCTAAGCCACTTGTATTTCAAACCCAGGAGTGGTTTTTTTTTTTTTTTACTACTGTCAATTAAGTTAAACAAATTCAGTCATCTGCACGTGCATTATTCATTTCGTGTACAGTCTCTGTCTTCCTCCCTATTCCTTAGGTATTAACAGTCAAATGCAAAATCTGACCATATTTTTAAGTAAACACACGGCATAGAAATCATAAATGATATTCCAAATTTAAGTGTGAATTCGCTCGGGATTGTCTTTGTACTAATGGTTCTCTCCAACAGCCTGGATAACCCAGAGCTGTTTGGTGGAGCCAAATGGTAAGTGTCCGGAAATTTGCCGGCACAGCCCTTTGGGCATCAGTGTTGTGACTCTTGCTTCACATTTGTTTGTTGTTGTTTTTTTTAAAATAAATTTATTTACTTATTTATTTTTGGCTGCATTGGGTCTTCGTTGCTGCGCACGGGCTTTCTCTAGTTGTGGTGAGCAGGGGCTACTCTTCGTTGCAGTCCACGGTCTTCTCATTCCCGTGGCTTCTCTTGTTGCGGAGCACGGGCTCTAGGCACACGGGCTTCAGTAGTTGTGGCTCGCGGGCTCTAGAGCGCAGGCTCAGTAGTTGTGGCACACGGGCCTAGTTGCTCCGCGGCATGTGGGATCTTCCCGGACCAGGGCTTGAACCCGTGTCTCCTGCATTGGCAGGCAGATTCTTAACCACTGTGCCACCAGGGAAGTCTCTCACATTAGTATTTGAACCAGGGCTCTTTCCTCATAATTCTTCTAACAGATATGTCTTTAACGCATATTATTCTTATGTTTTTCTAGCACTTCCTAAGAGTTGTGGCTGTGCTGCCAGTTTGTGAATTCTTTGGAAAGAACAAAATGTGTTTTTTATGGTTTTATTTTTCCAGAAGATAAAACATGCACTATTAAGTTTCTGAAGCCAAAGCACAAAATTCTGAAGCCAAAGTCAGTGGTTGTTCAAACAAAAAAGAGTGAGGCTCGAATATCATGGTATTCCCTGTGAACAAGTGAGAAAGGGCAAAATTGGGGAGATCATCATGTTCTGATAGGTCATAGATGGACGATTAAAAGGGTCTGGCGAAATCCAGGAAAGGGATGTAATTAAGATGATAGATGATATTAAGGTGGAAAGAATGGCATTTCTAAAAGAAAATAAATATAAATTATGTCACATGACCCGCCAAAAGTCTAGAGGCAGTGCTAATAGATTTTGCCTTTTCGATAGGTCTCGTCTGAACTCTGTAGCAACCCTTTCTCACTCCAGCTTCTGCTAGTTTAACAATTTAGGTTTAACCCTTTTGTTCATTTTCCCTTCCTCTGCCAGAAGCATTTATAACCCTCACCCAGACCTTTAGAAATTCAGTGATTCAGATGATAACTTTCTACGATCAAATTTAGAAATAAAATCAAAAAAGGGGGATACGAATGAGCACTTCTAGAGCAGGTATCAGATAAAAGGAAAGGAATCTTTGAATTAAATCAGAGAGTAGAATGTGAGAGTAGAACAAGAACGTGAAGGACTTCCCTGGTGGCGCAGTGGTTAAGAATCTGCCTGCCAATGCAGGGGACACGGGTTCGAGCCCTGGTCCGGGAAGATCCCACATGCCGCGGAGCAACTAGGCCCGTGTGCCACAACTACTGAGCCTGCGCTCTAGAGCCCGCGAGCCACAACTACTGAAGCCCGCATGCCTAGAGCCCGTGCTCTGCAACAAGAGAAGCCACTGCAATGAGAAGCCCACGTACAGCAATGAAGAGTAGCCCCCGCTCGACACAAGTAGAGAAAAGCCTGCGCGCAGCAACGAAGATGCAATGCAACCAAAAATAAATAAATGTATTTAAAAAAAAAAAAAAAAAAGAACGTGAAGAGTGCATCCCACTTCAAGAGGACGTTTTGGGTGGAGGCACCACAGGCATCAAATTGCCCTGATCATTTCTGAGAAATGACTTCATGTCTATGGCTCAAACACCCTTCCCACCCTACCAGAAAGTAGCCAAGTGAATAATGAAACAATAACACACTGTATGTATAATAGCATCTGTTATATCATTTAGCCACAAACCACCAGGCATTGCTATTCCCATTTACAGGAGTGGAAACTGAGTGCCCGGATGACACAGCTCAGCAGTGCTGAGTGCTGCTCTGTCAGGGACATTGCTTTTTGACTCACAACCCCGTGCTTCCTCTCTAAGACATGCTGTTGCTTTCTAGAATCCCTAGAGCTAGAACCCGCTTGTTATGTTCATCTTTCACCCCTACGTCAGCCCCAGAAACCTCTTAAGTGACTCACTAGTTTCTGTCACCAAATAAATTACTCTTTTGGCGAACTTGCAAAATGACTGAATTATGGCTTCCTTTGTGGGAAATTGAGATATGTCAAAGCTAAGAGGTGGTCAGAGTCATACAGGACACACAGCAACCTGTTGGAAGTGTTTGGTTAAGTCAAGGTCCAGGGTCAGTCATTCTAAACAAGCTGAGAGCTTTGCGGTTCTGGTGGTGAAGACCATGTAATGACAAGCTCTTACTTAGATTAACTTGGAGATATTAAAACTCTCTTTCAAGCATCTTAGAATTACCTCTTAATGTGCAATCAACTTTTGATGTGGAAAAAAACCTTTATGCTGGTGATAGGAAACAGCAGCTAATCCTCTATTCTGGACATTTGACTTTAGAATTCAGAGAGGGACTCTCTGTTATATTATTCATTTATTCACATGTATCTCCCAACCCCTCTGGTGTCCTCTGGGAATAACCCTACTCCCAACTAGATGCTATTTGTGGCCTAGAACCCAATGATTGAGAATTATCTGTATTGATCTGGGTCAATACAAAATAATTGCTGGGAACCACTGGAAGCCAAATGTCTGCTATAACAGAATACTATAGACTAGGTAGCTTCAACAGCAGAAATTCATTTTGCACAGCTCTGTAGGCTGGGAATTCTGAGACCAGGGTGCCAGCATGGTCACGTTCTGGTGAGGGCTCTCTTCCTGGCTTACAGGTGGCCACCTTCTTGCTATGACCTCACATGGAAGGGAGAGAGAGAGAGAGAGATTCTCTCTCATGTCTCTCATAAGGGCACTAATCCTGTTACCGACCAGGGTTCTTGGCCTCCTTAATCAATAGAAATTGATCAGAGGCCAGACAAGAAATTCAGGCAAGGCTCTATTGGGGGCCCTGCTGCAGCTGGGGGGGTGGGGGTGAGAACAGGTAATAGGTTCCCTTGCTTGCTCGCTCCCTAAGGTGGGACGAGCTGGTTCCTTATATGGGGTGAGGGTAGGGGCAGGTCCAGGGGTTGGGCTGGAGGGGTGGCTTAGGTGGTCTGCCCACCCCTTTGGTGATTTTGTGTGCAGAGGGCATGTGCAGACCCTGCTTTTGCTCCTGACACCCTTTTTTTTGCTCCCAGCTCTGCAGAAGTGGCAGTTGGGTTTTTGGTCTTTTTGCCTCTTTCAGTCCATAATTTTCCCCAACTGCACTTTGTACAGTTATTTTTAGTCCCTTATAGTTTCTCTGTTGCTTGCGGAGACGTTTGTCCAGGTGCAAACATTCAGCAAAAGGTCCCAGGTCCCAGGCCTGTCTCAATCCCATTCATGAGGGTTCAACCCTCATGACCTAATTACCCACCAAAGGCCCCACCTCCAAATATCATCACATTGGAGACTTAGGCTTCAACATGTGAATTTGGGGGGTGGCGGGAGGACACACACATTCAGCCCATAGCATAGTAATTTGGAAGTATCTTGAGAATGCCCTTAAAAACTGGTACGTTGATCTCAAATACTCTCCAGCATTAGAAGAAAGAAAAAATTCACAAGGATTCACCCTGTAGTGTTAGCTCAGGACTTAGAGGTGAGGCATAAACCTGTGATGTCCTCAGGATTCTACTAGGGATAAACGGCGTATGATTTCTTCTGTTGGAGTGTGTACCAAGTTTGACCTTGTGAAAGATGCCATTGCACAACGCGGGCTGCAACCTGGCTGTGCTCTTGACTGTGATCCTGCTTTGTTTTCTTGGGGTGGAGGGAGGAACAGGCAGAGCCATCAAGGATGATTGTAATTGATTCCAAGTAGTATTGTTAAATGGACCAGGCTTGCTGAGAAATAGGTGTGAGCCGCTCTACTTTAGATGCAAAGGATAAATGCAGGGGGTGTCACCGCCAGAATAGTAATTATGTCATCTGCCTTGTCCAGGAATGTGATTTAGTAATTGCAACATTTTCTCCCCATCATTGAAGCTTGTAATTATAGTGCAACTAACGGGATTATGTGCTAACTTGGGCTGTTTCAATCACCTCTTTTATTTTGAAATGTAATGGTAAAATTCCACAGCTGTTCCCAGGCTGCTGATTCTTTTCAACATCTGTTATCTTGTAACTCTTAACAGAGTTCACTACTAAGGAGAGGAGGCAAAAATGCTCTGGGCATTTCATAACAGAGGCCTTTAGGCAGAGCAGACTTCAGGCTTGATGAGAAAGCATAAACAGTAAGGGAGTTTCACATTTCCAACCAGAATAAAATTTTCCCTTTGAAAGTGAATCGTCTATTTTATGTTTCAAAGATGGCAGATGTTTCTGGGATATGGCGAAGTCTGCAAGCCATATTTTATATGCACTGATTAAGGAAACCCTCCCTTTCAATCTAAGGAGCAGATTTAGGTTAATTAATGCCTGGATACTAAACTGTGTGTTAGGATGTCACCTTTCATGTGGAAGCCTCATTAAGATGTTCATTACGGGACTTCCCTGGTGGCTCAGTGGTTAAGAATCCGCCTGCCAATGCAGGGGACACGGGTTGGAGCCCTGGTCCGGGAAGCTCCCACATACCGTAGAGCAACTAACCCCGTGAGCCACAACTACTGAGCCCGCGAGCCACAACTACTGAAGCCTGTGAGCCTAGAGCCTGTGCTGCGCATCAGGAGAAGCCACCTCAAGGAGAAGCCCGCGCGCAGCAACGAAGACCCAACGCACTCAAAAATAAGTAAATTTTAAAAAACCTATATAAATAAATATTTTTAAAAATACCTATAAAGGTGTTCATTACATGTATGTATCTTTTCAGATCCCATTACAACAAACTTCAGGGGTTATCCAAGATACTTTGGCTATACAGGAATAAAGGGACCTTAGACACTGCATGAAATAAAGCTGATAGCGAAGGTGGAAAAAGGTGGAAAACTCCCTTTTGTTGTAAGATGACTTACTCGCTCGTATACCGTACTGTACAGTGTTCTCAATAATCTGAGTGCATCTAGGAAGCTAATATTGCGTGGAGCCAACCCAGACCCACACATTTGGTCTTAAACTGGGCGCCAATTACTGGGCGCTAATACTGACTTGATTCCAATTTCATTCCTGTTGTACGGGTGCACGGACGGAACTCTGCAGTCCAGAGGCGTGCAGTTATAACTAAGCAAACACATCTGTGATCCTAAAATAACAACAACAACAACAAAAGGAGGCAATCTAAGAACAGCTTGTTTTCTTGAAAGAAAAATTGTGGCATCAAGTGCAGTGTCACCTTTGGAGGTGACAGAAAAATCCCTAAATTAGACCTGCTTGGAGCTAGCGAGGCCAGACATTAACAACATGGTTTTCAGGGTGTCGTAGACACGGGGCTGGGAGGGGAGCAAATACACAGGTGTGAGACCGGAAGGAGACCCAGCCCCATCTCGCCTCCGCGGGCGTCCCCCAACGCCCCATTTTTTTGAACCCTCTCCTCCCATGTCCTGGCCTGATGGTTGGCGATGCAGCGCCCCCTTGCGGTTGCTCCCGGGAAATTACACTCGTCAAATCCACCCGCGATGGATGGGTGTTGACAAGCATCTGAACATGTAAACTGATCAAGGGGAAGGAAGCTGTAATGTTGGGATTGGTTGTTAGCAAGCCAACTTCAGACCAGCTGGATCGTGTTGTTAATAGGTAAACTGAGGCGCACTAAAATTTTTGAAGAGTTTATTTAGGCATACGTGGAGTCGAATCTGGCAACGCCAAACCAAAGGTAGTTAGCGGTCCACCGACAGGCATAGGGCAAGGTGTTTATAGAGAAGATGCTGAAGCAAAGCAGCTATTAGGTATAGCTTAAGCGGTTGTCTTAGGTGGGAAGACCCAGCTGGCTGTTTGTGATTGGTCTTAAGTTTCACTTTCTCAGGTTCTCAGGCTTCTTGGTTGTGGTTAGTTTACGAAGGCTACTAAGGAATTAGAGCCAACTCAGTGTAATAACATCCTTGTTTAATTCTCTAACGGCGTGTAATGTAGGTCACAGCCTAGAGGGAGGAGTCTCAGGGTGACATTGGCAGCGTCCATCCGGTCACTCCCCAGGGCACGGGGAGAGAAAGCCAGTCCCGGCTGAGGACACTCCCCTGTTAGGGTTTCCTTGGCAAGACTGTCCCTGGATTAAACAAATGACCTAAGAAACTTTAGTTGCATGACTCTTCTCCTACTGGTCACATGAGTTCCCAGGTAGCTGGTCTACAAGGAGAGTGTGCTGGCCCAGCAGACAAGAACTTTCCAGGCCACCTTACAGTTAAAGTTTTCATGAGCAGTTAATCAGGCAGCTGCTGCAGCGTTTAGCTTCTGTGGCCAGACTGCTTAGCTTCAAATTCTGGTCCTCTCTCTTACTAGTTGTATGACCTTGGGCAAATTTCTTAACTTTCATGCATCAGTTTCCTCATCTGCAAAGTGGCTTTAAGAATAGTACTTAGGGGCTTCCCTGGTGGCGCAGTGGTTAAGAATCTGCCTGCCAATGTAGGGGACACGGGTTCGAGCCCTGGTCTGGGAAGATCCCACATGCCGCGGAGCAACTAAGCCCATGAGCCACAACTACTGAGCCTGCGCGTCTGGAGCTTGTGCTCCGCAACGGGAGAGGCCACGACAGTGAGAGGCCCGCACACCGCGATGATGAGAGGCCACCGCTTGCCGCAACTGGAGAAAGCCCTCGCACAGAAACGAAGACCCAACACAGCCAAAAATAAATAAATAAATAAATAAATAAATTTATTTAAAAAAAAAAAAAGAATAGTACTTAGAAGAATTAAATGAGGTCATACATAGGATGGTGCATTTAGCACAGGGCCTAGCACATAATAAGCACTCGGTAAATGTTAGCTATTGTTTTTATTAATGGTTTTATACAGCTGTCTCTTGAACTTGTTTAATACGGATCTGCCACAGGAGATGCGCCATTCTTGGCATGCCAGAAAATCGTGTTTCTGGGTTCAGATGGCTGGGACCAGCCTCTGGATAAAGGAGGCAGGTTGACCAAGGTAACTGCCCCTGTGTGGAAGTGGTACTCAGACACCCCTGTCTCCCTGCCCTTGTTCATGGCCCTGCAGTGGTGTGCAGCTATTCTCCTGTGATGTTTTAGCACATACTGATTATTCTAGTGACTTTATAATTTTTGAGTCTTCTCGGTTAGATCTTCAGAGGACAAAAATCCTGCCTTACTTTTTCCCCTATGCCCTCTCAATTAGCTAAAAGATGGACACTCAGTAAATACTTCCCAGATGAGATGATAAGGTTTATAGAGAATTAGGAACAAATGGAAGCATGTCCCCAAAAATGAAATAGATGGGAAAAATGAAAACTAGAGAGGGGATGTTAAGACATTCTTTTTATTTATTTATTTATTTATTTATTTATTTATTTATTTATTTATTTATTCTTTGCTGTGTCGGGTCTTCGTTTCTGTGCAAGGGCTTTCTCTAGTTGTGGCAAGCGGGGGCCACTCTTCATCGCGGTGTGCGGGCCTCTCACTGTTGCAGCCTCTTGTTGCGGAGCACAGGCTCCAGACGCGCAGGCTCAGTAGTTGTGGCTCACGGGCCTAGTTGCTCCGCGGCATGTGGGATCCTCCCAGACCAGGGCTCGAACCCGTGTCCCCTGCATTAGCAGGCAGATTCCCAACCACTGCGCCACCAGGGAAGGCCAAGACATTCTGAAATGAACCATCTGGAAGAGCTCACTGAAGTCAGAGCTAAGAGGACAGGTGGCTCTTAGGGGAAGAAGGTCCCAAGACTGCCGCCCTCTTGTGTGTGCTGGCCT
The DNA here is from genome assembly GCF_009873245.2 of Balaenoptera musculus. NCBI lineage: Eukaryota > Metazoa > Chordata > Mammalia > Artiodactyla > Balaenopteridae > Balaenoptera > Balaenoptera musculus. Next base: position 79,875,618 of record NC_045800.1, read on the forward strand.
GGGCAGCAGTGTAGACCAGTTCGCAGTGGTTGCCAGAGAAGCCACTAGATGACTTCCGTGGTCACCCTAACAAGGTGGCCACGGAGAAGACCCCATGCCTCTCTGGGCCCTGGGAGAAGCCTGGAACGGAGAGTAGGGGATCGTGACTAAGGCAGTCAGGGGAGAGCACTTGGCTTTGGGTCAGAAGGTGGAAGTAAGCGTGCCGTGTGCCGAGCTCCGTCTCTCGGCTCCATGCCCACGTGCTCGCTCTGTGATTCTGGTTCTCTCGTGTGTCCATCACAGCTTTGTGGGCTTCAGAGTCAGCTTCCCTGCTCATGTGCTCTAGTCCCTTGTGATGGTTTCACGGGTCCCCTGCAGGCCTATATTTGTGGCCTCACCTGGGAGATTCCTGTATGTGTGTCCTGTAAATCACCGCAAACTTCACTCTCATTCAACCCAACATCCATTTATTTAGGATCTAAAATATTGCCGTGGTGCTATTAGAGCTCAAATTATAGACTGTTTAGAGTAAACAGGATCTTGGAGATTTCTAACTCACCCAGTCTTACAAATGAAGAAACTAAATAAAGCTCAGAGAGTTTGAGTTACTACCCAAGGTCACACAGCCATCTTGGGGGCGGAGATGAATGGGGAAGCCTGATGCTCCATTCCACACTCTCAACAAATGTAGACTTTCTCAGGATTCAGGTTGACTCATCGGCTCAACTTTTAGTTGTTTCATTCAAAGGAAAAATTCATTACATATCTCTACTGGAATTATTTGTAGGATTCCAGGCACTGCTAAAATAGGTAGGTCTGGGCTGGAAATCAGAAGAAGAATTTCTGTAAAATTTTGGAAGATGGGCCAGTTTTTAAAACCTGATGGAAGGTGTATGGCTTGTACGTACTGGGGCTTTCAAACATTTTTCATTCACTTGTGGAGTGTTTTTTCATTCTGGAGAAGATTTAGACATTGAATGTACAAAAAGGATTCACTTTGCCTGCTATATACTTACCCTGGCCTGTAGCCTCTAATAAGCACAAGCTAATGGGCAGGATGTTAATTCACAGACCACTCATTTGCCAGACACGTGACACGGACCACAGGCAAAATGAGCTTCCTCTTAGCAAATCCTTCTCAGCACCTGGCCTTCTCCCAGCAACTCCTCCCCTGGAACTCCTGGAGTTGAGCTGGGGGATAGTTTGATCCACAGTTGCCAGGTGTCAGGAGGCTTCAGATAAGCCTGGAAGGAAAATGGAAAGGGTGTTCCGGTCAGGAGCAACTGTCTCCTCAGGGGAGTGGCCATTCCAAGTTCAACATGTGCTTATATGTGCGTTCTATATAATGTGCTTATGATCTGTGTTCTGTCGAGGAGGAATAAGTGGCTGTGTTGGTCACGAGAGTGGATTGCAATAAAACAATGACACTAATAATAATAACTACAGTCACACTGGCTTGGCTTGAGCCAGCACTCGGCTTTGTCCGTCTAGAAATGGTTTCGCAGAGTAATAGTGAGGCTACTGGCCTGGAGCTTCCACTTACCCCTCAGTTGAGAGTAGGACGAGGCTGTCTGGACCTTCCTGCTGGCTCCTCATTCCTCTCTTGGTATGGATCTACTCTACCACCAGGCGACATCTCTTTGTGTTACCTAGCCTACGCTCATACTGCCCGATGCACAGCAGGCCAATAAATCGAGAGATAAGGTGTTGGGGCATGGAAGAGTGACTTTATTCAGAAAGCCAGCAGACCAAGAAGAGGGTGAACTACTGTCCCAAAGAACCATCTTCCCAGAGTGAGAATTCAGGCTTCTTTTATACTAAAGGGGCAGGGGGTGTGGCTGGTAGTTGCAGACTTCTAGATGTAGGAATCTTTTGTTTTTGCACCTGTCCCCATAGGTCAGGTCACGGTGTTCCTGTAAACCTCCAACAAGACAACTGTTGTCCTCTGTTCTGCAACTTTTTATCTCTATATGAATGGAAAGGTGTTTTACCTTTAAAGGTCAGAGCTTTGAGAATAGGCTGTCCTGTATATTTCAGGCTCTAGGCAACATTCTTTTACAGAAGGTGCAGAGCCAGCATGACTAAGCACAGGAAACAGAGCACAGGGGTTAGAGCTAAAGGAATAGATCCAATATGGAGTCACGTTTGTTCTTCTCTATTACATTTCCTTGGAAGCATGTTTCAAAACCTGTCTTCTCTGGGTTTGCACAAGTCTACTCTCCAGGCCACGGAATGGGCTTGTCGGTGGTGGTGCACACGACACAGCCTGTCCTTGGGCTTGTCCGCTCTCCAAATGGACACCTCTGCCTCGGACCCACCGTGAGCCAGCCTCTAACCCTGCACCTGTGCTGTGTCCCCCCCAGGTCTCCCAGGCAGCAGCGGACCTCCTGGCGTACTGTGAAGCTCACGTGCGGGAGGACCCTCTCATCATTCCAGTGCCTGCGTCAGAAAACCCCTTCCGAGAGAAGAAGTTCTTCTGTACCATCCTCTGACTCCGTTTGCTATGAAAACGTCTCCTTTTCTGTCCGTAAAATCCCTCGTAGAGACCGCGCATGCTCATAGCTTTAGGGGGCTCTGCCCACTCCCGCCCCCGCCCACCCAGGATTGCCCAGGCCTGTCTCCTCTTTTCATTGGTTTTCTTCACTGCATTCTATTTCACTTTTTCTTTTCGTTTTCATGTTATTTTCATTATTAGAAAAGGAAATAGGCATTTTTGTAGCCAAATAACAAATGTGCCAAGTAGAAATAAGTATGGGTTTAAGGGCTTAAATTTTTTTAACATCAATTCCCAAGTTTACATAGGTCAAGTGTATTATACATTTCAGTGGATAATTTATTGAGAAGTGGATAATTTATTGAGAAGTGGATAATTTATTGAGAAGAGAAAACAATCCCCCATTCGTGATCATTCAGTGTCAGATTAGATCATTTTGACCAACTGAAGTATATGGGTAAAGTTCCCATCTCTCTTCCTGGAGAATGCAGTTCTGGAAGTTCTCTATTTTCTGCTTTTCTGTCATCCTATTTAAAGAAGAAATAACCCACATCATCGGATGGTTTTCTAAACGTGGGTCATCCTGGGGCCTTGTGGCCCAGCCCCTGAGGGAGGATCCAGACCCCTGTTTCCCACTGATTGTCATTGATCCCTTTGGAGGTGGTCCTTCTACGAGTGTAGGTGTTGGGTGGGTATTGGAGTGAGCTTAACTGTAAATGTCACACCATTACCTCTGTTTATGTGCGCCAGCCAGGCGGGCCAGGGGCACATGTCTTCTCTCCAAATGCCACCTCATCCTGCTCCCTTCTGTTCTGGCTCCTGCTCTGCATGGGCTGCATTAATAAGGGCCTGTTCTGGGCACAGCGCTGGGTCCTGTGGGGTTTCACCAGGGTGGCCCCTGCCCCAGAGGAGTGAGCGAGGGGCAGCAGCTCACCACGTAGCTCATCCACTGATCAGAGCATTCACACGTATCCACTTATTTTATCCTCCAACAATAAATAAATGCCGTGAGAGTACGTCTGTTCTAAACAGAGGGAAACTGAGGCACAGAAAGACCATGTAGTTTCCCCGAGGTTATAGATGGTGAGCCGGAAGACTGGGACCTGAGCCCCTGAGCTCCACTGCCTTCCAGGCCTACCTGTTTGCAGGCAGGTAGGTAGACCTGCAGACAACCTGAGCCACATGCCACAAAGCACCGTTGCTGGGGTCCGCCCAGCAGCACACTTCTCTTCCCATCTTCGCCAGGAGCAGGCGTGTTGGGCCCGTATTCTGGCAGCTTACGGAAGGTGAAACGTGGCCTGCCGCCATGGAAGGCTAGGCGGCTCTCGATTTTTCTGAGACAGACTTGCAAGCCCCACCTCAAACAAACTCCTACCACCCCGGATGAAGGAAGGGAATAAACCGCAGGGGCAGAGAGCACTCTGTCCAAGAGTGTCCCCTTCCGTTTGTTTGGAAACTGTGTCCCGTCCTGGCTCTGGCAGTGGCTTCACCGTAGGGCAAGCCATTGTGTGCCTGGAACCTGCAAACTGGGGATAATGGCAGTTACTCCTCCTGCCTTTCTGTCTAGGACAGAGGGAGGTGCTACACAGATGAAAGCTCTGATTATCATTTTAAAACAAATGTGCTAAATGCCAGGCTATAGTATAGGGAAGAATGCATGACTTCAGAGATCCATGGTTCAGTTGGAGGAATCACGTAAAACCGCCTACAGAGAGGCAAATGTCATTTTCAGATCAGTTAATGACTTGCTACCCTCATAAATGGTTTTAGTACATTTTTATTCTTTGCTGCTTCTGTTGAAACCCATTCTTTGTTTCATGAAAGCTCCCTGATAATAACACTGGTGTTAGGAAGCTGTGTGCTCAGACTACAGCAGAACTGTGTGCTGTCTGTGATAGTAGGACTTCCAATCCTCCTCTGTTTTGGTTTATGACCAGGATCTCTTCATTCTGTGGTCCACGTCAACGTCATGAACCTGATAAAGCAAAGCACAATCCATAAAAGCACATCAGAGAAGCTGGGAAAGTGGGACAGCACGGAAACTGGCTAAATCAGGTCAAGAAAATAATGTACTCCTCCTTGTCTTCACCAGACTTTCTCCCCTTTGTTTTCACTTCCAACATCCCTGCATATTCTGCCTCCACTTGTTCCCTCTTTTTCCTTCTCCTCCTCTCTTCCTTGCATCCCTCCATGAGATGCTTTTTGTCCTTTTACTACGCCTTTTCCTTCCAAACCTATGGCGTTTTGTGTGGCTTGCCCCTTTTAACGTATCCCTGAAGTCATTGCTGCCCTTAAAGACAAGTTCGTGGACGTGCGCTGTGAGACACGCAAACGTGTGGATGAGCCCCTCCCCCCCTGGCAATCGCCGGGAGCTGATGAAGCTGCCTGTAGTGGGCAGTTGTCATACGGTGTTTCTAGCTTGGCTGTCCAGCACCTGGCCCCTTTCCTAAAGGGGGAAATCATGAAACCACCCCTATGTAGAAATGTAGGGATGCAGTGCCCCCAGCACAGTGGATGCTGAAGTGGGGAGGTCTTCTCTGTCTCTCAGGTGCATCCCCTTTTCCAGCACCAGACCGGCCAGTGACCCAGGGTGAACTCCTTGGACTCCCATGCTTGGGATTGTGAGCCTGGTGCAAGTGACACAGAAATTAAGGGATGCTGAGATTCGTTTCATGGGAGCTGTGGTGGTCCAGGGGTGGCAGTGGTCCAGCAGGGGAAGTGTCTAGGATTGGCAGGCTGCAGGGGTGGTATGTCCAATGGTAGTAATGTCCAGGGATGGCAGAGTCCTGAGCAGACCGTTCCTGCTTCGTTTCTTGGCCCCCACCCATCTTCCCAGGTCTCCTTTCTAGCTTTCTGTCAATTCTGTGAGCCGCCAAGCTCCATCCAATAAATTCTTCATTCTTCTGTGAAATAGCTTGGGTTGAATGTACATATCATATGACCTAAAAACTCCACTCCTCTACCCAACAGAAATGTGTACGTATATTCACCAAAAGAAATGTACTAGAATGTTCACAGAAGCACTGTTCATAATAACCCTGAACTGGAAAGTACCCAAATGCCCATGTTGAATGGATAAATTAGGGTATATTTGCAAAGTGAAGTCCTACACAGCAAGGAGAAGGGGTGCTCCTGCCGCCACACACACGGCACCATGTAAGTCTCACGAGAGGAGGCAAGTTCGTACTGTATGGTTCCATTTATATCAAGTGTGAAACCCGGCAAAGTTCGCCTCTGCTGTTGCAAGTAGGGATATGAGTTACTCCTGGGGGAATGGTAACCAGAAGGGCACAAGGGAGATTCTCGGACCTTCTGTTCCTTGATCGGGTTGCTGGTCACCTGGGCGTATCTATAGTTTGTGAAAATTCTTCGAGCTGTACCCTTGTGGTTTGTGCCCTTTTCTGTATGGATGTTGTACTTCAATAAAAAGTTGGTTTTGTGCCTAGCAATGGGGAATCCTACGGTTATTTTTTTTCCTTTTTTTTTTTTGGCACTTTGCTCAACTTTTTACTCCTGTTTAGATATAACATCATTAGTGGGGCATTTAAGTGTATTTAACAACATCCTGAAATACGAAATACTTGTAATCCACAGCTCTCTGGACAGAGAATAGCTCTCAGCACAACGCAGACGGTTGCCTATGAATGGGGCATGTGAGTGCCGTGCGTGGAATCTGTGTCTTTGGGGAGAACAGTTGAGGAATCCTCCTGGGATTTCCCACTTGGCTCAGCCTCTGTCAGTGAGGCCGGTGACCTACCCTGAGCCCCTCCTGCCTTCCGACCACTGGAATGAATGGCCGGCCCCAAAAACCTATTATCAGACACCACCTCTGGGGGAAGGAGCTGCTACAGGCACCAGCTGGCTTTGTGGTGATACATCTTCTGAATGCAACCCGGTCTCCCAAATACACTGAAGCAGACATGGCTCCCTCAACTCTGCTCCCACCCACGGGGGCACTGGGCCCCCTTCCAAACCTCTGATTGAGTCCGAGTTCCCCCGGGGCTGTCTCCTCAGCTCTCAGCTCCCAGGTGGCCTCAGCATTCTCCTTCTTGCAGCTCTGAAACGTTGAATCCCAGGGTGATCACAGAGTGGCTTCATGCTGGGACTCCTGCTACATGAATCCACAGGTCTTACCTTTGATTCTGAGCGCCAGGCCCACGGAACTCGACAGCGAGTCTGAATTGTAAGCAGCCTCCCTCCGAGGGAGCCGCGGGACGGGAGCAAACCAAAGGTCAGAAGGAATTTTGTTCTGATGACTGTTCCAATTTGACATGAAAATAATGATAACAACTAGTGTTTGGGGAACTCCCTGGAGGTCCAGTGGTTAGGACTCGGCACTCTCACTGTGTGGCTCTGGTTCAATCCCTGGTCAGGGAACTAAGATCCCACAAGACGAGCAACAAGGCCAAAACGACAACAACAAAAACAAGAACACAAAACAACTAGTGTTTTGACCTGAGAAGAACATGGTTGTCATAGATTAGACAGAACTGACCTACACCTCCATCTCCTTCAGCTCTTCAGGGTGGCAAGAAGACACCAGTTTTTATGGAGGACCCAAGCGATGCTCTCCGCCCCACCCCATGCTTCAGCTCCATCTCTCGGGGACACGCCCCTCCGCCCTCCCTGGGACACACAGCCAGAGCAGCAAGGGTGGAGGATACGCTGGGTGTCTGCCCAGTTTCAGTGTTTCTGGAGGTACGTGTGGGTGAGCTGGTGGTAACTCCCACTGGTCAAAACCTGACAACCCATCCAGTTTCTAATAAAACCCTTACACTTGATTCTGCATTAGCTGTAAATAAGTTACTGACTTGTAAGATGTTCAGGCCCGTGCCTGGTAGTTAACCAAATGCTGGAGTTATTGTGACCACTTAACCTTTAAAATGGATAAACAACAAGGTCCTACTGGATAGCACAGGGAACTGTACTTCAATAGCCTATGATAAACCATAATGGAAAAGAATATGAAAAAGAGGGTACATATATGTATAACTGAGTCACGTTGCTGTACAGCAGAAAGTAACACAACACTGCAAATCAAGTATACTTCAATAAAATAAATTTAAAGAAAAAAGAGGTTTCCCCAGTGACATAGAGTGGCCTCCAAGGCCCCGCCAGCTCTGGCCCTACTTCTCACCAGAGTCACTTTCACACCTCACTCACCGCAAAACCCTGTGCTCCATCCACACTGGCCGTTATTCAAGCCTGCCTCACTGGCCCTGTTCCCTGCTGCCACAGGGTCTTTGCATCTGCTGCTTCCTTGGCCTAGTACGTTCCTCATTCCTCTCTTGGCCAGGTCAACTTATTTTTCAGATCTCAATTCCAAAGGTGCAAGCCTTCCCTGAACTCTCTGACCAAGTCAAATCTGTTTATAGGTCCTTCCTGTGCTGTGAGGCCATCTGTCATTGCTGCAGTTTTACATTTGTACAAGTGATCGCTCAGTGCCCATCTGCCTCCCTGACTATGCTGTCAACGCCACGAGGGCAGAGGTTTTATCCCCGGCACCTAACATATCACCTGGCACATGACGGGCACCCGATAAGTATTATCCCGATGAATGAGTGCAAGTCACTACCCGTCCCCTTTGTGACCCTGAGCGCTTCTCCTTAGAGGTTCTCATAAGCTGCAAACCAGTGCGGATGAGCCCTCAGAAAACACTGAAATAGTAACTAAGGGAAGGAGTGAGGGAAACCGTTATTTGTTGAGGGCTTACACGTGGATCATTTATTGCAAAGAAAAAAATGTACTCAGCCAAGGAGTTCACGTTCTAATCCTCACAGCATTTGTGTTGTAAGATTAATTATCCTGATTCTGGAGATGCATATTCCTCAAATGTAAATGAAGAAGCTAAGTTCAAATTAAGTAACTCACCCAAGATCAGACAAGTACTAAGTGACTGGATTTGAATCCCGATCAGTCCTCCTGACTTACCACCGCTATAGCGCCTGTAGTTAAATCAAGGAGTCTAAGAGCCAAAACGTTTTCATATCCTCCACCCCACATTTTTTTTAAAAAAGCTTCTTGGAAGCCAGGGAGAATGCTCTTGACTTTATAGTATGATTATGCTTCCTGGCCATTTAAAAACCATAAAGCACCTGCATGCTATAAACCCACCTTCACGCTGTGCAGCTGAACGCTGGTTTAATTGTAGTAATTCAGGCCAGGGGAGGGCAGCTCCTGGGTAAGTGATGAAAGAACAGCTTGAAGAGGAAAGAAACATTGTCCCGTGAAGCATGAAGGGAACATTAGTCAGCTTAGTTCATGCCTAATGCCCATTGTTTGGAATTAGGGGGTATTGAAGTGTTTCTGTGACAAAAGTGACCTATTATTACCATGGCCAGGTGTGTGCATAAGTACTAGTTCTCTGACTTTTCCTTCCAAAGCATTTGGAAAATTCTTATCATTTACTTGGAGCTTTTACATTTGTTATATTCTTTTTGTTTTTAAGGTAAATTAAACTTCATTTAACTTAATTTTACGTAGAAACCAATCCCCAGGCAGAATATAAGAAACCATTGCCCATGATGAAGTCAGTGCCTTGTAGTTGATGCCACTTGTATAAAACCTGTTTTCTGATCAAATAAGTTATTGTTTCATCTTAGCCCTGCCTGGTCTCATACTCAGAAGTACACATCGGCATCAGCACATCTTGCTGCAGTGAAAATTACATGAGAACAAGAAAATGCAAGAAGAAAGGAGAGGCCCCACTTGGTCAACAAATAATGATTGAGCCAGGAGGTATTTGGGAGACAAACAAAAAAAACACACACACACACACACACACAAAAACAGAATGGCAAGGAGCCTGGGTCATGGAGTCAGAGGAACTCTGGTTCAAATCCTGGCTCTGCCACTAACTATCTCGGCCACTGCTCTGAGCTTTCATTTCCTCATCTAGTAAAATGAGCGAGCAACACCTATTTCAGAGGAATTCAATGGAATAATGTAAGTATTTAGCATTGCCTGGGACATAACACATGCTCAGTAAATAGGGACTGACTGTATATATCTTTTATTACTGTGGAAACAAAACCGGCTTCAGAATTTAAAATAAGGCTTTGTCATTTATTGTGGAAACAAGACCAGTTTCAGTATTTAAAATAAGACTTTGTCATTTACCAAAGATGCACCAAAGGAAGGAGAGAAGGTAAAACTTACCAGCCAGTAGCTGAGCACCCATCATACTCCAGTACCTTGATACATCAAAATTCCAGGCTTTTCTATGCATAAATACAACATAGGAGGCTCACATTCCAGGAACAGCCTTGTGGAGAAGGGGCCTCATGGCAGACAGGGAAGGTGGACCTTGTGATAATGACCAGTGGAGCAGGTGCTCAAGCCTATAGCTGTAAGTTTGCAAACTTCAGAACTGGTATTTAAAAAGGCAATAATAATATTCATCTGAAGGAGGTCAAAATATTTGCTTGGTAAAACATTCAGGGACCACAGTATTCACCCAAGGAAGTAAACCATTAAGGGTCTCTCTGATGGCTAGAACTTTCTAACTACGACCAGGTAGTGCTGTCTTTGTGTGGTGAGCTGATTTTTCTCTGTTATCTTCTCCCGGTTTTTACCTCTGACAATTTTGAATGAATACACACTGGACCGAGATGGCAGAGGCTGGAATCCTGCTCTGTGATGCCAGGTCACGCAGGGCATGGAGGAAGGGCTCTTGGAGGCCAGGCTGGGCTGGTGAGGAAGGTCCCCCTGCAGTCCCAGCCGGATGCTGGAGGACAGATGGCTGGAGAAAGAAACCAGGGGTTCGAATGCCAGGGAGAGTCAGGGGCATGTCATTGTCCAAGCACAAATTATTTAATTATTGTTACAGACTGAATTGTGTCTCCCTAAAATTCATATGTTGATGTCCTAACCCCCAGTAACTCAGAATGTGACTATATTTGAAGACAGGGTCTTTATCGAGGTAAATCAAATCAAAATGAGGTCTTTAGGGTGGGACCTGATACAATATGAGTGGTGTCCTTATAAGAAGAGATTAGGACACAGACACACACAGAGGGAGGACCGTGTGAGGACACAAGGAGACAGCCACGTGCAAGCCAAGCGGAGACACCTTAGAAGGAACCATTCCTGCCAACACCTTGATCTTGGACGTCTATCCTGCAGAACTGTGAGAAGATAAATGTCTGTTGTTTAAGCCATCCAATCTGTGGTACTTTATTATGGCAGCCCTAGCAAACTAATACCATTTTCTTTTTTTAAGATTTTTTTTTTTTTGATGTGGACCATTTTTAAAGTCTTTATTGAATCTGCTACAATATTGCTTCTGTTTTATGTTTTGGTCTTTTGGCCCCGAGGCATGCGGTATCTTAGCTCCCCGACCAGGGATCAAAACCGCACCCCCTGCATTGGAAAGCAAAGTCTTAACCGCTGGATTGCCAGGGAAGTCCCATAACTAATACCATTTTCAATTTTTATTTTTCGGCTTGCAAAATGTTTTATTTATTTAAAAATTTATTTCCATTTTCAAATTTTTATATAGAGCTTACCAGGTGCTAATCCACCTTCTAAGCACTTTGCAAGTATCACTTTCTAGCTCCTCTTAACAATCCTTAGAGTACTATGATTACACCCATTTTAAAGATGGCAAAATGAGGTACAAAGAAGTGGAGTGACTGTCTTGTCACCTGAGTAGGAACAGGCAAAGCTGGAACCCAGGAAGTTTCGTGCCAGAGTACATGCTTTAACCACTTTGCTATACTGCCCTTTAGAGTAAGTGGGAAATATTGATAGTCGATACCCAAGGGTTCAAATGAAAATAGTGGGCAGCTGAACAGGGGTCAGAGGATGCAAGTGATGCTGAAGAATCCCAGCAGGTGGTCAGTCATCACGGGGGACAGGAGACATGGGGGCAGGGAACACATATGCCTTCAGATAGCTGGGAGAAAGCCACAGGGCAGATCACAGGGCCAAGCCCCTGTTGTTATGGGTCTGGTTAGTGTAAGATCGGGATTCATGTAATGTCTGGAGAACTAAAATTTGCCAGAAAAGAATTTGGGGTAGAGACCACAGTAGAAGCCTAGTCCTGCAAACTGGGACACACCAGAGGCAAGAGAACTCAGGCCTGGGGAGAAGCCTCATGAGCAGAAGAGGTGGTGGACATGTTCAGAAGAACGTCACAGATTTCAGCCAGGTGACAGGTACTGTTTTCCAAGTCAGCCTCATCAGGACGGAATGGGGATAAAAGTCTACATATGAGGGCAAGGCTACTTGAGCACGGATTGGAACTGACTGTATGGGACTCAGGAAGCCCAACTCTGGGGACCAGAAAAAGCAGGAGGAGGGAAAAGTAGGAGAAAAACTTCTCCGGGGGCGGCCAACATCCTCTGAGAATGTCCTTTCCTGCCTGTGGAGAAGGAGACACCTATTTATATTAATTATCCTGAAACTTATTGCTGAAGCCGGACTCAACTCCACTAACAGAAAGGCTTGGAAAAGGTTTACTGCTGCAAGAAAAAGGATTCCCAGAAGCAAGCAAGGTTGACACCAGAGTATCTCGAAAGAGAAGGAAACAGGATTCCATGTCCTCCAAATGCCGTTATCTTTCTCCATGTTGACATCTGGCATTTTGTAAACATCATACAAGCAGGCTACATTTTTTTTTCTGAAGAGGGGCACTGTTTGAAGAGATGCACTTCTAAGCATCTTGGTTGAAGAGTTCTCCAATACAAAGTATCCTGGGTGCAGAATCTATAATGATTTTGTGATGATCGACTCTGCATTAATAACACTTTTCTTCCTATAATGCAAATGCTGATAAAGTTAAATTAAGATAAACATATTCCACTAATCATGAAAACTAGGAGAAAATAAGTTCCCCCAAATCTACTGAGGATAAATGAAGGACTCATTTAAGAAAACATTGAACTTAAGCTTTGCTAGTAGAATATTTATATTTAAATACACATATGTGATTAATTCATTAGTGATCAGTCAGATATTTATAATATATATTTTTAGCACTCAGATAACAGCAATACATTACCAAGAGTTTATTTGCTCACCAAAGTCTTGACTAACTTGTATATTATTAATGTGAATTATCAGCACATGTTTTACTTCAACACAGCTATTTCCATTTTTTAGAACACGTTTGTTTACTGAACTACCAAATGCTGTAATAAACTATCTTTAGAGCCTTTGCTTTAATTGGGAGAAGAAGAATAGAAATTCCAAAGAAGAAATTCTTTCTAACAGCTAGCCAAAGGAAATGTATATAACAAAAGTAATCAATGCTAGACTTAGGAAAATTCTAATTTTATAATCATCAGTGTCTGCCTCATAAACATTAGAGCACACATTTTCCATCAGTTATGAGCTAGTTGTTTTAAGGCACTAATTAATCTAAGTGATTTTTTAAAAATGTACCAATGTATGTGCTGGATCTGGCTGGTACAGTGTTTGAAGTAATGGCAAAAAGGCTCTGGACCATGTAAAATGGGAGAAACACCCAGAGCAGCTCACAATTATTGAGTATTTGCCAGCACAAGTAAGCATATTTAACTCAACTCTCCCAGAATTCTCCATGATGTATTCACTGTTACTACTCCTATTTTACAGATGCGGAAACTGAGCAGGGGTGAGCTGGTAAATGGCGATAAGCAGGTTAGGGAAGGGGGCAGGTACCGATTTGCATCCTTTGCCAATTTCCATGGTGTAAATACTTCCCTCAAGGCTGATGTCAAGTTACCAACATGACATCAACAGGCTTGCAATGTTCCTGAAAATTTAACAATTGGCTGTCATTAGACAATCAAGTCACTTGCTCAAGTTCACAGGACACAATCAGTAAATGGAAGAGCTGTGATTTGAACCCAGGAAGTCTGACTTCAGACTATGTTCTCAACCAGTATGTTAGCTTTTTTTAGAAAGAATAATTCACAAGGGTAAAAAGACAGGAAAAGGACCCCACTGTCCCCAGAGCTGCACCTGAGCCACAGGCACAATCAGGAGTAAATAAGTGTCGAACGGCTCTAACTGGAGACTTCAGTAAGAAAAAGTAGATTGTATAATGTAATGACCTCTCCGAGGAAGAAAAACTGACAAATTGGACAGCCCTTAAGTGTGAAGAGATGCTGTATCTTTTGTTTCTATTGTTTCATAAAAATGCCCCATTCCAGAGAGATCCTTAGATATGTGAGGCCGACAATGAAGCTGCCTTTATTTGTGGAGTTGCCACAAATAAAGGTTAATTCCTTTAAACTCTAAGAAATGGAACACAATCACCGGTGCTCAGCAGACACCTCCCAGGGCAATGTTCTGGAGCTTTCTTCTTGCTAGTCCCCACTCTCATTCCTGTCAGAGGTTTTATGGAATACCTTGGGAAGCATAAAAGACATTGTTTCCGCAAATCAGCTTATGAAGGGCATATACAGGCACACCTCAGGGATATTGTGGGTTGGGTCCCAGACCACTGCAATAAAGCGAGTCACATGAATTTTTTGGTTTCTCAGTACAAATAAAAGTTATGTTTACACTATACTGTAGTCTATTAAGTGTGCAATAGCATTATGTCTAAAAAGAGTGTACATACCTTAGTAAAAAAATAACGCTGTTGGAAAAATAGCATGGATAGACTTGCTCGATGCAAGATTGCCATAAACCTTCAACTTGTAGGAAAAAAAAGGCAATATCTGCAAAGCGGAATAACGCGAAACACAATAACTGAGGTATGCCTATATTCGCCACATTTTTATTTACTATCTACTATGCACTTTGCAGCTTGGCACTCAAACGGCAAAGACAGGTGAGATTCCTTTTCTCTACAAGTTTCAGGCCAAAATGGTTTGTAGGCTGTCATGGGCAGGGCCGTGACGGGGGAGGGGAGTGGGGGGAGGGGGAGGGGGTGGGATCAGTGGACTCATGTAGGAGATCAAGATCAAGATCCCCATTCTAAGGAGTTAGGAAGGTGGGATTGTATACCCTGAGATACAGACAGACTCAGGTTTTGTGACGCCTAACTAAGGCTTATACACCTCCGCAGACCCACTTTAAGAAAAGGAATACCAGCTTACAAATTAGGTACAAGGGCTTGGCATAGACCTTGAAGCTTCAGCTTCATTAGCTTCATGGTCAATGCTCCATTTCTGCTAAGATTTGAAAAATAAGTAGGAATTAGCCAGGCCAAAGAGCTGTGGGAACAGAGAGCTGGCCGAGGACCCGACAAACGCAAAACAAAAGTCCGGGGTGGGAGGGCGGTCTGGGAGCTCCAGGCAGTTTTGGAGCGCTGGACGAGGAGTTAGAAGTGGCCAACGGGGACCTGAGAGAGGGTGGTGATGAGGCGTCCGGTAAACCGAGGCAGGGAGTGTGAACTTTTCGCGGAGAGCAACAGAGAGCCACAGAGAGTTTGGGAAAGGGGTGTGACAAGGTCTGATTTGCACTTTTGTTGTTTTTCGGATTTGCATTTGGACCCTCACGGCCACCGCAGTAAGGGGAGAGGATTGAAAATCATGTGACTATTCCCCCACTGACCTGACCTCCATTTTCTCTATCCTCCTCCTAAGTTGATCTTTGTTAACACAGGAGCTGAGTAACCTCGGAGCCGGGCACATGGACCCATGCTGGACCACGTGACCCTCCAGGTGGCCCTGTGCTCACACGTCCTCAAGGAGCTGAGAATACTCTTCCCTGCAGGAAGCAGGTGGATGGAAAGTGGAGAGAGAAAGAAGCGAAGTGCCCAGGACCTTCTCCAGGTGTTTCCCGTGTTTGGGGAGGGGTGCGGGGGGAGGGCTGCAGCCAGGATGCTCGGTAGGGGATGCGCATGCGCAGGGTCTCCGTAATGCCGTTTCCTAAGTGCCTGGCGGGCGAGCTTCTTCCGGGCCTCAGAGGCCGAGGTGGTTTCCGGATGGAGTCGAGTTC
This sequence comes from Balaenoptera musculus, assembly GCF_009873245.2. Lineage (NCBI taxonomy): Eukaryota > Metazoa > Chordata > Mammalia > Artiodactyla > Balaenopteridae > Balaenoptera > Balaenoptera musculus. Next base: position 79,890,967 of record NC_045800.1, read on the forward strand.
TTGCAAATCAAAGACAAACCCCGGAGCAAGATGGACAATGCGGGTTGTCTCAGGGGGCTCAGCGGAGATGCCAAAAAAAGATCCAAAGGACCTTGAAAGCAGACAAGCGGGAGAAACTGGAAGGTAGGAACTAGTCGTACCCAACATGGGGAACTTTAGAGCCGAGACTCCCTTTGTGTGTGTGTGTGTGTGTGTGTGTGTGTGTGTGTGTGAAAAAACACATAACGTGGGCTTCCCTGGTGGTGCAGTGGTTAAGAATCCGCCTGCCAATGCAGGGGACACGGGTTGGACCCTGGACCGGGAAGATCCCACATGCCCCGCGGAGCAACTAAGCCCGTGCGCCACAACTACTGAGCCTGTGCTCTAGAGCCCGTGCTCTGCAACAAGAGAAGCCACCGCAATGCGAAGCCCGCGCACCACAACTAGAGAAAGCCCACGTGCAGCAACGAAGACCCAACGCAGCCAAATATAAATAAATTTTTTAAAAAATGTAAATTTACTCTCTTCACAGTTTTTAATTATTCACTGCAGTATGCTATATGCTCATTGTTGTACAACAGATCTCTAAAACTTTTTCATCTTGCAAGACTAAAATTCTGTGTTCCCGTTTTTCCCTGGCCCCAGCCCCTGGTAACCACCATTTTGCTTTGTTTCCATGACTTTGATTAGTTTAGATGCATCACAGAAGTGGAATCATACAGTATTGTCCTACTGTGCCTGGATTATTTCACTTAGCATTATGCCCTTGAAGTTCATCCATGTTGTAGTATAAGACAGGATTTACTTCTTTTTTGTTTGTTTTTTTAAAAATTTATTTTATTTTTGGCTGCATTGAGTCTTCGTTGCTGCATGCGGGCTTTCTCTAGTTGCGGCGAGCGGGGGCTACTCTTCGTTGCGGTGCGCGGGCTTCTCATTGCGGTGGCTTCTCTTATTGTGGAGCACGAGCTCTAGGTGCACGGGCTTCAGTAGTTGTGGCTCGCGGGCTCTAGAGCGCAGGCTCAGTAGTTGTGGCGCACGGGCTTAGTTGGTCCACGGCATGTGGGATCTTCCTGGACCAGGGCTCGAACCTGTGTCCCCTGCGTTGGCAGGCGGATTCTTAACCACTGCGCCACCAGGGAAGCCCTTTACTTCTGTTTTAAGGCTGGATAATATTCCATTATATGGACATATCTCAGTTTGTTTATCCATTCATCCCTCCGTGGACATGAGGTTACTTCTGTCCCCTGGCAATTGTGAATAGTGCTGCAATGACAAGGGTGTCAAGACTCCTCTTATAAAGACTCTAGGCATCTGTCAGTGGAGTGAGCTGTCAAGATTACTATTAGAATCAGAACATTATACTGTGGGCACCAGTTCACCTACAAGTGCTGGCGTCCTCCCTTCAGGAAGGGAATATCCAAGTATCCACCCAATAGGATTGTACCTCTTGTAACCTACTAAGAAATTAAGATTTCCTCTCTAGCATTACATGTACACACATTTATTTCCCTTACTGTGAGCAACTTGAGAATAGGAACTTTGGGAACTCAGTAATTGTTGAATTGATACATGAATTTCCTAGTTAGTCAATAAAATGGTGGTATTATCCCCATTTTACAAATTAGGAAATGACAGTTTGCAGAGATTAAGGGACTAGGATTGTTACCGACCCGGGTTCTTGGACTCTTTAATCAACAGAAATTGATAAGAGGCCAGTCGAGGAATCCAGGCGAGGCCTTATTGGGACTTGCGCTGCAGCACAAGGGAGTGAAAACAAGTAACAGGTGCCTTTGCTTGTGCTCGGAGGGGGGCGGTCTGGTCCCTTATACGGGGTGAGGGTGGGAGCAGGTCCAGGGCTCGGGCTGGAGGGGTGGCTTAGGTGGCCTGCCCACTCCCTTGGGGGTGCTGTGTGCAGGGATCACACCCAGTTCCCTGCTTTTGCTCCCAGCTCCTCAGAAGTGGCAGTGGGTTTTTGGTCTTTTTGTATCTTGTTTTTCAAAATTTGCTCCAACTGCGCATGCATGCAGTTATTTTTAGTCCCTTATAGTTTCTTTGTATTTTGTTGCTCAAGGAGACATTTGTCCAGGTGCAAGCACTGCAGCGAAGGGTCACAGGTCCCAGGTTTTAGGTTCCAGCCTGTCTCAGGACCACTCTACTGGTGAGCTGAGAGCCAGCCTTCAAACACCAGCCCATGGAGGCAGGATGTACATGAATCAGATGCACAAATCAGTTCTTTCCCATGTACCCCCTGAAGCGGCCCGGAAATGGACCAAAGAGGGAGAAGGAGCAAGCATGGACCTCACCATTTCTGAGGTGCATGTTACGGTCTGTGTATTTGCTATTTCAGACTCAGCCAAAGCACAAAGCCTTCAGAAAGGGTTAACAAAAAGCTCCCAATTCTATTTGCATTTGATGTCTAAGCTCATTGGGGACATCTCATCTATAAGACAACTTTATTTGTTGAATTTAATGAGTGCCTTTGGTGACTACGGCAACACGTGTGTCAGTCCTTTTCAAACGAGGGTGCTATAGTTTGTTCCAGGATGAGAAGAAGACAATGGGAAGATAGTACCTACACAAATATTCTCAAAGATTTACACCAGTTGTACTGGACATTTATAAAACCAAAAGCTATTCTGTTCTTACGGTAGCAATAGTGCAAAAATGTGTTGAACGTTGTTGGTTTAGGCCAATGTATAGAGTGATATACAGAGTAATACAGAATCCCCTAAGTGGTTTAGCAGGCTAATAAGTGAAATTTACCGGCTGAAATTATACAGAGGAAATGTCCAATTCCTGGATAGAGCGCGCAGCAACATACAGTTGTGTGACAGTGCATTTGTGATGAGAAGGAAGGAATTCAGAAGATTTGACGTGGGCCACTGATATGACGTGGACCCCTCTGTCTTCTCTCAAAATATTTTCGTAGTCTATTAACCTCCTCTTGGATGATCACAGTGACAGAACAGAGCCTGTAGTTAAGAGCTGGATAAAACATTGAAGAACTATTTAACTGCTCTGAATTCTGTCAAAGCCTCAGAATTGTTCTTCTGATGCTTTATTCCTCAGTCTAGTTAACGCTGTAAAAACTCATCACGAGGAGAGATCTCATCTGGACCCAGCAATCTCCGTTCTAGGAAAGAACCTCCGCTCATGTGCATAAGACAGTAGGCATAACAGTAAGTACAATAAGACTTTAATAGGGAAACACCTTAAAGAGGCAGCACAGCTCAGCCGTTAGGATGAAGACCCTGATGTGACAGATAATCTGGGTTTGAATCCTAGTTCTACCACTTATCTGCTGTGTGACCTTGAATGGGTTACTTAGCCTCTCTGTGTCTCAGTTTCCTCATCAGTAAAATAAGAATGGTAATAATAGTACCTGCTATGAGGATACATGACCGAGAATTTGTAGAGCCCTTAGAACTGTGCCTAGCAGATTGTAAATATTGTACACATGTCCATCCCTTGGGAAAATGCCAAAATAAACTGTGACATAGTCATCCAATGGTGCAATCTCATAGTAAACAGCAGCCAAAATGAACAAATTAGGTCCACACATATCACATAAGACAGGTATTAAAAATAGAACAAGCAAGTTATAGAACAATAATTAAAATATGCTGTTTTGGTAAATGTGAAAAGCAAAACAATATTACATATTTTGATGGACACACACAGAGACATAAAGTGTAAAAACATGAGCCAGAGGCTATCCCCCAAATTTACTATGTTGGGTAACTCCGAGAAGGGAACAAAGCTTCAGCTCTACCTGCGACAAAGTTAGCATCCCCTGGGACAGAGGGTTTCAAACGTGTGCAGGTAGATGGGCTGCTTTGGAGGTGGTCCTGAATCAGAGTGGCTCTGCCTTTATCTGCTGTATGTATTTGCATGCCACTTAAGGTCCCCACCCCCAAGAGCGCTGCCTTAGCACCCTGCATTGTGTTTCTCTTTTCACCGTTAGACCCAGGGCCTGCCTCAGTGTCTGACTCTCAGCAGCTCCTTAATTACTTGTTGAATTCAATTTTAAAACAGGATATTTTAATTTTTTTTTTTGCGGCAAAGTAAGGATTTGTTTTCAGGGCACCAAGCAGGGGAGTGGGAGACAAATCTCAGAGCCACTCCAACTTGGTCTTTGTGTTAGGGGTTTTTTTAAAGGGGAAAGAACAAAGAGGCTGGGATTAATTATCATCTAATGACATTCCTTTAATTAATTAATTATTTATTTATTTATTTTTATTATTTTTGGCTGTGTTGGGTCTTCGTTGCTGTGCGCGGGCTTTCTCTAGTTGCGGCGAGCGGGGGCTACTCTTCGTTGAGGCGCGTGGACTTCTCATTGCAGTGGCTTCTCTTGTTGTGGAGCACGGGCTCTAGGTGCGCGGGCTTCAGTAGTTGTGGCATGTGGGCTCAGTAGTTGTGGCACACGGGCTTAATTGCTCTGCGGCATGTGGGATCTTCCCGGACCAGGGCTCGAACCCACGTCCCCTGCATTGGCAGGCGGATTCTTAACCACTGCACCACCAGGGAAGCCCATCTAGTGACATTTCTGTGACATTTCTTAGTCATAGTTTCAGGAGTCAGGGTGTCTCTGGTTTACGATTCTCAGGCCAGGTGGTCCGTGGCTCGGGGATCAAAGCAGGACATTTTATGTTTTTTTAAATTTTCTGTATTGAAGTATAGTTGATTTACAATGTTGTATTCATTTCTGCTGTACAAAGTGATTCAGTTTTACATATGTATATACTCTTTCTTTTCATATTCTTTTCCATCATGGTTTATCACAGAATATTGAGTATAATTCCCTGTGCTATACAGTAGGACCTTGTTGTTATCCATCCTCTCTCTCTCTCTCTCTCTCTCCATATATATATAACAGGACATTTTAGTAAAATGTTGAAGCAATTTGAATGTCAAGACATTTATAAATGTGTAGTATAATGAAGTAGAAAGATATGAAAACCCATGCTAAAAGCTGTGAGTTAGCTGTGTGATGGATTAATCACAAAGGAGGGGGTGGTGGATTCAAAACAGTGAAGGATGTCTTCGCACAATGGATTTCCAGCCATTGCAGAGACATGGAACGAAGTGCTGAGAACTAAGCGCCAGGATGATGGACGTGGCATTAAGGCGATTCTGAACCGCAAATGCGTCATCATTTCAAGGTTGTACAATAAACAGAAGGCACAGATTACCTTACGTCTATATGATAAACATAAGGCCCACATTCCACTAGCTCATCCTTCTGGCTTGTCACTCACTCACGGCCACGTTCATCCCTCCTCTTCATCCCCTCGGAGGGGAGGCCTCCGGCACACAGATCCCTTACTTCCTCGCAGTCACACAATCCTTTCTTTTCCTCATTTCTCTGCCTCATCAAATTAGAGTCTGCGATCCATCACTTCAACCCCCCTCTTGCCGATTTCCTAGATTCCCTGACCCTGCCTTCTTTGAGCCCACCTGGCAGAATCCCAACCCTGGATAAACCCAACGATAATCTTTTCGGTGCCCTTCACCCTCAGGCTGCTCATCTGTGGAAGAAACTCACGAAGCACGATGTGATGCAGGAAATAACTCTGACGCAGTGGTGGCCTCCAGCTTACCGCCATGCAGACCCTCCCAGAGGCCACAGAACAGAAGGCCTACATACCACGTGAAGGAGCTTGCGTGGGTTATCAGATCCACTAAAAAGACACAGGAAGAAGCAAGGGGAAAGACAGAGGGTAGGTTAGCACCCTGAGAATGGGTTGCAGGCAGGGCAGAAGGAGCACACCACCGGAACCCTGTGTTCTGCACATTGGGTTGTCTTTTTTTTTTTTTTTTTTAACCATTTTTAAAGTCTTTATTGAATTTGTTACAGTATTGCTTCTGTTTTATGTTTTGGTCTTTTTGGCCTCGAGGCATGTGGGATCTTAGCTCCCCGACCAGGGATCGAACCCGAACCCCTTGCATTGGAAGGCGAAGCCTTAACCACTGGACCTCCAGGGACGTCCCCCCCCCCAACATTTGGTTGTCTTGTTTCTCCCTCTGCCACACCATCCTTCCTCGCTGATGCTGTGGTTACGAGGGCCAGAGTAGGGGTTGGACGAGAGGAGTCAGCAGGTGAAAGGTGCCTGGAGCCAACCTAACCTTCCCTGTCAGAGAGACTCGGGATAGTACACCCAGCCAGTGGAGCTCCCCAATAGCCTGATCCTCCTCCAGGCCTTTTACCTGCATTTGGGGGGCAGAGCATACATGGGGCAGGGTAGGTGACAACAGGTATGGCCAATGTAGGAATGGCATCACCGTCAACCTAGAGGTGGCAGGACTCATGCCTTATGAATATGTAAGGTCTATTTTGGTGCTCCCAACCCTTCAGTGTATCACTGACACTCTCAGTTGCTTCATCCTTTTTATCTATATTTAGCACCCATGTGCTTCATTTATTCTATCTTTAACATGTCTTACAGTTGAGTCCTTAAAACATTTTATAGTTTTTGCCTCTGCCTCACAAGCTAATTGCTTGTTATCTATCCCAGTTGCTTTTCTTATTTGCTATACAGCAGAATTGAATTTTCCTATATAATGCTTTAAGCATCTGTATTTCTGGGATGCTCTTCCCTTGCCCTTGCTTCACCGAGCTCGCTCCTTCTTCCTCTGCCAGCCTTTCCTCATGCTTTACACTGGTCATGCCCCCTTGCTAGAGGCTCACAAACACCTTGTCCTTCCTCCGTGGTGACACTGATCGTCCTTTCCTGGACTGGCTGAGCTCCTTGAGGGCAGGAGCCATGTCTGTCTTACACTTTGCTGGATTCAGGCACATAATAATTGTTAAATGATTGAAAAGGAGTTAAACCTATGAGAAGTGGCCAGGCATATAAACAGGAGGTATTACAAGTCCCTGTTCGAGTTTATGTACTATCACTTTCTCATTTCTGGTGTGCATGGGCTGTGCTTGAAAGTCCTAAAACATTTCACCTTTTCTTATGACCTAGAACTTGTACTCAACTCTCATACCGACCCTAGGAGTCGCACCTCCTCTCCGAAGCCTTCCTTAACCTTCCCAAGCTTGGTGTATTCCAACAGCACCTGGGTTTCCTTTTCTCTATAGTGCTGATCACATTTTGTGATTGTTTATTAGCCCATCTGTCTACTAGCCTTTGCCTTGCTAGCGTTTCCATTCAGTGCTTGCTACACGGCAGATGCTTGGCTCAGCATTTACGGAGGAGTGGGCAGAGGCAGGCCTAGGCATCAATCCTCCTTTCTCTTGGGCTTCCCGATGATCCTGTTTGCCTTCAGAGGTCCAGGCTCTCCTGAGCTGAAGACAGCCTAGGCCAGGGACTTCCCTGGTGGTCCAGTGGGTAAAACTCCGCACTCCCAGTGCAGGGGGCCCGGGTGCGGTCCCTGGTTGGGGGACTAGATCCCGCATGCTGCAGTTAAGACCTGGCACAGCCTAAATAAATAAATAATTTTTTAAAAAAGTTATATTAAAAAAAAATAAAGACACCCCAGCCCAGCCTTGTCCCTCCAAACTCATGGGCAGCTCAAGAGAAGCCCAAGTTGAGGAGGAGAACAGTGGCCCTTTCCCTCCTCCCGCCCAAGACTCCGCCACCCCCGAAAGCATCCTGGCACGTGTCCTCCAGAAGCTCATGTTTTTCCTTGAATCATATCAGAGGTCCTCCTGGGGAGTAAAATGAGGGGTCAGAGGGAAGCCTTTATGTCCTCCCTGAGGCCAGATCAAAAAGAAGAGAATCTGTGTGTGTCCATTAATTCAGGAAGCAGATATTCACAATCAACCTCTTTGTGAATGTCATTCGATAAATGAGTGTTATAGCAGAGAAGTGATTTTCATCATCATCATTTGTCTATTTTTAGACCAAGGAGCTCATCTGACACTGCAGGGGCCTCTGTACTGTGTCAATCTCACTGTCCCACTGTTTACAGCTTTGCAAATGTGGAGTGGCTGACACTTTCATGCCACCTTGTCCCTTTGGACTACACGGACCTCCTTCCTGATCCCTTCACTCAGAGGGTACAAGGCCATTTTACTAGCCTGACCTTGACTGGCCCAGTCCCCTTCCCATGAGGTCTGGGGGCTGTTCTTGCTTCTCTAAGAGGTTGCTTGTTTTTCCCAATTCTCACCCTCCCTGCATCCATGCCCTTAGCACGTGGCGTTCACAGCTCCCCCTGCTGGAGGTGGCATGTATTTCACTGCACACGGACTGGGCGTGGCCTGTGGGAGGAAGTGACGTCACACCAGTTCTGAGCCTTGACCTTAAAGAGACCTCGCATGTTTTTGCTCAACCCTCCTGTGCTTCTGACTCTGCCATAACAGGGACAGGTAGTGGCTGTCCCTTTAGCATGGCCCCCAGAGCAAGACAAGCAAGGCACAGCCACCCCAACCAACTCACAATCTGCAGCTGTCACCCCTGCTGACTTGCAGGTACATGAATAAGAGGGAACACTGAGCTTTGGTGTGGTTTCTTACGCAGCTGTTGCAAACTAATACAGCTCTCTACCCTCTGTGTTCCTCTAGCCTCGTAGAAGAAAGGAAACTAACATTTTCTAAGCACCTGCCAAGTGTTTTCACATACAGTATTATATTTAATTTTTCAAATGTCCTATGAGGTAGGCATTCTTTTTCACGTTCTACAGACAAGGCAACTGAGGCTCAGAGAAATTAAGTAACTTATCCGAAGTTATAATTTTAGCAAGTGACAGAATTAGGATTCCAAACCAGGTTTTCAGACTTCATGAGAAACACCACTTGCACTGCCGAATCCTTTATAGAAATCAGATGACGTCACTGGAGCATCTGATTGTTGTCTCCATGGCAGGTAATTATAGGTTTTGTACCCCAGCATGAATTCATCAGGGGAAGGAGAGAGTCACCTCATTGTGTATAAACCAGAAGGAAAAACTGTTTTAACATTGTGTAAGATGGGATCTGGCACCGCTGTCACAGAGGAAACTCACCCTAATACTTATGTCAATACGAATAATGATCCCCATGCATAATTAGCTATTTGGAATTACCTTTTCTTTTTTTTTTTTAGATTTTTAAAAATACATTTATTTATTTAATTTATTTTTGGCTGCACTGGGCCTTCGTTGCTGCGCGCAGGGTTTCTCCAGTTGCGGCAAGCCGGGGCTACTCTTTGTTGTGGTGCGCGGGCTTCTCATTGCAGTGGCTTCTCTTGTTGCGGAGCATGGGCTCTAGGCACATGGGCTTCAGTAGTTGTGGCTCGTGGGCTCAGTTGTTGTGGCTCGTGGGCTCTAGAATGCAGGCTCAGTAGTTGTGGCACACAGGCTTAGTTGCTCCGCGGCATGTGGGATTTTCCCGGACAAGGGCTCAAACCCATGTCCCCTGCATTGGCAGGCAGATTTCTTAACCACTGTGCCACCAGGGAAACCCTGGAATTACCCTTTTATCTTTTAAAATCAAAATATCATCCTGTCCTCTGACTCAGAATGGCTCTAAGATATGCTTGCTGAATTAATGTAGTGTCATTTTGGAAACGTAGTACCATACTCCTGCTAGCATTTGAATTCATTTCTTATAAAATTATCACTCTGCAGTTCACCACAAGGCTTCTCTGTAAAAATTTTGGTCAGAAAGCTTTGAAGTAATTTTAATGGTGTATCTTGGGCAAATATAAAAACGATGTTGATTTTTAACCTAAACAAAACACAGAAGTGTGGGAGAAAAACTTGTTTTTCTTTTTCTTTGATCTCCTAAAAGCAGGATTCCTAACATATCTCAAGGTACCAAATGAACAAGGAGAAACAAGGTGAAAAAATCAGTGCAGAGAAGAGTACAAATGAATCTCTTCCTGTGTGCATAAACCCAAGTCACTCTAAGAGTATTAAGTTTTGGAATTTTGTAATTTGAGAAATGTGTACACTAGTCCCCCCTTATACACAGGGCATTATGTTCCAAGACCCCCAATTTCAGCAGCCTGAAACCACAGCTAGTACCAAACCCTGTATATACTATGTTTATTCCTATCCATACATACTTATGATAAAGTTCAGTTCATAAATTAGGCACAGTAAGAGAGATAGAAAATATAAAATAGAACAGTTATACCAGTATACTGTCATAAAAGTTATGGGAATGTGGTCTCTCTCTCTCTCCGTTTCAATATCTTACTGTACTGTATTCACCAGTCTTCTGCTTGTGATGATGTCAGATGATAAAATGCCTGCATCATGAGATGAATGAAGTGAGCCAGTAGAATTTCCTAGAATAAGGGCATTTTAGGGAGTCTTACAGAGACAGCGGACACTTCTTGTTTGTTGTCAAAGCCATTAGTGACTCTAGCTTTGCCAATTCCAGGCTGGCCGAAGGATCCATCTCAACAACCGTGACCTCTGTAATGTAGCAGGGCATTGGTCGGGGGTAGATCCTCCAGGACTGAGACCACCAGCCATGAAATTTGCTATGGTTGATATTGTGGATGGCTTTTAGCATTTCCATTAAGCTGAAGAGGAAATGGAGGAAGTGACAGAGTGATGCAGCTCATTCAATTTAAAAAAGGCAGAAGACTCAGCCCTCGAAGTTTGAATTCTGGCCCTAGTCCAAACGTTGCAATTTTTGTCCCCAAATTCCCTTGTAGGGAAACTTGTCCCTGGGTCAAGATGTACCTGAATAATTGGGATCAAGTTGTAGAGTTGAAAAAATACTTAATTAATGTATGTCCAGTCCTTTTGGGGGTTTTGTTATTGTTGTTTGTTTGCTTGTTTTAAAGCAACTGTTAGAATTAATTTCATTTTCTTAACTTTGTGATACATTTTCCAAGGGTTAAGGTTGCATTAGCCTCATTTTAGTCTAGCTGTCTTCATATTCATGTTTAGAGGAGAGCAGGAAACACATTTATCGACTTTACCCATATGTCTTCTTATTTAATGTTCAAAACAACTCACTGAAGTATATGCCCTCTGAGCCTCATTCACAGATTAGGAATTTGAGACAAAGAGGTTAAGTATTTTCCTTGCTCAAGGTCACATAATTCATAAATGCAAATCTGGGATTTGAACTCAGCTTTGTCTAATGGGCCTGCAAAGAATTATTCTAATTCTGTTTTCTTTTTTTTTCTTACAAAGTTTTCTGAATTTTAAGTCTTTTGATAATTAGATTCTGCCAGGATGGCCTGAATAATGTGTGCTCTTTCACTTTACCATTCTCAACTTCTAAGAGTTATTCTCTTTGGACATTTCTAGTCTTATCTTTGACAACAAGAATTTTGGTATCATATGTAATCATTTAAAAATATTTATAATCTCTCCATAGCAAGGTCCCCCAAGATCTATCAAAATTGGACTTGGCTAAAAATTTATGTATACACATACGAAGTGTGTTCATAGAGCAATGCACGTACTGAAACTGAACTGCTGACATTGATAGAAGTTATTCTGTATTAGGAGGAAGAGAGACGTTCATCTTTTAAAGGCAGAATGACTCAGAAAATACAACACAACTAACATATTTTATAATTGCTCAAATATTATTTCCTCTTTGAGAACTGATAGAGATGTTTCTTTTCATAAAAAGGTACAAAATGAATTTTCCCAAAGTAAAATCTAAATTGAAATCTGTTTTCAGCATACGCCTGGGGCTAAACTAACCTTTATCAATACTTAGTTGCCTTTTCAAAAAAACAAAAACAAAAACAAAAAGGCAAAAAGAGGCAAGCTTTTTACTGCCACCTACCGGTAGAAAATGCAATCGTCTGCCAAGTGCAAGGAGGAAAGAGTTGGAGGGAGAACCTGAGCTTTGGATGGGGTGACCCTATGTCCACATTTACAGAAATTCCCCAGTGTCCTGGCATCTATCCAATTTAGCACTTGTTCTGTCCCCTTTTTCTCTCAAAACTCTGATGTGGATGATAAATTATGTGGCTATTACTGGCTCTTTCCATACATCATATAAAATACTCAGGTTAGTCTTAGACTCCCACCTAAATGCACATACACTTCTTCATTCTGAGCCCTCCTCCCAGCTCTGATCTTCCTCTTTCCTGTCTTCACAACCAAGCTTCGTGAGAAAGTAATCCGTATACCATTTCCACTTCATTACTTATTATTCTTCCCTCAGCTCACAGTACCCTAACTAGCTTAAAACTGCGAGTTACCTAGCAACATCAAATTAGTAGACACCTTTCTGTCTTTGTCTTAGTTAGTTTGGGCTGCTATAACAAAGCACCATAGATGGGATGGCTTATAAACAACAGAAATTCATTTCTCATGGTTCTGAAGGCTGGAAGTCTGAGATCAGGGTGCCAGCATGGTTGGGCTCTGGTGAGAACCGTCTTCCCGGTTGCAGACTGCCAACTTCTTGTTGTAGAAACCGGTAAAAGGGAATGACCTAGCTCTTTGGCCTCTTCTTATAAGGGCACTAATCTTGTCATGAGGGCTCCAGCCTCATGGCCTTACTACCCCCAAAAAACCCCACCTCCAAATACCATCACTGTTGGGGGTTAGATTTCAATATATGAATGTGGGGGACACATTCAGTCTATATAAGTGTTTACCTCACTTCATACAGTGACAGCACTGTTCACATTCGCTTGTCCTCCCTCCCCACCTCACCCTTGTCTTCTGTGACACTTTCTCCCGTTTTCCTCCTGTATTCTGACTTCCTCTCAGTGTCCTTTGTAATTTCCTCTTCCTCTGCTTGTACCTATAAGCTTGTGTCCCTGCTACACTATCCCTGGGTAACCACATGCCATGGATTACTACAGTTAACTTGGTAAGGATTTCTACATTCATTCACTCAGTCATTCATTCAGAAATATTTATGCAACTCCTACAAAGTGCCATGTTTTGGGATATGGCAGTGAACAAAGTGGAGGGGGAAAAGCTCCTTCTCTATGTGGGACAATTAAAAAAAAATAAGTAGATCGGACAGTATGTTAGAGGGTGATAGTGATGTAGAATAGAATAATGGAGGTTAGGAGTGGTGGGGGGAGGTTGTAATTTTCAGTGGAAAGGATGGGGAAGGGTTCCTTGAGAAGGCAGCAATTTAGCTGACTTGAAGGAGTAGAAAGAGTGAGTCATGAAGATATCTGGAGAAAGAGCTAAAGGAGCAAACAGTGCAAAGGTCCTGAGGCAGGAATGTACCTGTCATATTCAGGGGACGGCAAAGAGGCCAATATGGCTCTGGAACAAAGGCAATGAGGTGGAGGGCAATAGGGGATGAGGTTAGAGGACCTGTAGTCCATTATGAGAACTTTGGTTTCCCTGTGAGTGAACTGATGACCCTTTGCAAGATTTTAGGTTGAGAAATGGGATGGTCTTATTTACGTTTTAACAGGATCACGGTCTTAGGTCAGGTTTCCCGGGAAACAGACTCAAACTCAGGTAGTGTGCAGGAGGTTTACTGGGAACTGCTCTTGGAGACACGTATAAGGGAGTGAGGGAAGCAGGATTGGGCAGAGGAAGAAGTTGAACTGGGATGCAGTTGCAACAGAGGCCATGGTATGGTTCTTTAGTTACCCCGAATCTTTTCACCCCTATTTAACTCGTCATTGGACGCAGGTTGCCTCAGGGGAGAGAGCTGTACCCTTGGGCAAGGCAGCACCCTTCAGCTAAGAGCAGTTCCCAAAAGGAGATTCAACTGAGAGTCATCGGAAGTCCGCTCTCCGTCCAGAAAGGGGGATCTGGGTGGTACACCACTGCGTCCCCTCAGTCTACCCTTGGCACCCCTCAGCTAGACCTGGTCCATTTAGTTCCCGTCTGGATGCATTCTTCCACCTTCTGGTTGGCCCTTGCTTCCGTAGCTTGTCTCAGAGTGCAGATGACACTCCTCTTCTTCCTCTCCTGCTCCTGGTAGATACCACCACCACCCCCCCCCCCCCCCCGTCAGCCAGTCCATTCTCCACACAGCAATGTGAGCGATCCTGCTAAAACATCAGTCAGATCGTGCTACTCCTCCACTCAAAGCCATCAAGTTAGTACTCTCCATTTCAGGGTGAAAGTGAGAATCCTTTTCATGATTTATATCATCTTCTTGCTGGAGACTACATCTCTAACCTCATCCCCTGTTCTTCTCCTCCTTATTCATTCTGTTCCCCTTACACCAACCTCCATTTTGTAAGACAATTTGGTAGTATCTATTCTCCTATTCTTCTCGGAGAAGCCCTGAACAAGTAGGATAATCAAAATACAAGAGTCAAAATGCCTCAGACTGAGATGTTGAAAGAGTTCCATCTGGTGGTGGAAAAAAGGCTGTCTTCTGCAAAGATTATCTGCCACATCATTTAAATTAATTCTTAACTTAAAAGAATTCAACTATTGGCTGAAAAAGAAAGAGAAGTAATCATTTAAATAGTACACATTACTTGGACAGTGTGTGCCCTAGGCGAAGGCTGCCAAGTAGTCCTAAAACCCTTGAAAAGAATGTGATTGGTTTTTAAAGGTTTCCTAACTATTGGCCCAAAGAAGTGAACTTTATTGTTTAAGTGACTAAGCAAGATGGTTTCCTTGGGGAAGAAAGTGAATGATTGAAGAGCTGCAGGGAAACATTAATGACAAAGAATTAGGAGAAAAAAATCCACAGATTTTTGCATACACAAAATGACACATACTATGCTTTTTTGGCTATTTAAGAGATATTCAAGGGTAAGTTTTCCTTCGCTGTTGGCAAATAAGAATTGGACCCTGTTTTAAAAAAATGGGCAGAGGATCTGAATAGACATTTTTCCAAAGAAGGCATGTAGATGGCCAACAGGTACATGGAAAGGCGATCAACATCACTAATCATAAGGGAAATGCAAATCAAAACCACAATGGAATGTCACCTCATACCTGTTAGAATGGCTTTCATCAAAAAGACAAGGAGTAACAAGTGTTGGCGAGGACGTGGAGAAAAGGGAACCCTTGTGCACTGTTGGTGAGAATGTAAATTGATGCAGCCACTATGGAAAACAGTATAGAGATTCCTCAAAAAATTAAAAATAGAACTATCATATGATCCAGCAATGCCACTTCTGGGTATTTATCCAAACCCTGAGTTGTCAGATGATGGTTAGCATTTTTTAGCAACGAAGTATTTTTTAATTAAGGAATGAATATTGTTTTTTTAGGGATAACGCTATTGCACACTTAACAGGCTACAGTATAGTGTAAACATAACTTTTATATGCACTGGGAAACCAGAAAATTCATAGGACTCGCTTTAGTGCGATACTTGATTTGCTGCAGTGGTCTGGAACAGAAACCACAACATCTCTGAGGTATGCCTGTATTGATCAGATCTCATGGTTAGAAATATCCTAAAATATGGGAAAAATGAAAATATTGATTATTTGAATTCATAAAAATTTTAAATGTTTTATGTCCAAAAAGTCATAAAATTAAAAGACAAGAAAAATGAGAAAAATATTTTCAACAAATATAATGGATTAATATCCTTAATATATAAAGGGCTCTTACAAATAGGTAAGAGGGAAAATACACAGATAATTTACAGAAGAAGAAACAGAAGCACCTAATAAACATAAAAATATTTAATCTCACTAATGAAAAAACGTTTCGCCCCTTGAATTAGAAAAGAATTTTTTTTAAATGCTAAGGTAGGTAGGATGAGATAGAAATGTACTTGTTAAAGGCAGACATACACATTGATACAATGCCAGTATGTACAAAGAGCCTTAGAATAATATTTAAAAAGGAAATCATCTGAAGTGGGGGTAAAGTATTATGCACAGAAGTGCCAGTATTATTTATTATAGTAGAAAAATGGAAACAACCTATACATCCAGTAAGAGGAGAACAGGTAAGAAATTATAGTGTGAACAAATGATTGTACAGTTAAGTTATATTTTCTAAGACTACTAATTAAATGAGAAAATGCTTATGTTCTATGTTAGGTGAAAATAAATGGATATAAATTTGTATTTACAGTCTGATTGCAAATATTTTTTAATGGAAAAAAGCAATATATGATTGGTATTTGGTGTGATTTAATTTCTTCTTTATATTCTTCTGAATTTTCCAAATTCCTGTTTATAATTATGTATTACTTTTGTAGTCAGAAAAAAAAAAAATCCTCCTCAGAGCCTGCAGGATAAAATCTAAATTCCTTAGCATAGCACATGATGATCACCTCCTCACCATTCCCCAGTCCTAACTTTCTTAAGGTCCTACCAGATTGCTTGCATTTCCCTAATTGCCATGTCATCACTGTCTCGGGGTTGTCTTTTTTTTTTTTTTTTTTCCCTCGGCATCTGGGGGGGTTGTCTTTATTATTTATTTATTTTTGCCTAGGATGCTCTTGAATGCCCTTCCCACCCTCTGGTCCCTTTTATTTCAATCCGGCAGCCACTCCTTGGGGTGGGTCAGATAACTCCTCCTTTGTGCTGCCATCATTCTCTGTGATTCCTTTCTCATAGCCCTTCTCACACTTAATTGCAATCAGAGTGACCAACCCCCTTTGGTTTGCCTCTCCCTAATTCTAATTCTCTGTTAACTTGTTCACTCCACAGACTGTTTACATTATCTCTGGGTTTTACATTTTTTATTCTTTCCATTATATGGATTGCCTCTCTTACGATCTTTACCCACTAACGTTTTTCAGGTGGTAAGAGATAACAAGTAGGTGGAATGATGACTGATGATCCTATCAACAGTTGATACAGGCAGCTCCCACTGTGGTGAGAGATGAAGATGCTAAAAAGGCCTGTCAGGTGCCAGTGAAGTTTCCTTCATAGGTTAAATCGTCTTGGTAATTGGAAGGAACATTGTGATTAGTTAATATATTAGGATGGTTTTCTTTATTCCTCCCTTTAGTGCTCCTTGTAATTCTGAACAGTTGTTTAAATACTGCTATTTAATACTGCAACCTGCCCCATGTCAGTCCCACATTCCCAATTCCCGTACCCTGCTCTACTTTTCGTATTTTCTGTAGCAATTACCATCTTCCACGTGCCAGTAAAATGTATTTCTTTATTATATCTATAGTCTGTAATCTGCCCCTGCTGCCACCATCACAGGACAAGGACCTTTGTTTTGTTCATCAGTTTATCCCAAGCACCTACAAAAATGCCTGGCACATAATAGGAGCGCCATAAGTATCTGATGAATTAATAGATCTGCCTAAATTGGGGATTATTCCTCTTTTGGGGTTAACTCATTATAAACCTTTAATCACAAAATGAAAATTTTAGGATTTCAAGAGAGGCATTTTAATACTTTTCTTGAGGATAAAAAACAGGACACCCTTAGGGACAACCAATAATTACTTTCTTGACAATTTCTTTACTTGAAATGTAGAAAGCAGGTTAGCATAGTTTCTAAACAAAGAAGAACTTCTAACAGGGAGTATGTAGACATTACGTATTCTTCCTTATTGCAATGTGTAAACATTCTGGGAAAAGGGCGCACGGATCTTGGGGACATTTGCTCAGGAGCCACAAAGATCACAGCCTACTAATTCCATGTTTCCCACAAGAATGACAAATTGTTCTTCATTGTCTTCAGGGTATTCAGGGGCCATGGAGAATACGTAGGGGCCCTGAAGACTCCCAAAACTATTTACAAACAGTATTGTTTCTCATATTTGCATAACATACTGCCACAGCCAACAGCCGCCTCTAAGATGACCCCCAATCACCCTTGCCTCCTGGTATTCACAACCTTCTGTGGTCCCTCCCACAGTGAATCAGGGCTGGTCTGTGTTGACTGCAGAAGTGACAGTGTGTGTCTTCCAAGCATTCATCATAAAAGGCATTGCACCATCTCCGCCGGTCTCTTGGGTCTCCAACTCTTGGGGAAGCAAGTCGCCATGGTGTGGGGACTCTAAAGCAGCTCATTGGAGGGACTTTCCTAGTGGTCCAGTGGGTAGGACTCTGAGCTCCCAATGCAGGGGGCCTGGGTTCGATCCCTGGTCGGGGAACTAGATCCCACATGCATGCTGCATCTCAGAGTTCGCATGCTGCAACTAAGAAGCCCGAATGCCACAACTAAAGATCCCACATGCTGCAACTAAGACCTGCATGCTGCAGCCAAAATAAATAAATAATAAATATTTTTTAAAATAATAAAGCAGCTCACTGGAGAGACCTACTTAGAGAGGAGCTTAAAGAGGCGGAAAGGCAGTACCAACTTGCCAGCCATGGAAGTGAGCCACCTAGGAAGTGGATTCTCCAGCACCAGTCAAGACTTCAGATGACGACCGCCCCAGCTGACATCTGCCTGCAACTTTATGGGAGACCCTGAACAAAAATTTAGCTCTCCAATTCCTGGCCCACAGAAATTGTGAGACATAATAAATGATTATTGTCATTTTAAGAGTTTGGGAGTAATTTGTTAGGTAGCAATAGATAACCAATGAATATACAAATCTCTTTAAAGGGGAAAAGTTACTTCTGACCCCTTATTAATTAAATTATTTTTATTATTTTACTTGAACAGTACAAACATACAGTAGTAACTCTTTAGGCTTATAGCTTTTATACAACTTATAAGAAATTTTAAAATTAAATATAATACAGGCCATATTACAAAACAATCAAATAAAAAGTAATTTTAATTTCTGCTGAAATTAAATTGCCACTCGAGGGGACTATGACGGTGCCTAAGACGTCTCCTCCTGGACTGTTCAGTGACTTGAACCAATTACCCTTTTTTCCTTAAGCCTGTTTGAAGTGGATTTTCTGTGGCTTTCAACCAAGACTTTCCCCAACAATCTAGTTAACTTCTGTTTCCACAATTTGGGAAAACTTAAAAAGCAAATAAACGGAACACCACAAGCCAGGCGCTCATCTTCCTCCTCTCCTCCGTCTTAACATCGGTACCTTGACCGTCTCGCCCCTTCACCCACACGGCCTCAACCAGGGCACTCGTGCGTTTGGCCACAGGTGGGTGCGAGGGTTCAAGTCCTCGGGCCAGTGGGCAGTACTTTATCCTTAAGGAGCGCTGCAGGGGTCCTGCCCACAGGTGCTTCGGATCCCGCGTCCTCTCGGCCCTCCCGGCTCACGTCCTGTAGCAGGTGTGCGTGCGCCTCGTTCTACTCGCAACTTTCCAGCGCTGGTTGGACACCCGGGCACGTGAAATTTTACCCTCGATTGGACCGTCGCTGTGGTACTCCACAGCTTGATCCCCTGGGCGCGGTCTTACTCATCCTGAGTTGCTAGAGGACAGGACCGGGCAAAGAGCCGGGTACACACTGCACCAGAACTAATATACTCGATGATTCACAGCTGAAGGCAACTGGGCTGCCTCGCCCCGATCTCCGGCGTCCGCAAGATCCCATCTCCCACACAAGGCTAGCATTCGGCATAAGGAAGCTCCTGCGTGATTTTAAAAAGCCTTCCCTTAGATCTCCCTTTCAATCTTGGGCAATCAGCACCTTCCACCTCAGCTGTGTTTCCCTCCCGGGTGGGGGCGGCCCCGAAGCGCGGGGTCGCCCGGCACTACCTCCCTTCGGCCGCCGGGGGGCAGTAGACGTCGAAAAAGGTTGCGCATGCTTTGTGTGGGGCCTCGCGCTCTGCCTCCGCAACCGCCGAGTGACGGAGGCGAGTGCGTGCGGTTATGGGAAGTGTGGTTTTCCAGTCACTGGATCACTGGGGCACTCCCTGCTTGATCCCAGAGCGGGACTTCAGCTCCCGGCTGGCCGACGAGAGCGGGAGGGGACGCGAGGGAAGGGGGCGGGGCGAGCGAGAGAAAAGGTGGGCGGGGCCGGGGGAGGCCCAGGGGAGGGGGCGGGGCTCCGCCCGGCTGAGCCGCTGCCGCTGGTGGTCTGAGGAAGCCGAGGCGCGGGGCCCGAAGCCGAGAGGAACCTGGACGGCGTCGGGCGCGAGGGCGGGCGTCCCCGGAGTCGTAGCGCGGGAGTCGGCCGCCGGCACTCGGCCTCCCTACTTGCAGGTTCCCTCCGGGGACGCGGGAGAGCCCGGAGCGCGGCGGGGGTGCGAGGTGGAGCAGGCGGGGGCGGCCAATGCGAAACTGGCTGGTGCTGCTGTGCCCGTGTGTGCTCGGGGCCGCGCTGCACCTCTGGCTGCGGCTGCGCTCCCCGCCGCCCGCCCGCGCCTCGGGGGCCGGCCGGGCAGGTGAGGTCCTGGGGCCGGGCGGGGCGGGCCGGGCGGCCGCGAGCGGGGGGGGGGAGGTCGGCTCCGAGCCTCCCGGCGGCTTCCTTCGCGGAGCTCCGCCGGGAGTCCCGGGCGGGGGGAGGCCCGACACGACGGTCCGCCGATGAAACAAACGGCCCTTTTCATCCTCGAGGCGTTAATATCAGGCAAACTTGAGGGCGCTTTTCTCGTTTCGCGTCTCGGCCGCTTCTCACCTCCCCGCGTTTCTTAATGGCCACAAAGCCGGTGCCCGCGACTGCAAGCCCTCCGGCTGTCCCCAGGCCTGGCCCGAGTCTCCCGGCGCCTGCCCGCCTGCCCGGGGAGCAAAGCCCCGCGTGTCCTTCAGCCGCAAGCGGCAGCTGCTCACGCCCGGGGTCGGACTACCAGGTTGCTTTCTTCCTCCCCAGGTGTTGGTCTTATTCGGTCAAGACTTTTGAGGTCTTCGGGCCGTGGATCACGTTTGTGCGTGTTTTAAAAGGTGGCTGGGTTTTGCTTTTTTTTTTCCTGGGTTTTGCTTTTAAGGAATAACTTTGCTTTGAGAGTATACTGTACTTTGTGTTCCTTGAAAACTGTGATGTAAGTCGGTTGAACAGATCGAGGCATGGCTGCGAGTGGAGTTGTTCCTGGGAACTTGGTTTGCAAAAGCCTGCGAGTGAAATATACACGAAAATATCAAGTTCTTTAATGGTCTTCCCCATTTGCTCTAAAAGTTATTCTCTCGTGAGAAAGAAACCTTTGTTCATGTTCACATCACAGCCTGAGAAATAGAATGCTGTGCCCACAGCCCAGGGGGTTTTCTGTTGTTGTTAATGAATTCCACCGCTCTTAAGACGTCTTCAGGTTTCCCTTTTTTTCTTGTCTTCTTTTTTAAGGGCTTGCCCTAGGACGTGTAATGAAGCCTAGAAGGCTGTTTTAAAGATGAGGTAATAGTCGTTTTTGGTTTTTAACTACGTTGGGAGTTTTTTTCTTACCACTTCTCCCCAAGACAGTTGTTTTCTTATGCAATACTTTTAAGAATTAGAGTTGAATATTTGCAATTCTGAGATGGCTCTCTGCCTTAACTTAGAAGTAGAAAGTACAGAAACTAATTTGGCAATCCTCAATGCAATCTCACTGTTATAATTGGAGTTCTTTATTCTGGTAACCGTCTCTTAAAATCCTTTTCTATTAGAGAAGCCACAAGTTCTTTGAAAAGGCTGTTTGTGTGACCTGAATGGAATTAAGATACTATTTAAATGATTTAATCAAAGTGCAGTGTTACAGGGCATTTAACTTAACAGGTTAGGATTTTTTTTGTTTGTTTTGTTTTTTAGAGTCTTGTAAATGGAGCTGAGGAAAGTGCTATAGCTATATAGTGCTCTGTAACACCTGTTGGGTTTTGCATTTTACAAGTTTCTTTTCTGTCTGATGAGTGAGCTCTACTGGAATTTACTTGTAGAGCATACTTAGGATATTTATGATCTAAATATCTTTTAGGGTCCATAAACAAGTGAAAACCGTACGTTCAAGCGGAAAACTTAGTAGGCCTCCCTGACAATTTCTTAGTTTTTTTAAATTTATTTTTTATGTTTTTATACAATTTTAAAAGGTTACTTTGCATTTACAGTTATTACAAAATATTGGCTCTGTTCCCTGTGTTGTACAACACATCCTTGAGCCTATCTTACACCCAGTAGTTTGTCCCTCTCACTCCTCCACCCCTATATTGCCCCTCCGCCCTCCACTGGTAACCACTAATTTGTTCTTTACATCTGTGAGCCTGCTGCTTTTTTGTTATATTCGCTGGTTTGTTATATCTTTTAGATTCCACGTGTAAGTGATATCATACAGGATTTGTCCTTCTCTGACTTATTTCACTTACCATAATGCCCTCCAAATCCATCCATGTTGCTGCAAATGGCAAAACTTCTTTCTTTTTTAAGGCTGAGTAGTATTTCATCGTGTGTATATATATCACATCTTCTTTATCCATTCATCTGTTGATGGACACTTAGGTTGTTTCCATATCTTGGTAATTGTAAATAATGCTGCTGTGAACATTAGGGTGCATGTATCTTTTGGAATTAGTGTTTTTGGTTTTTTTTAGGTTATATAACTGGGAGTGGAATTGCTGGGCCACATGGTAGTTTTTTGAGGAATCTCCGTACTGTTTTCCACAGTGGCTGCACCAGTTTACATTCTTACCAACAGCGTACAAGGGTTCCCTTTTCTCCACATCCTCCCCAGTATTTGTGTTCTTTTTGATCATGGCCATTCTGACAGGTGTGAGGTGATGTCTCATTGTGGTTTTGATTTGCATTTCCCTGATGACTAGGGATGTTGAGCATCTTTTCATGTGCCTGTTGGTCATCTGCATTTCCTCTTTGGAAAAGTGTCTGTTCATTTCTTCTGCCCATTTTTTAATCGGGTTGTTTGTTTTTTTGATGTTGAGTTGTATGAGCTGTTTATATATGTTGGATGTTAATCACTCATCAGTCATATCATTTGCAAATATTATCTCCCATTTGGCAGGTTGTCTTCCTGTTTCTATCGGTGGTTTCCTTTGCTGTGCAAAAGCTTTTAAGTTTAATTAGGTCCCATTTGTTTAATTCTGCTTTTATTTCCTTTATCTTAGGAGATGGATCCAAAAGCGTATTGCTGCGATTTATGTCAAAGAGTGTTCTGCCAATTTTTTCCTCAAGGAGTTTTATAGTATCCAGTCTTATATTTACATCTTTAATCCATTTTGAGTTTATTTTTGTATATGGTGTTAGAGAATGTTCTAATTTTATTTTTTTACATGTAGCAGTGCAGTTTTCCCAGCAGCACTTATTGAAGAGACTGTCTTTTCCCCATTGTCTATTCTTGCTTCCTTTGTCATAGATTAATGGACCATAAGTGTGTGGGTTTATTTCTGGGCTCTCTGTTCTGTTCCATTGACGTATGTGTCTGTTTTTGTGCCAGTACCATACCATTTCGATTACTGTAGTTTTGTAGTATAGTCTGAAGTCAGGGGGCCTGATTCCTCTAGCTCTGTTCTTCTTTCTCAAGATTGTTTTGTCTATTTGGGGTCTTTTGTGTTTCCATACACATTTTAAAATTATTTGTTCTAGTTCTGGAAGCTTTGTGGCTTCATGTCCAACCCTTTTGCCCTTTGCCTGTGTGCCTGGAGCCAGTCCCACCATGCTCACATTTTCTCCTGTAGTGCTCACAGCTCCCAGCCCCAGTGACATTCCCTTTCCCTGAGTCTGCACGGGGTCTCTTTTGTGCTTCCTTCCCCTCAGGTAGCCAGTCTTCCCCTGGGCCACTCCTGGACGTGAGGGGGTTACCTCTTCCCAGTGTTTTTTATTCCTGTGGGGCTCACCTAAAAGTATTAAAAGTAACTTTGTAAAAAAAATGTTTCTTCTTTTTGAGATAAGTTTTTCCCCCTCCGTTAGTGTTTCAGTGATACCGTATCTGCTGTCCTGTGAGACCAGGCTAGATTAAGGAAACTAGGAAGTAGACCTTGGAAAGGGCAGGGCTGTCGGTGAGGAGATCAGTACTAGTTGTGTAAATTAACTTTGACTTTAGATGGATATTGTGCATCTAGTCAAATAATAAATTAAATAGAGTATTTAATCTAAGTGAAACCTTGCAGAGTCCTAACTTTCGTTTTGCACTTTTGGTACTTTCAAAACTAAAAACAGTAGAAGCATCTTGATTGCTAAAATTTCCTACAAATTCTTTTCTCATTGTGTTGTCACCAGTTCAAACCAAAAAATTGGAGCAGTTTTACATTTTAGCCCTTATCCCTTAAGCCTAGAGTGAGAGAGAAAACCCAAGACTTTGTTAAGTATTCTTCCCTTGAATTTACATTTTAAATTTTGTTTTTGTTCTCTTTTCTCTCCTGCCTCTTTGTCTGTCTTCAGTCTCATTAAGTCGTGGCAGTATTTTTCCAAAGGGAGATTTACCTCCCCTGAATGTTAAAAAAGGCCCTCTGACTTGCAGTTGATTCTACAAATATTTGAGAGCCTCCTCTGTGCCAACTCCTGTTGTAGGTGTGGGATTACAGCAGTAATCAAGATAAAGTCCCTGCCCTCATGCAGTTTACAGTTCAAAAGGGAAGGCAGAACATAAGAAAATAATTATTAAATATCATAGGGGAGAGTGATAAGTGTGGTGACGAAAATAAAGCAGTGTAAGAGGATAGAGAATGATGTGCTGCTGTTTTAAATAGAGAGGTAAGGGACTTCCCTGGTGGCGCAGTGGTTAAGAATCCACCTGCCAGTCCAGGGCACACGGGTTTGAGCCCTGGTCCGGGAAGATCCCACATGCCGCGGAGCAACTAAGCCCGTGCGCCACAACTACTGAGCCTGCGCTCTAGAGCCCGCGAGCCACAGCTACTGAGCCCACACACCTAGAGCCCGAGCTCCGCAACAAGAGAAGCCACCGCGACGAGAAGCCTGTGCACGGCAACGAAAGAGTAGCCCCCGCTCGCTGCAGCTGGAGAAAGCCCGCGCGCAGCAACAAAGACCCAACAGAGCCAAAAATAAATAAATTTATAAATAAATCAGTAGAGAGGTCAGGGGAGGCCGCTCTAAAGAGGTCATAGTTGGGCAGGAACCTGAATGCATGAATGAAGTGTGTCAGTTGTGTTAGTACGTGGTACTATTCTAAAGTAGTAGCTCACCTTGAACAGGTGAAACCCAGTCAGGGAGAACAGCTGCTGAAGAGCCAGCAGATCGCCTGTTGTGAAATCCAGCACAGCTAGGGGGTGAGGAGAGGAAAATGGAGGTGGAGACAGCCATTTGGGCTAGGGAATAAAGATACAGGATATCTCAATGATAACGTATTGATTTGGGGTTATGCCTTAGCAGGAATTATTTAATAGTTAATTTAGAAAAATGATGTACCAAAAGAGGCTTCTCTTTCTAGGATATTTTGAAAGAAGGAAACCAAAGAGAAAGGAAAGAAACGGATCCATTCAACAAATGCTTAGAGCAGTAGGTATTGAGTCCCTGCTCTCAAGGTGCTCGCAGTTTGTTAAATGGAAACCGACATGGGGCAAGCAGAAGGTCAAAGACAAATTGAGCTTGCTTTGCAGTTTCGCCTAGGGCTGCCTCGTCCAAAATGATCGCTATATGCTAATCTGGTCTCTGTGCTTCAGTTTCCTTATTTATAAAATGATGACCTCACGGGGTTATTGTGAAGATTCAGTTAATAAAACACCCAGAACAGTGCCTGATTCCTCGTGAGCACTCTGAATTTTAGAGAGGAATGGTAGTGTGGAGGTGGCTGATGTCCTTGCTGGTGAGGTGTTTGGGGAGGTACCTGAAATTGGTGAGAGCACGCTGGTAGTGTGTATAGTGATTGTCCTTATCAGTAGATATGTGGTGAACTTGCATGTTTTCTTCATTTCCAAGATTCCTGCCTGTTTGTGGTTGGTGTCATGTGAGACATGCACACGAGAGTGGAAATTTTAGTCTAATTTTTAAGAATCTTTGGGCTTATTTTGAGCAGTCAGTTTTGGAGTCTTTAATAAACTTTTGGATGTCCACTTTCAGTGCAGAGTCTAGCAGGTTGCCAGACTCTCAGGATATACCACGTATTAAAGAAGAGAAATGGTCATTGCCTTCAGGGAGCTTGTGTGGGGTTTTAATTATTCTTGACAGTATGAAGATTTGTTTATTGCTATGTATTTGCCGTCTAAAGCAGTGAACATAGGAGGTGCTCAGTCTTGAAGGAATGAATCAAGAGGAGAAAACTGGGAAAGTATGAATGAATTTGTCACCAATAGATCGTTCACATTCCATGATTTACATTTTTTTCTTATAAAAGTAAAATTTTTTATAGAAAAGCTTTGAAATTATTTTTTAAAAAGGAAAGAAAAATGATCTATACTGGGCAATTTTTGAATGTATCAATACATGTAAAACATGGGGGAATTATTTAGTATTAAAAATTTTTTTTTGATATATAATGTACATTCAGAAAAGTGCACGTAAATGTGAGCTTGATGTAGTTTCACAAACTGAATCACCCAGCTAATCAGCACCCAAATTAAAAACAGAAAAACTACCAACACCTTAGAAGCTTCCATTATGCTCCCTTCTTATCGCTGCCAGGAGTGGTACGCATGATCCTGATCTTTAGTGGCAGAGATTTGCCTGCTTTGTACTTTATGTAAATAGAACCAAATAGTATGTACATAGTTCTTACAGCCTGCTTATCTTACTTAATAAGATGTAGAACAGCATTTAATGAAATGTTTAAAACAATTTTAATGGCTGTATAGTATTCTAGCATATAGATACACCATAATTTATGTAACTGATGCCTTATTTGTGCATTCATGTATTTTGCAGTTTTTCACTGTTAAGAAACGACACTGTGATGAATAGAGATCTTTTAGTGCATCACTGATTATTTCCTTAGCCTATATTCTTAGCCAAGGACAAAAGTTATACAATTCTGAGGTATTTGACGTATATTGGCAAAATTTCCTGCAGAATACTATACCAACTTACATTGCTATTAGCAGCATAGGAGAGTAGCCATTTCCTTGAAATAACTGCCTCTATCAAAACATCAGTCATTTGGGTATTATCATTTAAGAAAATATTTGTCAGTTTGAATGTAGGAGAAAACTGGTGTCTTATTATTGCTGTAATTCAAACTTGACTCTTAGTGAAGTTGAACCATTTTTTAATAGGTTTGTTGGCTATTTGCATTTCTTTTTCTGTGAATTGTCTTTATTCTTTGTCTCATGTTCACTTCTTAGTTTTTTTGTTGTTTTTGTTTCCTGTTTTCAGACACCAGAATCAAACTAGGTACCCTGTACTTGCAACATTGAGCAGAGGATGATGAAAGTGTAGGGGGGGGAACTGGAAAGCTGGGCAGCATTCTTACACAGCATCCACTTTGAGGAGTTTTTGTTTGTTTGTTTGTTGGTTGGTTTGTTTAATCTTGGCTGTGCCACGTGGCTTGCGGGATCACGGTTCCCCAACCAGGGATCGAACCTGGGCCACAGCAGTGAAAGTGGCGAATCCTAACCACTAGACCACCAGGGAACTCCCCACTTTGAGTTTTACACTGTGTGACACACTACTCACAGGTCTGTTGGACTGATTTACATTGATGGTATGTGGCAGAAGAAACCAATATTTTTTAAAATTGAGATATAATTGACAAATTACATTAGTTTCAGGTGTGCAGCATCATGATTTGATACACGTATGTATTCTCTAATGATCACCACAGTATGTATAGTTAACATCTGTCACCACACACAGTTACAAATTTTTTTTTCCTGTGATGAGAACTTTTAAGACCCACTCTCTTTAGCAACATTTAAATACAATACAGTTGTTTGGTTTTTTTTTTGGCGGGGGGGTCATGCCGTGCAGCTTGCGGGATCTCAGTTCCCCAAACAGGGATTGAACTCGGGCCACGGCAGTGAAAGCCCAGAATCCTAACCACTGCACCGCCAGGGAATTCCCTGCAATACCATGTTGTTAACTATTTGTCACCATGCTGTACATTACATCCCCATGACTTATTTATTTTATAACTGGAAGTTTGTACCTTTTGACCCCTTTTACCCATTATGCCTACCCTCTAGACCCAGCCTCTGGCAAACACCACTGTGTTCTCTGTATTTATGAGTTTGGTGTTTTGTTTTAGATTCTACATATGAATGAGTTCATATGGTATCAGCCTGTCTTTGTGTGACTTATTTCGCTAAGCGTAATGCCCTCAGGGTCTGTCCATGTGGTTGCAAATGGCAAGATTTCCTTCTTTTTTATGGCTGAATAGTATTCCATTGTGTATAAAGAACACATTTTCTTTATTCATTCATCCATCAGTGGACACTTAGGTTACTGCCATGTCTTGGCTGTTGTAAATAGTGCTGCGGCAAACACCCCCATGTTCACTATCATGCATATCATCCCCATTCATATGTCTTTTCTAGTGAATGTTTTCATTTCCTTCAGGTAAATACCCAGAAGTGGTTTTGCTGGATCATATGGTAGTTCTATCTTTAATTTTTTGAGGAACCTCCATACTGTTTTTCATTTTTTAGTGGCTGCATCTATTTACTTTCACACCAACAGTGCATGAGGGTTGCCTTTTCTCCACCTTCTTGCCAACACTTGTTATTTCTTATCTTTTTCATAATAGGCATTCTAAGAGGTGTGGTGATGCTTCATAGTGGTTTTGATTTGCATTTCCCTGATGATTAGTGATTTTGAGCACCTTTTCATGTACCTGATGGCAGTCTGCATGTCTTCTTTGGAAAAATGTCTGTTCAGATCCTCTGCCCAATTTTAAATGGGATTCTTTGTTTTTTGGTATTGGGTTGTATGAGTTCTTTATATATCTTGGATATTAATCAGATATATGATTTGTAAATATCTTCTCCTATTTGGTAGGTTGCCTTTTCATTTTGTTGATGGTTTCCTTTGCTGTGCAGAAGCTTTTTAGTTTGATGTAGTCTCATTTACTTATTTTTGCTTTTGTTGCCTTTGCTTTCAGTGTCAAATCTAAAAAAATTATTGCCAAGACCAATGTCAAGGAACTTACTGCCTATGTTTTCTTATAGGAGTTTTACGGTGTCAGGTCTTACATTCAAGTTTTTAATCCATTTTCAGTTGATTTTTGTATATGGCGTAAGTTAGTGGTTCAGTTTCATGCTTTTGCACGTGGCTGTCCAATTTTCCCAACGTCATTTATTTAAGAGATTGTCCTTTCCCCGCTGTACATTCTTGGCTCCTTTGTTGTAAATGGATTGACCATATACGCGTGGGTTTATTTCTGGGCTCTCTATTCTGTTTCGTTGATCTGTTTGTCTGTTTTAATGCCAGTACTGTAGCTTCATAATATGGTTTGAAACCAGGAAGCATGGTGTTTCCAGCTTTGTTCTTCTTTCTCTAGATTGCTTTGGCTTTTCGAGGTCTTTGTGGTTCCATACAAATTTTAGGATTTTTTTTTCTATTTCTGAAAAATGCCATTGGAATTTTGATAGAGATTGCACTGTATCTGTAGATTGCTTTAGCTAGTATGGACATTTTAACAATATTAATTCTTCTGATCAGCAAGCATGGAATATCTTTTGTTTCTGTATTCTTCAATTTATTTCATCAATGTCTTATACTTTTCAGTGTACAGGTCTTTTACCTCCTTGGTTAAATTTATTCCTAGGTATTTATTCTTTTTGATGTGATTGAAATTGGGAGTTTTATTAATTTCTCTTTCTGATTGTTTATTACTGTGTAGAAATACAGCTGATTTTTGTATATTGATTATGGATCCTGTAACTTTACTGAATTTGTTTATCAGTTCTAACAGTTTTTTGGTCAAGTCTTTAAAAACCTATTTTTCAGTACTTCTGGAGGTAGAAGTTCTCTAAAAGGCCAGAATCTGCCATGTACTTCTCTTCTGCAAGAAAAAGAGAAGTGCATGTAAAAAGTAACACAGTTCAGTAGAAGCAGCTAAGATGTGGATGAGAAGCAGAGAGGATTGGCAGTGGCAGAGAGAGGTGGAATAAGATTAAAGTACTTTTCAGCGATAATCCATGAGGTTTTCGCATACCACATGGTTATCTTCGTGTCTATTTATGTATTTATTTTTAGAAAAATCTCATGGAGAAGTCTGGGAGAAACTATTAGGATAGCCTTGTAGGTCCAGGTGAAAGGTAAGAATTTGAACTGAAGCTGCGACTAGAATTAATGATAAAGAGAGAAATTTGAGAAAAATTTTAAGAAGATTTTTGTCATCAAGAAAAGGTTAAATGATGTTTCATGTAATCCATCTCTAAAAGATTTATTTTGATTACCTGTCAAAAATAAGGTAGTGATAGAGGGGTGGGATGGGGAGGGTGGGAGGGAGGGAGATGCAAGAGGGAAGAGATATGGGAACATATTGTATATGTATAACTGATTCACTTGGTTATAAAGCAGAAGCTAACACACCATTGTAAGGCAATTATACTTCAATAAAGATGTTTAAAAAAAAAAATAAGGTAGTGATGTTTGGCATTTAAAGGGATGTTTCAGTTATTTTGAAATTTTACTTTTGTGCAGCAACCTTGTTTTCTCATGAAGTCAGATAAATGAGGCATTTGGGATGCATATAATTTTTGCTCTTCTAATCTTTTAAAGCTTTTTACTCTTTTGAGAAGACATTTTGAAACAGATGAAATAGAGTATCTAAAGACTGTTTTCTGTATCAGCTTTCTCTGATTAGGAAACTGAGGCACGAGGATTTAAGAAACTTCTTACTGATACTGTGCAGCATGTTGGCTGTAGAATCAATGTCAGATATGTCTGGTTACTGCATTTTCCTCACTCCTGTCTATAAAGTGTACTTACCGCTAATATTTCTCTGTGAAAAAGTAGGGGGAGGGACTAGGTTGTCATTGCCAATTTTACATAGCATTTAAATTATTCTCCCTTGAAGAAATATCAACATGTCTTTGTTGTCTTTTGAATACCTAGATTCTATGGCATATAAAAACATTTCATTTAATACAGTAAAGCTCTCTGGCCTGCAGTAATTTATTTTTGGAAACATTGTGGGATCAGTTTCCACCACGAAGAAAGAGATGAAATGGGATCCCTAATGAGAGCTATATATTAGCTTGTAGCTCTCAAGCTTTGAAACTGGTGATGAAAAACAGGGACAAAGTATCTTTCCCTCTGTCTTTCTCTAAGGACAGTTTTTTGGGGTGGGGATGGTGTGCGTCTTGTGGGATCTCGGTTCCCTGACCAGGGATTGAACTGGGGCCACAGCAGTGAAAGCCTGGAATTCTAACCACTGGGCCACCAGGGAGCTCCCTCTAAGGACATATTTTTAAAATGTAATCCTGTGCATTAAATATGATAGTAAAAAATGACTTGTCCCTTGATTTTTTTTTTTTTTTTAACTAGAAACGTTTCCCCTCCTTCATCCTTTGCACTATTCAAGTGATAAATATTTGCTGGCTGTAGACTTTATTGGCATGAATAAGAGTTCTGATTCTTTCCAGCATGGTAGTCCTTCAACTTCATCTCCCAAACTTAATAACTAATATTCATGTAGGACTTCACCTTTGACAGCACATTTGTTGTTGTTGTTAGTTGCCATTGAATGCCCACTCTTTGCCTGCTACCAAACCAGAACCTTTATACACATTATATCATTTAATTTTTACAACAACTCTGAGAAGTATTATTACACCCATTTCTACTTGAGGAAACTGAGGCTCAAGGAGTTAAATAACTTTTATAACTAAAATAAAAAGCCAGCATTTTATAATTGGCTCTTACTGCCTACTGTTGTATGGTTTATGCCACATTGACCTTCCAAACTGATTCTTATCAGAAACATCTTACTTGTTTTGAAGAATTTACATATATACTTGGGTGAGCACGAATACATACATAGGTGTGGAAGCAAAAAGACTGCACCAAAATGTTAGTAGTGGTTATCTCTGGATGGTGAGTTTTATGAGTGCTTTAGGTTTTTTATTCTTTGTATTTATTTGTATTTTCTGCAAATATGAACATATATTTATATTATCTTGTAATAAACATTTTTATGTTACATATTGAACTTAACAGTAATTGAGAAATGACATTTCTAATTTACTATTGCTTATTTCTAGATCAGTTGGCCTTACTTCCCCAGTGGAAATCTAGTCATTATGATGTGGTAGTTGGTGTGCTGTCAGCCCGCAATAACCATGAACTTCGCAATGTGATAAGAAGCACCTGGCTGAAGCATTTAGTACAACACCCAGCATTAAGTCAACGGTACGTTTCTTTTTTTCGTTTTTTTTTTTTTTTTTTGGCTGCATTGGGTCTTCATTGCTGCACGTGGGCTTTCTCCAGTTGTGGCGAGCGGGGGCTACTCTTCGTTGCAGTGCACAGGCTTCTCATTGCAGTGGCTTCTCTTGTTGCGGAGCATGGGCTCCAGGTGTGCGGGCTTCAGTAGTTGCAGCGCATGGGCTCAGTAGTTGTGACACGCAGGCTCAGTAGTTGTGGCGCACGGGCTTAGTTGCTCCGCGGCGTGTGGGATCTTCCCGGACCTGGGCTCGAATCCATGTCCCCTGCATTGGCAGGCAGATTCTTAACCAGTGCGCCACCAGGGAAGCCCCAACGGTAGGTTTCTTGGGTTCACACCTTGCATGACGTATTGAATAAGTGTTCTGAAAAATCTCTTCTTGGAGAGTCAGAGATGTTAATTCAGATATGTGACCTCTTTTCCTCAGAGAAATGACTATTTCATTTTGCTTTTCCTCCACGTAGTTGAGCCCAAAAAGTAAATTTAACAAAGATTTTAAGCCAAAGGAGATATACTTAATTTTTTTCAATTCTGTATCATTTGGTTGTGTGTGATCTGCAGTTTGTACAGTTTGCCATACTCTTTTTCCCGACCACCCTTCCAGGCCTGAGCTTCGGTAGCACGTCACATGTTGACATTAGATGGCTCGGTTGTTGGTTAGGAACCCAAGGCCTTAGTCTTCTCAGGGAAAGCAGCCTCTGAAGATTATATAGTGAGGGGCTAGTGGAAGCGAAGCATGGAGGTTTGGACTTCTAGTTATGTGACGATTCTTCTCTGCTTATGCAAAGTCACTGATAAGCAGAGAAGGCCCTCAGGAGTGCATTCAGCTGGCACGCTTGTGACTGAGTAGCTATACGAGGGAATCGCAATTGTGAATTTTCTTGTCACCAGTAGTGAACATTTATAGATTTCCTATCTTACTCATAGCAGCTTTCATTCCTTTTCAAGACAGGTTTCTCTAGTTCAGGATTGCAGTGATAATAGAACCTATTACCCAGCAAGTGAAAAAAAGGCCTCGGAGTCATCA